>NC_090933.1:391925198-392228228 GCF_040938575.1 Ambystoma mexicanum
GGGGAATTTTGAAATGCAAAGGGGGTGCACCTCTCCATCCCTACCCTAAATGGAGGAGCAGGCCATCTCATGTAGCGATCCCAGGGGGCAGATAAGGGGGGGGGCCCTTCTTAGGAGAAGATATCTGCACGACATGGCCACCACTCCATTTTGGGTGGGGGTGTTAGGCAGAATTCTCAAAGTGTGCTGATTTCCCTTAGCTTTTGAGACCCTGAGCAACTTTGCTGGATTTCTGGGATTTGATTTTTTACCTGGGAAGAGTGTGAGCCTTTTTTCCCACTCTTCCATGTATTTTGATGTGTGTTTTACTTTTGTGTTCTTTGGTTATGGAGTTTTAAAACAACTCCATAGGCATCTTTTTCTGTGTGTCACACAGCACCTTCACTGCAGTGGCACAGGGATGTCTTTCAGATTTCCCAAGGTTTAAATACCTTCTCTGGGACTGACTACCGTCTCCCAGAGCATGTAAAGTTAAATTGGCTTTACTAGTCTCTTTAAATGTACAGACCCAGCACACACTATCTTCCTATAGTGTGCTGGAGGGGTAGCCTAGCCTGAGTCAAAACACTCATAACAGTCAAATGTTACCCTTTCCTACTTTAAATGGCTGGTGCCAGTGGTTTAGATCAAACTACCATGATTTTTCAGACCACGAACAACGGTAGCTAAAAATCGGGTCAGCCATGTTTTTCAATATGGCGCCCAAGACCTATCTGTAAAAACAGACTCCGGTCGACTTTTTTCACCATTTCTTTTAGGAAAGGTCCTTGTGTTTGTTTCTGCGTGCCAAACCAGGTTTGGTCCCTTTGTTCGTTGGCCTTTGGCGTGCTTCAGTGCTGAAGCCCTCCTCTGGCGCCAGGGTGTCTGGGGTGGTCAGGATGTGCGGTAGGTGCCCGAAACTGTGCTTAGTCTCCTAGGAGACCTGAATTCACTCTGGCGTGATTGGCCGGCTGCCTGTCCGGCAAGGACAGCCACCCTGCTGTGTGAGTGACAGCCAGGCTGGATTGAATGGGGAAAACTGTTTAAAGGCAGGTCTCTGGGACTTGGAAAGCAAAGTCGACCACTGTAACGAAAGAACCGAAGACGAGCTGAAGGAAGAGGACTGCTGCAACTCCTGGACGACTGGTGAAGCCCTGCTGCAGGTCCGAATTGCCTGAAACTCCATCGACAGAGAAGCCCTTCAAGGTTAACTTCTTCCCTTGGGTTTGGTGGGAACAACCAACTCGTAAGCTGCCTGGACACCTTCCCCTCCTGGTCGAATTTTCTGCAGAGTGCTGTGGAAAAAGGCATAGCCAGTGGGAAGGATACCAGTTTGTGGTCTTTAAGGCACTCGCACCTTAAACCGACATTTTGCTAAGCTTGTGGACTCATCCGTGGGCAGCGCAGGAACCTCCCAACGTCCTCCTTGTCCCCACGACTGGAGCTCAGGAACAGTGAGATCTGCTCGAACTGCCAGGAACCACTGCCTCAGCTACAGCTCTTCTTCACTTAAAAGGTACCGTGCATGGAGGCGTGGCGAGACGAGGACGCCATCGGATGCCTCCTCAGTGAGTTCCCTGCTTCCTTTCCCTTCCTGAGCCCCCTACACTCCCTAAAACATGTACCTGACCCTTTGAAATACCCTGCCATGTATCGGAAGATCTGGAGAGCAGATGGTGTGACCTGGGCGGACATTGGAGCCCACATGACACAGCTAATTGAAGTTTCTCAAAATTGGACGCCCGTGGACAAGATGGCGGACGGGACTGGGTGTCCTCCCTGTGGTGCCTACGGCTCGGCAGTAATCTGTAAATAAGGGCTTTGGCGCAAAGCGAATCGGGCCAAACGAGTCTTCAGAGGCGCCAGAGACAATCACCCTTGAATCGCTCTGACCGGAGCGTGAAACTTTAACGTCGGACTGGAGACGGAGGCTCTGCATTGTGCCCACCTCCCCCACCCCCGCCCCCCTGCGATCCGTCCATGTGCCATCGAACCCAGAGGAGAGTTCCCAGTCCGGGGGAGAGGGTAAGGAGGCTGTGGGGGTGTTGGTGCCCGGTGGGGTGACGGCTGTATCTGAAATATCGCTGACAAATTAAGCGGTTGGCCCTCTCAGGGCCGAGAGCAGGGAGAGGTGAACACACACCAATGGAACACGTAACGGCGAGAGCGGTTGGGTGCTGCAGGGGGGACCTGGGGCATCGGCTGCCATCTGACATGCCCATGGACACTTGGGAGTGAAGCCTCCCTTCATCCCCGAGATCCCGTGGGTTGCCTTTCTATCTGGACTGGAGGGACGGCCCTAATGGGGGAACGCTCCGAGTGATGGGGGAGGGAAATTAAAAACAGAGTGAAGAGGAGAGCAGTAGCCATGTTGCGCGACATCCATTTGGGGGTTTCGTGTGATCCTGGTACGGAACTCACCCACCCAGCATAACATAGGGCGGCTATTAAAAGGCTGAGCACTGGCATGAAATAAAGCGGCCTGCACCCTGGGGGAGATGCAGAGCAATAGACAGCACTGCCTGAGGTGCATAGTGGCAGCCAGGTGTCAGCGCAGCGTGAGGCAGATGTAAACTAATCTCCAAGGTGCCAATGAAGTGAAGAGAAGAATGAACCCCTAACAGCACATTAGGACGTGTTGGAAGCAGCACCAGGGGACCAGGGAACGCGACAACAGCCAAAGCGCAAGGCTCGGATGTCCACTAAATTGCTCTGCCCCACCGCCTATCCGTAATGGGGCTTGCGTGAGGCTGGCCCACCCAATGAAGCAGACCATAAGCAGCTAGACATAAACAGGAACAGGTGGCAGGGGCTATACGGAGAAGAAAGGAATATATACTACCACTGTTAAACAAACTGAGGCACACAACCCCAAAAGGGGTGAAGGAGGAGGAAGGGCGGACCACTGGAGGCTAAACCCAAAAGAGCAGAATAAACCTCAGTCCACAGCACAAACACAACATAGATAAAGAGTTACACCTGATCCTACATGGGAATCCCCTAAGTGGTGGAAGGTGGAAAACCCACCAGGGGGGCAACAGTGGCGAGTAACATCGATCCTGGCTCATCAGACCTAACCTAGAACGACAACCAAGAACATCACACATCGACCAATATGTCCAAACAAGCAACGAAAGATAAAGGCTAGTGCTCTGGTGATATCAAGGCCCTGCTGCAGACAGCAGACACTCAGAAATGCAATCAGGAGCAGGCGATGGCCCAGGTACCTACCTTCCTCCGGAGGGATCGGGGAACCTCGAAGACCCACCTATTCGAAAGTCGGACCTACTAGAAATGCTGCAGGAGCTTAAGAAAGACATTAAAGATAGTGCAAATAACCTAGCCAAGCCCATCTCTGATCTCAATAAATGAGTCTTAGCAGTCGAAAAAAGGCTCGATGAGGTTGAAACAGTGGTAACGGAACAAGCCATGAACATGACATCTTGGCGAACAGAGTGCATGAGCTGGAACAACAAATGGAACGTGTGCAGAATAAACAGGAAGATGCCGAAAACAGGTCCAGGCGAAATAACATTCGAATTCGAGGAATTCCGAAGTCAGTAAGAACTCCGATTTACAACAATATGTGATGGATCTGTTTCGACACATCTTGGACACAGAAGAGAACAAAGAAATCGTGCTAGACCGGACGCACAGGATCTACTCTGCATAACAGCTTAACAAGAATTTGACTCCCGATGTGCTAACCCGGATACACCTGTATCAACTGAAAGAGGACATTATGCGGGCCGCTCGTAAGAAGGTACCTATCAGATTCCGTGTTAGGGAGAATTCTCATTCTATGGCTAATTTCCCTTACCTATAGAGTCCCCCAGCAGCTTTGCTGGATTTGAAGGGTTTGTTTTTTTCTCCTGCTAAGAGTGAGACTCCTTTTCCCACTCTTAGGCATATTTGCTATGTGTGTTCTAGGCTGTTTTTTGTGTTTAATGTCTATGGGGTTCATCTCGCCCTCATAGAAACCATCTTTACCCACATGTGTTACACAGCACCCTCGGTGCAGTGACACAGGGGTGTCGTAGCGACCCCCAAACATAGACTCCATACCTGGGACTGACTACTGTCTCCCAGGGCATGTAAAGTCCCCATTGACTTTACTAGTCAATATTTATGAACAAAACCAGTACAACCCATCTTACTATGGAGGTACTGGCAACGGTTAACAGTTTTTCCCTTAAGTTCATTTTCGAGAGAGTACTGTACAGTCCCTCTCTCAAAAGTTTCTGGCTGGTGGCAGTTGTTACTACCAAAAATATTCAACCACAAATATTTCCCTATGGGATTTTCCCATTGTTCGAGGCTACCACATTTACTGACAGCCTCTGACATACCACCGGTTTATTCTTATATTAACTTTACTCCGGTAGGTTTTATTTGCCAGAACTTTTATATAAATTCTTTCTCGTGTCTTTCTCTAAAATCCTAACACAGGTCAGGGATCCTTTGTTCGTCCTTTTGGCGGGCTTCTGCCGAGAAGCCCTCCTTTCGGCGCCACTGAGTCTGGGGTGGAACCATTGTGTGGAAGGGGGAGTACGACCCCTGGGCAGGGTTGCCTCAGCAACCCATGTCATACTCTGCCCTGATAGGCTGGAGGGTCTCCCGCCAGGATGACCACTCCACTGTGTGAGTGACAGCTAGGCTGTATGAATGGGGATCTTTTCACATAAAAGCAGGGTCCTGAGGACTGGAAGGGCAAGACGTCGCCACTGGAACTAAGAAGCCAAAGAGGAGAGAAGCCAAAGACATCTGCACCAACTGAACCACCGGTGAAGCCCTGCTGCAGCGTCTCACCACTTTTCTCCACGCGACGAGAGAAGATCTTCATCTGCAAGAGCCTTCTTCCCTTGAGCTGGTGGGGCCAACCAGTTTGCCAATCGCTTTCCAGGACCTGCCTTGGTTGAATCGCCAGTGCCCTGCACTCAGAGACCGGATAGCCAGGCACCCGTCCACCCGGACCGCGATTTAAAGGAGTGTACCTTTTATTGCGTTTGGCAGCACCGCGGCTGGTTTGATCCCTGGCCAGTGCAGTAACTCGAACCTTCCTCCATGACAAGAGTATCTCTTCCTCTGCTGGATCTCCCGAACTGCAGGAACTGCCAGGAACAACCGCCATCGCAGGAGCCTCTTCTATTCTTTAAGGTACTTTGTTCCGCCAGGCCTCCCTTTTCGTTTGGAAGTGTTAAAGGTGTTTTAAATCCTTTACCTACCTGCTGGGTTGGCTGCCCCTATCATCTAACATTGTCTTTCACGTTCTGCATCCACCTTTTCAAATTGTTTAACAAAGACTTGACTGCAGCTACAAGAACATTTTGCTCCTGGGCTCTTTGCCCTGTACCACTGACTCTGGCACAAGCCTATTGACTCTGGCTAAATCTGTTGTAACTGCCTTCTCTAGATTGCTTCCCAACTAGAAATGTGTTGGTGCACCTAACTCTTATAGCCACCTTTTCTTTCCCACTTTTAAAACATGTGAAGTGCCATTTTGCTCGGTTTATACCTCAGTATTACACATGCTAAAGTACTGCCTTGCCTAAACTTGTTCACAAACTTATTGGGAAGTGTTGCTAGGGTGCCTAAGAGTATATTCCTGTATAACTTGTTCTTTCCCTCCCTTGTGAGAAATTTCTAGAGTGCCATTTGTGTTTGGTTTTCACTGTGCCGTTTTGCTCAGTTTTCACTCTTGCTCAAACTTGTCTACAATTTAACCCGGGAGTTGTGTATACTTTTCTTGACTGATTTTAACTTGCTTTAATAACTGTGATTATTGTGTTGAATTAGAAGTGTGTAAAATAAATATATATATTCTTTTTAATGCCAAGCTTTGGTCAGTGTTTCCTTGTACCATAGTACTGTAGCCCTATTGTGTAAACCCTGAATACTGCTCATCTCCCTCTTGAGATAAGTCTGACTGCTTAGCCACAGCTACCAAATAAATCTTTATGGTACAGACTCATACCAAAGGGGATTTATTGCTCATACCTGTAGTCTTAATCTTCTGTAGTGCTCCCTAAGGGAACTGCACAGGATTCTGCCTAACATTCCATTCCACATAAATCCAGCTGTTTCAAGATCTAACCCAAACTACACTTGCCAGGAGGAAAAGGCTGAGGGTAGTCACAGACTGGTTGAGAGCCAGGGATGTGCGATACCGGTGGGGATACCCGACATGCCTTTGTTTCGAGTGGAAAGGCCAGAGGTTCACTGTCTCCAAAGAGGAAGATATGGCAGAGCTCATGCAGGAGGACGGAGGAGGCAACTTCACCGACAAGGCAGGATCTCCATCCCGGAACGAGGAGATAGAAGGTGGATAGGGTAGGGGTCAATGGAGGCTAGGACGTCCTCGACCACGGGGGAGTAAAAAAGAACCTAAACCCAAAGATCCCACCTGAACAACCGCTAAGTACCTGGTGGTCCGGGACAGTCCCTTCAAAATTAAAAAATGGCGACGACAATAAGGAGAAGGGTGAAACCTACATCTGGAACGTAACCCCAAGCTAAGTTGGGTACACAAGAAGTAATCATACTAGCCGTCGGGCGGCAGAAATGGGGGGGGGGCAGGGAGGGCGGGGGGAATGAGACCGGATCCCAAACTTCCCGGGTGAGTAAAGAACACGGTGACCTGCTGTGACTACATTACGGTGAGAATGTTCTTGGAAAGTTTTTATTCAGAAGTTGGCGGGTGGAGGGGGGGAGTTTTTTCTTTTTTGGGTGAAAAGGTACAAGGCACACACACACAATACCTACACATGTTCTTGGGCTGGAATGCATTGAGGGGGACAAATGGCTAAAGTACAATAATGACTGAGTTAACATGTGTTTAGTTAAATGTCCAGGGGCTTAATTCCCCAATCAAGCGGAAATCTATGATAACTAGATTGAGAGATATGCACGCTTCAGTGGTATGGCTGAAGGAGACACACTTACTCCCAGAGGATGAACAGAGGCTGAGACAGAGCCTTCCCTACACAGTATCTGGCCTCCAGCGCGACTAAAAAGCGAGGAGTGGGCATCTTATTGGCAAAAGGTATCAGTTTTGAGAAACGATTTATTAAAAAAGTCCCGGAAGGCCGCTATTTGATACTGGGAGGGAAACTGATGGGCCAACTGGTCACGTTGATTTCAATTTATGCCCCTAATGCGAAACAGAACCACTTCCTACTGAGCCTATTACCCAAAATTGCACAATGGGGAATAGGAAAGATTCTAATTGGAGGCGATTTTAAAGGGGTGATGGATGCAGCAATGGATAAAACCCTCCCAGCCACCTCCAACGATCACACATTCAGACAAGCCCTGGCCAAAATTCTAAGGGAACTACACCTGTTGAAAACACAGCGATTCTTTAACCCACGAGATATACCCACTATTCAGCATTACACAGGGGTTATTCCCGTATCGATATGGTACTTATCTCAGAAACAGTGCTCCCACAGGTTACAGGCTAAGAAATTGGAGTGCGATGCCTATCAGACCACGCTCCGGTACTCCTGAAAATAGAACCAAACTACCTGCAACAACAACCCCACAAACCTTGGCGACTAAATGAGGTAATATTGAAAGACCTAACGGTTCGGATAGGCATAGAGCAAACCTTACAGAACTATTTCTGGGAAAATGTGACACCGGGGGTTGATTGGTTGACTATCTGGGATGCCAGCAAAGCAGTAGTACAGGGGGAGTTTATCGCACAGACATCAAACTATATTAAGAGGCGGGAGAGGGTGAGACGTAACATGGAGGCCAATATACACAAAGCTGAGGTGGAATACAAAGACAGGGGCTCACAGAAGGCATGGCGTGAATTAAAAAGGGCCATGGCAATCTTAGAAACCCACTTAGCAGATGATGCAGCATGCCTTCTGGTACAAACGAAACAATTTTACTATATACATGGGGGTAAAGCTAACCGATTCCTTGCTGCTAAACTGAGGCACCAGAAACTCTGGAATCGTATAACCCAATAACCCAACTTCGTAATGGAGACAGGGATTTAGTGAGGTGTGGAGAAGGAAATAGAAGAGGCGATGTTCTCATTCTACACCAACAATCTGAAAAGGGAAAACCTAGAGGGGGAGGCACAGGTTGCATTCTTAAACCAGATAGTGTTACCGCAAATTAATGATGCAGACAGGCAAAAGTTGGAAGCTCCCATAACAGAGGAGGAAGTGGGGGAGGCAATAGGGGCACTAAAAGGACACAAAACCCCAGACCCAGATGGGTTAAGCAATGCATATTATAAAACATTCAAGACCATCTTAATAGGTCCTCTAATAAACATGTTTAACCTCATTAGGGACACGGGGCGAGTTTCCGGGGACATGTGCCCAGCGAATACAATACTACTGTTGAAACCAGACAGGGATCCAAAGGATTGTGTGAGTTATCATCCGATCTCCTTATTAAACGGGTATGCAAAGATGTATTCCATGGTATTGGCCCGGAGGTTAGCAGTGGTACTCCCGGAGATAATCCCCACAGATCAGGCAGGCTTTCTGAAAGGGCGGCACACATACGATAATATTCGCAGAGCCATAGATAAGATAGACTGGGGACGGAGGACGGGTCAGAGGTTTTCGGTAGCGACTCTGGATGCTTCCAGAGCCTTTGATAGCCTACACTGGGGTTTTCTACGGCTAACCCTGGAAAGATTTGGATGTGGACCGGTGTTCACTTGCACGGTAATGGCCAATTTGATATACTCATCCACACAGTTAATGGTCAACGGGAAACTTACAGGGAGTATCCCCATTCAGAAAGGCACAAGACAGGGGTATCCACTGTCACCTTTGATCTTTGCCATGGCTATGGAGCCATTTACACGTAGGGCTCGTAACCATCCGGGAATCCAAGGGGTTGAAGTGGGCACTGGGGGACCTCAAAAAGTGGCACTCTACGCGGATGATATTCTTCTGTTTCTGAAGGACATCGCAAACTCCCTACCAGCAGCCATACTATTATTGGAAGAATTCGCAAAGGTCTCAGGTTTCCATATTAACTACCCCAAATTCAAAGTCCTTAATATTATGGAAAGGGCAGAACAAATCCCGAATGGGAGAATCAATACCCCCTGAAGTGGGAACATAAGGCAGTAAAATACCTGGGGGTACAATTGACCCCAGATATGATAGACTATACGGGGCTAATATTATAGTGGTTAAAATTACCCTACTTCCTAAGTTTTTATATGTAGTGGGCGCCCTCCCAATACGAATCCCGGGGCCCAGCCATCCAGACATTACAGAAGGAAGTGATGACCTTTATCTGGGGGGCAAGAAACCGAGAATTCCCAAAAAAGTACTATTTAGACCACAAGCCTTAGGGGGACAGGAAGTCCCAGAATTTCGTAGGTACCTATGGGCAGCAGAGGTAGCACCGATGCTACAATGGACATCTGGGGAAGGTCGAAATCAGTGGGTAAAATTAGAAAGGGAAGCAACTAAAATACCCCAAGGGAACCTAGGCTTCCTTGCCACACGACATAGGGAAAAAGGAGGTATGCTACTAGAATCAACTAAAACTACTCTGTGGTATTGAGTAAGAATATCAAAGTGGGGGGGGGACCACTCACACCGGTTGCTTATAACCCAGATTTTACCCCAGGAATGCAGGCTAATTTTTGGACACATTGGGGGGGCAGGGAAGTAACATGGTTCTAAAAGACCTCTATGCAGAAGGGACACCCCTATCATTTGAAGACTATAAGGCCAAGTTTAACATACCGGAGCGAGAAAGATTTCACTATATTCAACTTAGGCATTGGGTCTCAAACGCAAGGGTAAAGGAGGGGGCAGCTAGAAGCCCAATAGGAGTGGAGCTAACAGTACAAGAAGGCCAACCAGATAAGGGAATAACTAGAATATATTGTCTAATGGGGGTGATGGATCCTGATGAGAACCTCACATATATGCAAAGGTGGCAGACAGATCTAGGGAGACCAATCTCTGGGGAAGCTTGGGGCCACATTTGGCATAGAACTGCTAAGAACTCTAAATGTACCTCAATTAAGGAAGCAGCATACAAACTCTGCCTCCGATGGTATATGACGCCCGTACGTATGCATTTCATCAACCCAGAATACCCTGCAGCCTGCTGGAGAAATTGTGGACAGCTCGGGGATCTTATTCACATGTGGGGGTCCTGCCCACCAGCTGAGGCCTATTGGAAGGAGATCTTAAGTCATATTAAAGAAATAACTGGTGCGGGGCTTCCCTTCGATCCACTTGTGGTGCTCCTGGGAGAGGCGGTCGAGGGATGCTATGCAAACACAGGGCCTACAGCCACGCTTATCACCCACATGTTGAGCGCAGCCAGAATTACTGTGGCACAAGCGTGGAATACTAAGGAAGGACCAATAGTAGCCATGAGGTGGGTGAGGTTGTGGGGAGTGATGGCCATGGAAAAGGTGACGGCAATAGCCCATGGCTCTTACTCAAAATATCTGAATACTACTTAGCTCCCACTAAACGAGTTTACAGACGATAAAGAGCAGATGTACTTTAAACCTAGGTTGCTCCGTGCAATATCTATCATTTGATAAACATGAACTTTAAGCTGGAAAAGCGATCCAACCCGTTGAAATCTTAAAACAAGAACAGGACACTTCTTCACCCATAAATTGGGGATATGTTTGGGGACGGGGGGATAGTCTGATGATTATTATATATGGTTATTGTATATGAGCAAAAGAATTGAACTGAACTGAAATCCCGAGATGGGACAAGAGAGTTGGCATGAGCAAAACTATTTACGTTGGTCATTCACTGTTTATTGATACATACATGCCTATGATATATGCTCTAAAAATTAAATGAAGTTGGTAAAAAAAAAAAAAAGGTACTCTGCAAACGCAGTCCGGAAATCTTTTCGGCCATCGCGAAAGTTTGTGGAACTTTCCCAACTTTGAAGGCTTGTCCTTCCCTAAACATTTGTCTAACTTTTCGCCTAGCCAAATTCTTCTAAACTCTGTGGCAAAGACTTAACAGTTTACTACTAGAACTGTGCTATCCTATACAAAGATTCTGAACCATTGACTTTGGCCCAGGCCTATGAACTGAATTGCTGGTTGTAGTTTACCGAAACCCTTTGCCCTGCCTATGAAAGTATTTGTACTGTTGATTCTTATAACCTTGTCTTTTTACCCCTTTATTAAGTATCTGAAATGCCATTTTGCTCCCACTTCAGGGGAGCTGAACTTGTTTAATACTTATTGGTTGTGTATTTGTAGTGTATTAGTATATGATATTGAGCTGCTCGTGTAATGTTTTCAAACTGACTGTGTAAATAAATGTATTTTCTTTTACCAAGAAACCTTGAGTAAAGTGTATATTTGAATCACTTTATTTGTTGGTCCTTTGTGTAACTTGTTCTACTGCTCACTCAACTCTTGAGTTAAGTCTGGCTGCTCAGCCACTGCTACCACAAAACTGTGTAGTACAGCTTGTACCAAAGGCGAAATTGTACTGACACTTGTAGTCTTAATTGGATGTAGTGTTCCCAAAGGGTACTGCATGTGATTCTGCCTAACAGGGGGGCAGAGGGCCACCACCCCTTCCCATTACGAAATTCCTCGGCGCTCTTGGGTGCCCCACAGCCCCCCTAAAATGTTGTCTACCATTTTCACTTTTTTGCTTTGTTTACCCAACTCCGCTTGGCGTAGATGGGCACAATAGTGTGCCATTCTGCCCCCAGGGTGCCCTAAACCTACTGTCCCACCCATTGGGGGGGCCTGTCCGAAATGTTGTGGTGGCCCTCTCCCCCCTCACCTCAAATGGGTGGGGGGCACCTAATGCAAGCCTCCCTGGGCTGCGTGAGGTACACCCCTCCATTTGGGGTGGGGGGGGAGAGGGCCACCAAAAAATGTGGGACAGGCCCCCCAGTGGGTGGGGCAGTAAGGTTTGGGCACCCTGGGGGCAGATTGGCACACCAATGTGCCTATCTACACCAAGGCAAGTTTGGTAAACAAAGGAAAACATTGAAGGGTTGGACCTCCCCCCCAACACACCAAATGAAAGGGGGGCCATCTCAACCAGCCCTACCTGGGGGCGGATAAGAGGGGGGCGTCTCATGCAGCCCTCCCTGGGGTCAGATGCCCCTTCTTAGGAGCAGATAACTGCCCCCTGGAAGGGGTGCATACCATGGCCCCCAGTCCATTTTGGGTGGGGTGGAGGGACACGCCCTGTCCACAAAAACAATTCCCTGGTGGTCTAGTGGGTGGTGGAGGGGAACTCCCCCCCAATACCATCCATGTTTTTCCATTATTTTTTTCTAAGGCCCATTCCCTAGGAGCAGATGGGGTCAGATGGGCAGCCATCTGCCTCAGGGGGGCCCTAAACTGCAAGCCCCATCCTTTGGGGGGCCTGCCCACACTTTTCTGGTGCCCCCCCTCCAATTGGATGGAGACCACCTTATGTACCCCTGTCTGGGGGCACAAATCTTGGGGTCGGAGGGAGAGGGCCACCACCCTTTCATATAAAAAAAAAAGACCTGGTGGCTAGTGGGCCCCCACCCCCATCCCCGTTTGGTTCCCCCTTTCTTTTTTCCTTCATTTGTCCCCTTTCCTGGGGTCTTCATACCTGTGGCCCCATGCTTTGGGGTCTCTGGGGCCCTTACCTAGTAAGCAGCACCCCCTCTCCCCGCTTCTAGAAGGGATCCCTGGTGGTCTAGTGGGTATTGCTAGCCACAGATCGAGCGCTCTGTGCCTGATCCGTGACCAGCAATGCTTTACGCAAGGTGTTGTTGGAAAGTTGAGAATCTCCCCTTTCCAACGACACCACCCTTTCATGTCCCAAAACAATTCCCTGGTGGCTAGTGGTCCCCAACCCCCTCCCCCCTCCGGCTGATTTTTTTTCCAATTGTCCCCCACCCCTGGGGGCAGATGGTCACCCATCTGCCCCCAGGGGTCTCCATACATGTGGCCAAATGCTTTGGGGCATCAGGGGGAGGGGGTGATGCTTCCCTAGTAAGCACTCCCCCGCATTAAAAGACATCCCTGGTGGTCTAGTGGCATTGCTAGCACTCTGCGCCCCATCCTTGACCAGTAATGCTGTCACACAAGGTGTTGTTGAAATCTCCCCTTTCCAATGACACGTGCCTTGATCTCCAGCTTGAAATACAGCCGGAGATCAAGGCAGAGCAAGGTGGACACTCACCTTGTGTTTTCACTGCGGCAGCCGAAAATGGCTGCCGCAGTGAAAATGCTTTTGCTTTCATGTCGGTGTGCATTACGCACACTGACGTGAAACTGAAGGTAATCCAGCCCCAAGGCAGTGAGGAGGAACCTCCCCCTCACATAGCCCGAGGGTTGGATTACTGTTTTGAGCGATCCCTGCAAAAAGGACGAGCTATCTCATCCTTGGCAACCTGGAGGTAATCCCAAGGACGAGATACCTCGTCCTTGGCACTTAAGGGGTTAATGAACACCCTTGAACTGTGATCACTTGTGTCTGTCTTTACTGTTGCCACCTTGAGTACCTTGCTGCATCAGGAGAGATTCCATCCGACAGGCAGGAGAACCGGAGGCTGATCCGACATTTGCAGGAGGTCAGAGTACCAAAGCTTGGCTGGCCACTGCAGTGGTATTAGGATCAGTCGCAGTGGGCGCGTCTCTCTGACTTTGCGGATTACTATGTCAAGGAGGGGGATAGGAGGGAATGCGTAAGCCTATATTCCGTTCAACTGTATCTGCAGTGCGTCTCCCATCGAGCCTTGGCTCCGGCCCCCCCAGGATGCAAACTGCCGATATGTCCGGTAGCGCTCTGTCGCGAACAGGTTTATGTGAGGGTGACCCCACGTGCTGAAGATGTCCAGAAGGACCTTCTTGTTCAACTGCCACTTGTAATTGTCGGTGCACAGCCTGCTGAGTCTGCCTGCCTCCAGGTTCGACTCCCCGGGGAGATGAACTGCTGATATCCAAATGTTCTGCATGATGCGCCACTCCCATATGTTGATTGCAAGCCTGCACAGAGGGGGCAACCTGGTGTCTCCCTGTTTGTTGAGGTAGTACATGTAAGTGGAGTTGTCTGTCTGAATACAGACCAAACTGCACTTGACCATAGGAAGGAAAGCCTTGAGCGCTAGCCAGATGGCCATCATCTCCAACCAGTTGATATGATTCTGCCGTTCCTCCTCTGACCAAAGGCCATGCACCACGTGGTTGGCCAGAGTGGCTCCCCACCCCTGGAGGGAGGAGTCTGTTGTAATGGTATATTCTGGCTCGGGCTGCCTGAACGGTCAGCCTGCCATGAGTTTGGTTCCCTGCCTCCACCACCCAAAATCCTGGTGGAGGTGAGCCGTTACGGTAACTGCTGCTGATTGAGCCCCGGTTTCTTGGCTCCATGAAGTCGAAAAAATGTACCTGCAGCCTCCTTATTTTTAGCCTGGTGTGAAGAACCACCAGGAGACATGCAGTCATCATCCCTAATAGGTGCTGATACCACCAGGCTTTGGTTACTGTTCTGCTGAGGAAGTATCCAGTTGCCGCCTTGATTGACGCTACTTTGTGCCTTGTGGGGAATATCCTCTGTCTCTGCGTGTCCCACAAGAGTCCTAAAACACTAAGGTCTGTGTAGGCTGCTGATGTGACTTGTGATAGTTGATCGAGAGTGTACTCATTAGTTTAGAGGTTGCGCTCCTGGCCTGCGCTGGCAACTGCGCTCTGAGTAGCCAGTCAATGAGGTAATGATATACATGGCTGCCGTCTGTCCTGAGCAGCACAGCCACCGCATTAATGAGCCTCGTGAATACCCTTGGTGCAGAGTTGAGGCCAAAATGGTAGTACTTTGTATTGAAAGTACAGTCCCGTGGTCCGAAATCTGAGGAAGAAACGAACCTCGGAAGCCACCAAACATTCAACCCCTATCTGATCGAGCCTGCCCCTGCCCAAAGCTTTTGACAGGTGGCTTCGTAAGAATGGTCAGTGATTTGGCGGTTTGGGAGTTACTTTTGTTTTTGTCCAGCTCCTCATCCGTGGTGGAATGAAACAAGTCTCCCCCTTCTAATGGAAGATCAAGAATTCTCTCCTGGACATCAGGATTGAATCTGGTGACTTTAAGACAGGCCGTTCGTCTCAAGTCCGTTGCCACACATATGGCTCTCCCTGCCGTATCGATGTGTACGACAGTGGCTTCCATGATGTCTTGCGCCACTATTTTGGCCTTCGCCAACCCAGCCTTAAAAGAGGCTTGCTTGTGGGGTGGAAGGTCAGGGAGGACGTCCGATTTCCCACCATAGCCTTTGATTTGCTGAGGCCAAAATGGCATCGGCATTGGCCTGCCTGAGGTGGAGGCCAGCGTTAGAGAAGACCTTTTTGCTGTATGCTTCTAGGACCTTCTCCCCTTTACCCAACAGCGCCGATGTGGATGTGTTGGTCGAAGATGCCTGGTGTTTGGCATACATGGACGTCGCCGCTATAACAGATGAGAGGCTGAGGGTGCAGGGACAAGAGTAGTGAGTCACCCTCCACTCGTCTAAACTTAGCATCCAGCTTCTTGTTGATTGGTTGCGTGGAGTGGGGCTTGGTCCATCCCTTTTTAGCCAGGGTCTCAACATCCTTTGGCAGAGGTATACCGGATATAGCGCCTGCGTGGATGGCGAGGACCTCCGCCAAGACCCCCTGCTTCAGGTGCTCTTTCTGGGCCCGGGGAATGTCCAGGTACTCAGCCATGCCAGCAATCCTGTCATGAAATGCTCTCGCTGAGGAAGGTATGTCTAATTTCTTTTTGTCAGTGTGTCGTTTATGTCTGGAGGGTCTGCATAGTCCACTGGCGGTGTGCTACTGGACAGAGGAGTGACGACTGGAGGCAGAGGTAATGCAGAGCTGACCAGTGTGGTCGGGGGCACCGGTGGCGGGAGCGATGCGCTTCCACTTGGACCTTGTGGCTGTACTGGTGCTGGTTGCGGCGGGGGGGGGGGAGCATGGGATGGATCATGTCCTGGATAATACCCTTAAGGATGCTTCCCATTTGTGGTCACTGCATAAGTGTAAGGAACATATCAAAGCAACGCTCCTCACATGCTGGTTGAGAGCATTCCTGCACCAGCACCTGCATAGGCGGATTCATGTATGCTTGCTGTCTGCCCCCGCTGTGCCTGTTGTATGTGTACAAAGCATCTGTGTACCGCATTTGTCCTGCTGTGGTCGGATAAGTGGTACACCATGTGACCTGTGGCGTAGATACTTGAGGCCATTCTGCCGTGGCAGTGGTTTCCCACCTTTGGGGTTTGCTGGATGGGCGCGTATCTAGTCTGGGTGCCATTTTGTTCACGTGGGCTGCAATTTTGTCCGACACGCTCCATATGCTTCCATGGCTGTACTGGGCCAGGGTTCAGCCTGCTTGCTTGGACACATAGACTCGGCCCCTCCCTGTACCTCAGGCGGAGGCCTGGTAGGCTGTTGGCCCTGGCCATGGAGCTGGTAGTGCTGTCTGCGGTGCGTATAGGCGCCCCCTGAGGCTTAGGCCTGATGATAGAGCAGTGCCCCCAGGATGTGTCCCGGTGTTTAAGCTGCTTGGCTCCTTGCGTGACGGGAGCGGGAGGATACCTGATCCTTGGTACCCTTCTTGCCTGCAACAGAGCCGGATCGGCCCCTCCTGCTGGCGGGCTTCCCTGGGAAGGAGTCGCCCTTGCGGGCTTCCCTGGGAAGGAGTCGCCCTTGCGGGGTGCTTCAGGAAATAGTATACTTGGCCTTCTTGGTTTTCCTTCTCACGTACTTCTTTACATGGTCCGGTGGGGACCTGCAAAACAGCTCCCTCCACCGTGTCAACCGATTCTTCAGGGACCGTGGAGTAAGCGTATTGCACGCTGAGCAGCCGTCCCATCCATGGTCCTCGCACCCGAGGCAGAGGGCATGCGGGTCAGATATGGGAAACTAACAGTTGCAAGATGGGAACCTGCTGAAGTCCGCCGCGGCCAACATGCACTGGGGACGGGCGGGCATCCGTGGACGGTGTCCTGTAGAATTAGAAGTTATTAGACTAGAAAAAAGATATGCAAAAAGGGAAAAACCTGTGGAATTACAAGTCGTAGGGACTCAACCACGAGTGCTGGTGAAGTCCGCCCGCTCCTGTCGACGTGGAAAAGAGGACTGATGTGTGGCGCCGGTGGGTGGGGTCAAGGAGCATGCACGCTCCTGAGGCCGAGCCCCCACGTGCAACTAAACTTAAAGGGAAAGACAATTTTGTTTTTGGTGAAAAAGGTTCTGTTCCGGTCACTAGCGAGTACAAAGTGTTACTATTTATATGTGTATATATTTTTGGTAGAACCTTATTTTATGTAAAGAAGCTGTGTTATCACCTAACATAGTGTGTGGACATTCCTTCGTGGCGGCTTTGTCGGAAACACTGTACTTAAGAACCAGCCTGCATCACCTCCAAAAAGCTTAAGCCTGTCTGCTCATCCATTGCTACCAAATTGAGAGCTCTGGCTGGGGTGTTCTGTGCCTTTACCCTACTATATAGAGGGCAGAAGTACAGATAAACCCCTCCATCTTTACAAAAGTCATCAATGCATCTTGTGCTTTTGTGAAATACATGTACACACTATGGAATGTCATTTTCCAGGCGGCAGAAAACATTCCCCAAGGGGAGATGAGAGATTGTTTTAACAATCTCATCATTGATGGTAAGCAGGCTTCTTGCCATTGCTTTCAGTTAAACCTTGATGCATAAGACTGTGTTGCCCAGTGTATGGGCGTGAGTACAGTAATAAAGAGATTTGCGTGGTTACACAAGTCTGGGTTTGCCCACAACATCAATCACGTCTCCTGGACATGCCCTTCGATGGGTCCAAGCTTTTAGCACCAAAACAGACGACAGCTTGGAAAAGCTACAAGCTTCTAAGACTGCTTAACAATCTTTACGGGCAGCCACACGTCAACCGCAACACCAATACCCACTTATGCAGGATTGGAGAGGTTGTTCTTATTGTTAAAACTCCTCTTTTAGTGAAAGGCGAAGAGGCCAGGCTACCCAAAGAGGACAAAGGAGGATCTCACGTGCCTCCAGGGGCAGTGGAGGAAAAACTGCTTAGGCAGCTACCTCCTCACTACCCTCTGCCACATCCCTAAAACCTCTCTGAGCACTTTGCTCACAGAACCTCATTGGGGGGCAGGTTGTCCCAGCATCTGCAAGAATGGCACTTCATTACTTCAGATGCATGGGCACTATAAACAGTGGCCCAAGGGTACTGTCTCAAATTTCTACAAAGCCTCCCAGATTGACCTAGAGCAAGCATTCTCTTCGGGAACTAGATCCGATCCTCATACAGGAGATTCCTTCCTTGCTGGAGAAATGTGAAGTGGAAAGTGTATCTGTAGCGCAACAATACCAGGGTTGGTACAACACCTATTTTCTGGTTCGGAAGAAAGATGTAGGACTGCAACCCATCTAGGACTTCAGATGCTTGAACAAGTTCCTGAGGAAAAACAGTCTCAAGAGGTCACTCTTTCACAGATCCTCCTGGCTCTTCAGCTCCATGATTGGATGGTGTCACTCGGTCTTCAGGATGCTTACTTTCATGTGCCTATACATCCCAGTTCTCACTACCAATTTCAAGTACTGCCTTTCGCGCTCACCTCCACCCTGAGGGTCTTGGTCAAGTTGATGGAGGGGAGGGATTCACATTTTTCCCTACCTAAACAATGGGCTGATCAGAGCACGTTCTCCCGAAAAGGCTCTTGGGCATCAACATCACTAACCACTTTCTCCAAAAACTGTAATTCTCCCTCAACTTCAAGAAGTCCCAGATGCCATCTTCCCAAAAGCTTCAATTCATTGGAGCAGTCCTGGACTCTTCCTTGGGGAAGGCTTCAACAAGATTTCAGAATTCCCAGTATCCACCGGCATTCAACTTTGAAGTTGCTGGGCCTCATGGCATCCTGCATTTTCCTGGTGCCAGAAGCCCACCTAAGGATGAGGTCCATCCAGTGGTCCCTCAGATTCTAATGGTCACAATTCTCAGGCAAGATGACAGACCTTCTTAAGGTCGCACAGGATCTTCTGAGGTGGGCCTTTCTTGCAACCCTGTCCAGAGAAATCAGTAGTCACAAAGTCTTCCCTCACTCGATGGGGAGCTCACAGGAGCGATCTCATAGTCAACAGACTTTGGTCCCCATCAGAATCATTACTACACATAAACCTGTTAGTGCTGAGGACGATTGGACTGGCGCTGATAGCATTTTTGCCTTCCATAAGCAGGAAGAATATCCTAATAATGACAGACGACACAGTGGTCCTGCGTTACCTCAACAAAAGAGGAGGCGTAAGGTTACTTCCACTGTGCAGGTACGCAATGCAGTTCTGATTTTGAGAACTACAAAATAGGATCTCTCAATTGCTGTTCACCTAGGCAGAGAAGAGAATATGACGACAGACGCTCTGAGCAGGCAGAGCATGATCTCCCATGAGTGGATCTGTACGCGTCCAGTATCAACAGTAAATACAACCTGTTCTGCTCGAGGGGAAGGTCCTCAGAGAGGAGCTCTGAAGGGACACATTCATAGTGGACTAGGAATTTCCACTCATGTATGCGTTTCCACCAGTCCCCGCCATTCCTCATGTTATCAGGAGGTTGTGGAAGTCCATGATCCTGATTGCTCTGGATTGGGCCAGGAAGACGTGGTACCCGGACCTTCTAGACATGTCCATCTGCCCTCCATTCTGTCTTCCCCAGATAGTTGTTCTACTCTTGCAAGAGGGAGGCCATCTTTTGCACCCAGGAATCAAAGCTCTGAACCTTCAAGCCTGGTTTCTTAGAGGTTAAGATATAAAGATTTTTTTTTTACTTTTCTTTATTGGCATTTGAAAAACAAACGGCACCAGTGTGCCAACATTCCCCTTATCCCATTCCCCACCTCGGTACTGTTCCAAAAGTCACATAATACATTCCACTTGCTACAACTATCAATGAATGCTTCACAGTGCTCCTTTTCAATACACTCATCACAGGAGTAAGGTATAAAGAGTTCACATGTACAAAACAGCAAGGTATTGTTCCGTTTAGCTTCTGTAGTTTGAGTTAGGGTGTGATAGATTCCACCATTCCATCATCGGATTGTCAGATCAGGAATTGTGCATAAAGGTTCCTTATGCATCTATCACCCTGCTGGTTACGGGACAAAGAGCCCCATCCACTTTCCATGTCATTACAATATATAATATACGCCTTCCACTGAGTTATCTTTGGGCTTTGCTTCCCTCCCCATAGCATTGCCACCCCCAGTCTCTTAGCCAAAATCAACAGCCAACCGCCCAGTTTCCTTGTATGCTTGAGGATTGGTTTAGTGTAACCCAACAGAGCCATCCGCAGGTTCAGTTCTACATCCTGCCCTGTGACGCCTCTGATCGTCTCAAACACCTGCTCCCAAAAGCACTGTAAGACAGGGCAACCCCAGGCCAAATGAAGAAAATCTGCAGATGCGCAATCGCATCTAGTGCACCAACCCGAGGTTTCTGGGAAGTATCCTTTCAATTGTATCGGTGTGTAATAGAATTGGTGTAGGTACATCAGTGAATCATCCGTGAATCCTGACACTGGAGCTGCTGGAGCAGCCGTGTCACCGTCACTTGTGCTGCAGGAGCAGTTATATCCAGCACGGTTCTCCGTGCCTGCACCTCAGGTGAGCACGCTCTATGTGCATTTTCTCATCCTCCCCTGGACCCGGCAGCCTTATCAGGAATTTTAATCACCTCCTGTGTGCTGAAACCACGAGGAGCCAATCCCACAAAATGGGCGCCCGGCGCTTTGTTTACTCGTTGCCTAGCAATGATAGTAATTAACCTCCAAACCCCGCCGGCAGGCAGACGCCGGCCCTCTCGCAAGAAAGGCCCGCGAGAGTAAGGCCCTATTTGCCCCCCTTAACGTCTGGGAGCGCTACCATACTCTTCGAGGAGTCTCTCCAATAAGGTATGACTGTCTTGCCCTGCAACGCTACTTCTGCCGTTAGCCTTGCATCATTCATTGTTAGCCTCTCCCTCTACAAACTACATCCGCTGATGGTAATCTGACGAACTATACAACGCAGGTGCTTCACTGAAACCCCCACTGAACTCTGTCTCGTGACTTTTGGTCCTGCTCACAGCTTTATGCCCTTTTCTGATACCTGGCAATAGGAATTTAAGCTGCACTTGGCCCCATATCTGTCACATCATACGCCACTATATGCTAAATTGTGTGCCTTGAACTAGCCTACCACTAGCAATTGTGTGCCTTGAACTAGCCTACCACTAGCAATTGTGTACCTTGAACTAGCCTACCACTAGCAATTGTGTGCCCTGACCTAGTCTTCCACTTGCAATTGTGTGCCTGAACTAGCCCACCACTAGCAATTGTGTGCCTTGAACTAGCCTACCACTAGCAATTGTGTGCCTTGAACTAGCCTACCACTAGCAATTGTGTTCCTTCGAAGTTGCCTAGTTCTGATTGAGTTTAAAATGTTCATCACAGTTGCCTCACTGTGTTCTACCCAAAACCTATGACTGCATTTGACTGCTAGCCCTGGTGAATCTCTGCCACCATGCACATGCATGGTGGCAGAGATTCAGGTGCCCCCAACAGTCTCTCAGTCCTACAAGTTTCCTCTCCTAACGTTACTTGCTCTAGCCTTTCTGAGCACACTCTGCTGTACCATCCACCCAGTGCCCGCATTAAAACTCACCACGTCTCTGTTATCACACCCACAATACCACAACACTACCACCATGCCCTTGTCTACCCAGAACACCAATCCCTATCTCAATAATCCAGCCTTATGGCTCCAACATTTCACTTCCAAACCCACTCCTATCCAACCTTGCTCACTTGCCTTGAGAAAGACTAGACTTGGCACTGGACTCACTCACGCATTTTATCACCATCTGACCTCCCACCTTCAAAGTAAACACCCACAACCTGTCACCAGAACCGCGTCCTCTCCACACACACCATCCTCCCAACGTATTCACCCCGTTGTGAACACGATCAAAGGGGCATTAATTAATGCCAGATCTCTCACAGCCCATGCTCCAGAAGTGGCGGTCCTTATCCTAACTCATGACCTCGATTTCCTGGCCATCTTGGAAACATGGCTCCACGCAGCTTCGGGATCTCTACTCTCACCTCTCACTAGCCATTCCAAAAGGCTATAATATCATCAGACATGCTCGCAATACCAGCCAATCTAAAGGTGGGGGTATCGCCATCATTCACAAAGATTGCCTCAACCTCCGCCTCTCCACTGTTCATCAAATCTCTACTATGGAAGCCCTTAAAGCCAAATTCGCCCGCACCCCTAACCACACCATCTCGCTTCACCTACTCTACAGGCCTCCTGGGCCACTAACCACCTTCGCTGAAGACCTCTCCAATATCCTGGCCAACACCACCAAAGTCAACTCCAAATTTATTGTTCTAGGTGACTTTAACCTGGGACTTGCTGACCCCAATGACATGGCTGCCTTGACAATCGACAACCTACTTACTAACTCAGGCTTTACCCAGCATATCAACACCTCCACACACTCTAAAGGCAGCATCCTCGACTGGATTGCTGACCTTAATTGTGGAATTAACGTGGCAGCCAACCAACCTTGTGCCTGGACGGACCACCACTTGATTACCTTTAACATTCCTGCCACAACCATCAGCCCCACTCCAGACATCACACCTGCTATTCCTACATGAAATAAGCGCGACATTACCTGTGACAAATTACTCCTGCTCATCCTCCCAGTCCTGAATGAACAAGCGTTACTAAGCATGGACCCTACCATCCTAGTTGACACCTTCAACCATACTATGCTCAAAGCCCTTGATCTCATTGCTCCATCCAAACTGAGAAAATCTAAACCGCAAGCTCATCTCAACTCATGGTTTACCCCCCAACTAAGAACTCTCCATAAAGAAAAACGAATCGCTGAATCACACTGGAGAAGTAACCCGTCAGAAGCTAATAAATCTAGTATCATCCTAGCCACGTTAAATTACAAGGAAGCCATACTCCAGGCGAAAAAAGACACCTACAACAAACGCATCGAACAAGCCAATTCTAATACTAAAGAGCTCTTCAGAATCTTGAAAGAACTAGAAACCCCTATCTCTGCACCTGACACCTCTATCAAAGATAGCACCTGGTGCACTAACATCCAAAACGCGCTCCTTGGTAAGATAGCCACGCTCCAAGTTAAAATTAATGACAAACAGACCTATCTACAATCTAACCTGCAACCTATCGCTCTCCCAATACTATACAATACTATCCCAGACTCTTTGACCCCCTTCAGCTTCTCTCTATTATCTATTACTGAAGTGGAAAATATTATCATCAGCCTTAAACCTTCTAACTGCCAAGGGGACCTGTGCCCAGCGCCCATCATCAAGGAAGCGGCCCATGAGCTAGCTCCTTTCATCACCACTCTTATCAATTCCTCTTTCAGCACTGGGATTGTACCGGACAATTTGAAGGATGCCTGGGTTATCCCGCTCCTAAAAAAACCAACTATGGATGCCAATATACATATGAACTACAGGCCCATCACCACAGTGGCGTTCTTATTAAAAATCCTCGACCGAGCTGCATACCTTCAGATTCAAGACTATCTCGAATCCAATAAACTCTTCGGTCTAAGGCAATCTGGGTTCCGACCCCGACATGGAACTTAGACAGCCCTTAGCGACCTTAAAACACAGATCGAAGATTTATGAGACAAGGGCAAACTTGCTCTTGTTAGGCAGAAACCTGTGCAGTTCCCTTAGGGACCACTGCAAAAGATTTAGGACTACAGGTGGTTGGTAGTAAACCCAATTGGTAGCAGTCTGTACCACCCAGATTTACCTGGTAGCTGTGGCTGAGCAGTCAGACTTCTCTCAAGATGAGTTAGGCAGTATATAGAGTATACACAATAGGTACAGAGATACAGTAGCACAAGCAAACACTGACCAGAGCTTTGGTGTAAAAGTATATAATTATTTAAAGACACACTTGTAAATTACACTAGCACAAAAAGAGGTAAGTAAATTCAACACACAGCCACTATTATATATATACAACCCTGATTACTTATTAGACAAGTCTTAATGAGAAACACCACTTATTTTCAGACAGAGGTGAGCGCTTAAAATAAGATGGCACTCTAATAAGTTATTTAGAAAGGGAGGGAAACAGGCAGAGTTATGAAAGCATAGAAATCTCAATACTTTTCAAAGAACCACAGTGAGGCAGGTTAGGCAAAGTCTACTGGAGAGCAAGGAAGTTCAAATGCCAGGCCCACTCTTAAAGAGAGCAAGCGAAATGTGTCCAGGATCACACAGTGGGGTTATGCCCAAAGAGTCTTGGTAGATAGTTCACAAAAGATTGAGATCAAGTCAGGAAAAGTTAGTTAACAGGTCCCAGGCTAACCCAGGTTAGAAAGTCGAGGATTTACTGTCACCCCGAACGATCTGTCGCAAGGGAAGCCAGGCGGGACACAGTACCTGAAAATGGGAAGAACGCTCCAGTGGGGGCAGTTGTTCCTGGTAGCGGGTGCAAGTCTGTGTTTCGTCCAGAGGAAGAGGAGGTCTCGACGTGGAGGAAAGCTGGAGGTCGTTGCGCTGCCGGGGAAGAAACCAGCCGCAGAGTTTCTCGGTTACAAGGTACCACCCTTTTCTTCGCAGTAGTGGTAAACCGTGGTATTTCGGTTGCCGGGGTGCTTGGCACGGGCAAGGCGGCCACGAGATGGTCCAGGAAGGCGAAAAGACGGGCAAACTGGTTATCCTCACCAGTCAAAGGAAGAAGACTCTCCGGGCTGGATATCTCCTCTGTCGTCGGGAAAAGTGGTGAGACGGTTCAGCAGGGCTCCACCGATGGTGTCGTCGTTGCAGGTCGGCTCAGCTTCTCCCTCCTCGGATTCTTTAGGTCCTGTGGCGACTTCTGAAGTTCCAGTCCCCAAAGCCCTGCTTTTATGCAGAAAACCCCCATTCATTCAGCCTAGCAGTCACTCAAACATGCTAAGTGGTGAGCCGGGTGGCTCACCACTTGGGCCAATCACACAAGAGTGCGACTTGAGTTGCAGAGGCAACTCAGTCCAGGGTGCCTAAACCCCTCCCACACCCCCTGTGGTACCCAGACAGAGTGGCACCACTTTTGGGAGGCTTCTGTGGAGAAGCCTGCCAAAAAGTGGAACAAAGGGCTCGACTTGGGTTGGAGTCACAGAAGCGAACACAAACGCCATTTTGGAACCAAGTTTTGGCAAAAAATACCAACCGGTGAATTT
Source organism: Ambystoma mexicanum (assembly GCF_040938575.1). NCBI lineage: Eukaryota > Metazoa > Chordata > Amphibia > Caudata > Ambystomatidae > Ambystoma > Ambystoma mexicanum. Next base: position 391,950,416 of record NC_090933.1, read on the forward strand.
ATATTAATTTAATATACCGACGGTATGTTCGAGGCTATTTTAAAAAGTGGTAGCCTCGAACAATGGGAAAATCCCATAGGAATATATTTGCGGTCGAATATAAAAAGTAGTATCCACTGCCACCAGCCAAAACTCGGTCGGGGGGAACTGGACAGTGCCCCCTCGAACAACCGACCCCGGGACAATCGAATTGCCCCGACCAGTACATCCACAATATGATGGTTTGTACTGGTTCTATTCACAATTTAAGACTAGTAAAGCCAATGGTGACTTTACATGCCCTGGGAGACAGTAGTCAGTCCCATGGTATGGAGTCTATGTTTGGGGGTCGCTACGACACCCCTGGGTTACTGCACAGAGGGTGCTGTGTAACCCACATATCAAAAACACATGAAACCCTATGGGGAAAAGGACCCCATAGCCCATAGAACATATACAAAGTCAAAGGAACACCTCAAATCACGTCTAAGAGTGGGAGAAAAAGAGTCTCACTCTTAGCAGGAGAAAAAATAAACCCCAAAAAATCCAGCAAAGCTGCTGGGGGACTCACTAGGTTTGGGAAATTAGCCTTTTCAGAGAATTCTCCCTAACAGCTCTATTACTTCTTCTCGATCTCTCTGCGGCATTTGATCTTGTCAATCATCAAATTCTATGTCGACCCCGCAAACTAGCTGCCCATTTTTCAGATAAAGCCACAGCCTGGATCAGTTCATTTCTGGACAACAGATGGATGCGTGTCTTCTCCCCACTAGCAGCAGCATCGCCAGCACCCTGTCACCTGCGGGGTTGCACAAGGTTCTTGTGTCTCCCCCACATTGTACAATGTATTCACAAAACCTCCGTTTGATATTTTGGATTATCTGGGTGTCACTTACACAAATTATGCTGACGACACGCAGATACTCATACCAATCTCAGGAGACTACGCCGCCGACTCCCTCTCAGTGAATGCTATCTACCAAGTCATCCAAGCCTGGATGGCGCAACATAGACTGTCTAAACGACGAGAAGACAGAGCTCCTCTTTCTCGGCTCTCCCCAAAAACTATCCAAACTGGCCCCTGAGTTTAATTCCTTCATCATTGATGGTAACACCATCAAGGCCTCTAAGGACACAAAAACGCTAGGGATTTATCTTGACTCTACTTTATCCCGGGCTAAACAAACCAATGCAGTCTCCTCTGCAGCAGCTTACACCTGCAAACTCATTACAGCTAGCCGGCCTTCAGGGTCGGACTGGGACAAGAAATAGGCCCGGACACCCAAAAAAAAGTGGCCCACCCCTCGCTTCAGAAAAGTGGCCCACCCTGCGCCTCAAAAAAAGTGGCCCACCCCACGCCTCAAAAAAAGTGACCCACCCCGTGCCTCAAAAAAAGTGGCCCTCAAACCATCATCCGTGAATCGCCTACCACGCTTCTCACTGCGCAAAAACAGATGTTTCTACAGTATCAGTGCCATTAATGAAACACAACCTTTCACCCCTTGACAAAACGGGAAGTGGCATCAAAAGCAGACTAATATGGTTATGATTTCACTAATATGATATGCATTTCATACAAGAATGGATCACTATATGTATCTGTGTGTTTAGAGCCATATTGTCAAATTACTGTGAATGCAAGCAGACGTCCAAGGCCAAATGATAATATGTTATTGTATAGCACTTACGCTTAAGCTCTTTTTTATAGAACAAATATGCATACAATATCACCCAACCTGTCTTGGTACCCATTTATCGACCTCAGAAGAATGAAAGGCTGAGATGGCCTTGCTGGGATTCGAACCTGCAGATCACACACACATCACAGCAGCGAGCACTCAACCCACTAAGCTATTATATTGGCTATAGTAAAATGAGCATCTGCAGGTTTGGTGCAAATGTGGCCGCATTTCAAGCATGTGTGCAATGCATCTACTTTTCAGGCTCTGCCCACGGTAGTGCTTGTGTGATGAGGGCCTCAGCAAATACAAGTGCATGACACAAGGCAATGGTGCCTGACCATTGAGGGTAGTTTCTAAGATCCCAAAATGCAGTCTCTAGTAAATCACGTCCATGACAAGCTGCCAGCCAATCCCCCAGGACCTTGAGCACCTGATGGTAGGCTGATGTTAGCTGGATGTCAAAGCCAGCCTGAAAACAACAACGTCACGTCAGTAAAACACTGTCAGTAAAGGCCCTGTTTCTGGAACACCACCACCAAGGCATGGTGCTTCAGGCAGTCCCGGCCGTTTCCTCTGCTTATTAGGAAGTGGGGGCCCGAGAAACATGTGAATGAAAGAAGGGACATGCATAGCGCAGCACTGTTAACTGAATCGCCTCAAGGCGCTTCCTGGCCACACGCCCACAGGGATTCTGGGAAATCGACAGACCAAAGGAGGTCGAAATTGTAATGCAAAGATCCCTGTTAAGCAGGCTAGATTCTGCACGGAAGAAGCAAAAGTAAGATTCTAACAACAAAATGTCAAAAGAGAAAAGTCAATTAGCTTTGAAGAAGGAAGGATGACTGCTTTGTGGGATGGAAAGTACATCACACCCCTCTGAGATTTGTTTTAGCGAGTAGGCCCTCTTTAAATGCCATGTACGCGTACAGGTTCGAGATATCATTGATATTACCAAATTAAAAGACTAATTGGAGCATTGTTCACTATTAGTTGCATTTCCATTTTTAAGTTGGTGACATAAAATGGAGGCTCGTATGCAGGCATAATGTTGCCCACAACTACCTCATGCAAATAAAAGGTATCAAAGGACGTGGGAATCATATTGAAACCACAACGCAGTGTGGCTAGTGAAATGTGCATTCGCCTCCAGCTATACAAGGTTGACAGCAGTTCGGATAAAAATTGCACTCAATGTGAAAAGGCGAAACACAAGGTGAGAAATGGAAAATGCTGGCTGTGCTTGGATAAATGATAATAATGCATGCGCCAATAGTCATTAAATAAAGTGCATAGACTGAGAACAGCCAACCTTGAGCTGTTTATGTGGCGCTCCCCAAATGCCACAACACATCACAACACACCACCATGTTGCGCCCTCTCTACCCAGTCCACCTCACTCCCCCATTCCCGACATGGCACCGTGGCATCCATTCATGTAACAATTGTGTATAGGCGCGTTACAAATGCCGCATTCGCTCAGATTTTAGTCCATGGCCTACAGTCATCTCTGCAGCAGGACGCTACCCCGCCACGCTATCTTAAAGCACTTTGCCCACGGTTTTCTGAATTTCTGTGTGTTATGGCAAACTCTCCGGGGGTTCCATTATCTGCCCTTTCAACTAGCAACAGAACTGGCTCTCCTCCGGCGAGTTCATGGTATTATTCACTTCCAAAGGGGGAAAGTCTGGGGGGTCTGACTCTCGGGTCTGCAGTAGCTCGCACCCCTGACGCTGGGACTGTACACCGATTTGAGCAGCGGGCGCAAGGCCCACTGAGATACCTTGCCTGCTGCTGAGTCACAGATTGGCCGACAGGTGATGATATGATGGGCCCTACGAGAATAGTACTAGTACTAGTCCTTACCTCAGTGGCTGGCTGGCTGTTGGGCTGCTGTCTCTGGGCTGTGGCCTGTGGCAGTGGCAATGGGCACTGTCTGCTGGCCGCCTCGCATGCTGCCTGGTGGTCCGCCTGTGTGTGGGCACTGGGCACTGGACTGTCGGCCACCAAGTTGTCTGGTGAGGTCCAGCTCCATGGTGCCTGGTGGTGGTGGCTCTCTCTCTGTCTCTCTGCCAGAGCGCTGCCTGCTGCGCTGTGTCGGTGTGACTGCGGCGTGCCCAAATAAATCAGGGCCAACCCAGGGTGGGTCAGAGAGGCAAGCGAGGCCCAAGGCAATTAGAAATAGCAGCATTGGCGGCACAGTGGGTGGGCAGGGCAGCCTGCCCAGCCGAATTTTCATTGGCTTTTCTGTGGCGCCAGCGGCCCCGGGCCCCAGCTCAGCCCCCAGGCACAAGTTGAAGACAGTTGCTTTCAACTTTGCAAAGAAGTGTTACTTACTTCCTGCAAAGTTGAAGCAAGTGTCTGTGAAATGTGTCACTGTTCTGGCAGTACGAGCCCCAGGCAGGCCCCCAGCTCAGCCCTCAGCCCTGCAGGCAGGCTGCACCCCCAGGGTCAGGACTCGGAGGGAGGCAGGTGTTACAATAGCTTTATTGTGTGTTTGCAGTTGCTTCAGCCTGCCTCCCTCCCACAGATCAAAGAAACGTTCTGGCCTGGCCATTGCAGGCCCGAGCGGAGCGCGAGCCGGCGAGCACAAACGGCACCGGCCCCCTTCAGTGGCGGCACGGGTGCCGGCCCTGTGGCCCACGATGCCGTGAATGAATTATGCATGCATTTGCATCTGCATGCATCATAAATTATGATGCATGCATGATGCAGATGCAATCATCAAAGCAAGGTAACATCTAGTGTGTTACATTGCTATGATGATTCTGAAGACGGCAGACAGTGCCGCTGCCGTGCGGCACCAGCGCCTCCCCCCCTGGCTCCCTGCCCTGCTGCACAGCACAGCCCAGCCCAGGCAGCCCAAACCCCCCCTCCCCATCTGACTTCCCGGCCATGGGCAGCCTCCTGCTCTGAGCCCCTGGAGCTACAGACAGTCGCGAGCTGCTGCTCTGCGGAGCTCGGCGCACACACACACACTAGGCCGGGGCCGCCGGGCCTGCCAATAAAAAAATTACAAAAAAAAAACGGCCCAGAAGTGGCTGCTGGAAAACCGGCCCCAGGGGACCCTAAAGTCCTTCGGCCACGGGCCGAAAGACCGAAAGGGCCAGTCCGAGCCTGCCGGCCTTTCCTTTCACCGGCCAACTGTGTCACACTTGCCAGAGCCCTTGTGCTGTCATAAATGGACTATTGTAACGCCCTCTATCTGGGTACCAACAGTTACAACTTAAACAAGTTACAAACAATCCAAAATAACGCTATCAGAGCAGCTCTCAACATCCCTAGGAACCAACACATCTCAGACACTAGACGCAACCTTCGCTGGCTCTCCGTCCCTCAACGAATCTCACTAAAAACACTTGCTCTCACTCACAAATGCTTATCTAACTCTGCACCCTCCTACCTAGCCAAGAGATTCACCCTCCACAACACCAACAGACCTCGTAGAACTGCACAAACCAATTGCCGCTCTATACCATGCTTTAACCTACAAAGATCTGGCGGAGCCAGCTTCCCAGTAATGGCAGCCAAACTTTGGAATTCGCTCCCCAATTCGTTAAGATCAGAACCCTCCTTCCACAGCTTCAAGAACATGGGCAAATCCTGGTTAACTGCCCAAGACCCTTCACCCACTCACCAACCTCCCCCCATGTGCTAGCCACCTACTTCATGTCCCGCACATAGGCCATGACCCCCATTCACCCCGTAACTGCTTTTGTATATATGTTAATATCTGCTACCATTTGTAATTTTAAATTGTAATCTAACTGTAATTCTATAACTCTGTCTGCCTTATCATGTTGTAACTAAAATAAGCGCCCGGTTGCAAAGTATTTGAAAGGAATCAATTTAAACCTCGTATTAATGGCCCCCTTTCTTGTCATCTAACAGCAATACCGCTAGACCCCTTCCGAAATCTCGCATCCCAGGGACTGCTTCCATCTCCTCAGAGGGGAGGCTTTCGTTTCATCCCCAGAGCTAAGGCTCAAGGCATACAGTCCGGACGTCACTTTATTGCCAAGCCCCCCCCTGTAGCAGTTTGTCTAGTAAGCAAGCGATAGGCGGTTTCACGGGGAAGGTTGGGTACAGTTGACGCATGGCCACCCTCAATCTATAGTACGAGAACATATCCAACACGGATACTTCCCCTTTCTCTTTCAGCGTTTCCAGCGTTATGAACATCCTGTTGGGGAAAAGCTCCCCAAAATGTTCCGTCCCAATTTCTTCACCATGGTCACAAAGCTAACCTCCCCCGTGATAGGGATCCTGGGAATTTGTGTTACCAGGAGATTGGGAGAATAAAGGACCTGTCGTATGTTCTTACATTCTATCCGTGCCCAGGCTCCGCAGGTTACATCTACCACATTGTGTGTTCGGTGTGCCCTCCCTGGCGCTGTAAGGATTATGGACCGTAAGAGGGCTGGTGCCGCTATTGCCCTCTCGGCCTCCACTCTCCTCCTGTCTCCCCGAACCAGTAGGTGAGAAACCCCGCCTGTGCCACATTATAGTATGTTTCAAAGTCTGGCATTGCAAGACCCCCCTCATGTATGGATGCCACCAATGTGTCCCAGGAGACCCTGGCCTGTTTACCCACCCATATGAACTGCGAGACCACCGACTTCAGCTCTCGAAAGTAATCCCCGGGTACTGCTATCAGGCATTTAGGAAAACAAACAGAAACCTGGGGAGTAATGTCATCTTAATCACAGAAATTCTACCAACAGGTTGAGCGGTAGGTTCTTCCATCTGGACATGGCCGCCCTTGCTTACTCCATGGCTCTCGGATAGTTTCTGCTACATACCACCTTCGTGTCCCTAGCTACGTTAATCCCCAAGTAGCGGGTCTTGACCATATGCCACTGGAACCCCCATCCGTCCGGGCACTGTTCCACCCTATCGGTCAGTGGATAGAGGACCGACTTAATGGCATTCACTGTCAAGCCCGAGAGGTCCCCACTGCTGAACATCACGCATGATTGGGTCCAAGTTAGTTTTGGGATCCCTGATAAACAGCACCATATCGTCTGCATACAACGATATCACTACCTTATGAGTGAACAGCTGTACTGCACAATAGAGATGCATTTATCGTATCCTTTCCGCCAATGGCTGTATTGCCAGGGTGAACAGCAGAGGAGAGAGGGGGCACCCCGTCGTGTCCCCATTCCCAGCACTATTGTCGATGTTAGTTGCCCATTCACCCTTATCTTGGCCACCGGGTTTGTTTATAATAAGGACACCAAGGCTATGAACTGCTCCCCAATCCCATGCGATGCAGTATGGAAAATAGAATGGCCACTCGACTGAATCGAAAGCCTTGGTGGCGTATTGAAGGGCCGCCACCATGGGGTCCTCCTGCTGCATCACCATGATCAACCCAAACATTCTCCTCAGCCCATACATAGTGGAGCACCCTGGTATGAAACCTGACTGGTCTGCTCTTACCATTGTTTGCATCAGAGGTGACAATCGGGATGCAAGGATTTCTGCTAGAATTTGAATATCAAGATTTGTCAGCGTAGTGTTAATAAAATTCCGGCGTGAATCCGTTGGGTCCCCGTGATTTTCCAGACGGTAGGGATTAAATAGCACTCAACACTTCTTCTAATGTCAGGTGGCGTTACAGCCATTCTCTCTCCTCCTACGTGCACTAATGTAATGCCACCTGATCTAGGTATGCATCTATCTCTAGTTGGGAAGCCTGGCTTTGGGAGGAATATAATCTGTTATAGAACCCACGGAATTGTTGGACTATCTCCTTGTCCTCAAATCTATCTCCTCCTGAAAATCCTGCAGCTGTCGCAGAATCTCTGCTTGTTCCTGGTGCGATGGGGTAGGCACAGCTGTTTGCATTGCTTGAATGTTACCCTCCTTAGCAGCCAGTTCCCTTTCTTCTTTGCTTTAAGATCCCCGATTCTCTGGAAATGCATTCTCCTCTAATCACGCATTTGAAACACTCCCACAGTGTCCCTGGTGACTTCACTGAGCCCACATTGGTTTCGAAAAAGGATTCCATAGCCTCTGAAAAGCCATCCAAAAACACTGTATCCGTGAGACCCTCACTCTTAAATCTCCAGGGGAGCTTCTCCCTCACATGGCCCGATACCTCAACGGTCAATAACACAGGGGCATGGTCTGACAGTGTGCGAGCCATAATTACTACCTCCTCTACCCGTTCCAATATTGATTGTGATGTCAGAAAGAAATCTAGCCCTGAGGCAGAATTATGGGGTGCAGAGTGGTGTGTTTATTGCTGTGTGTCCTGCTTCCTGACCCTCCACACATCTTCAACCTCCCACAGGAGGCACATAACCTGTATTCTGCTTGTCCCCTTGTCCTCAGGGCGATATCCAGGCCCCGTTCGGTCATGTGTAGTGTTCATAACCGCGTTGAAGTCCCCAGCCCAGATTATCTCTCCTGGCGGTAATTTCCCCAACTGTAGGTCAGTCCAGTGTTACGACAGAATCCTGGTTTGAGCCATAATAGTTAATAAGAGTGTAGAGTTTCCCCTGTATAGTACCTTGCACCACCAGGGCCCTCGCCTCCTGATCTTTGACAACATTGGTCTGTCGAAACCCAACAAAACTGTGTATGTGGGTGCTCACTTCCCTGGCATATGAGTACGATGAAAAGTACCTATGACAACCCTAGCTCTTCTCGAATTGTCTCCCCAGTGTGTTCTAAGGGGGGGCGGAATCTGTGGCAGAAATCGCAAGGGTAAAGGTGTTTGTGATTGTTCCAGCTCTACCCACCTGGGGCGGTTTGTTATGGTTTGCCATGCCTGAAACTGTGCTAGTTGTGCTGCCACACTATAGGCCCTCAAGTCCGGGACCCCCAGACCTCCTAGCTTGGAGCCCCCAGCATCGTTTTGAGAGGGATTCTCGCTCTCTTACCTTTCCAGATGAATTTCAGCATTTTCCTTTGGATGTCCTTGAGGGTTGATGTGGGGATCGCTACTGGGAGGGAGGCGCAGGCGTATAGGAACCTCGGAAGTAGGTTCATCTTGCATGCTGTGATGCGCCCCAGCAGTGAGATCTCTTGGGTCTCCCATCGTTTCAAATCGCCTTCCAGTTCTTTCAGTAGCCAGGGGAAGTTGGCTTTGTATGTGTCTCTTGGGTTAGTCGGGATGTGGACCCCTAGGTAGGGGATGGCCTTCTTCACCCATGTCATCGGGCACATCGTCGTCAGTGGCTCCCGTTCTGCTGGGGTGAGCCCGATGCCCATGGCCGAGAATTTGTCAAAGTTTATAGTGAAGCCAGAGACCTCACCATAGGTGGTAAGTTCTCGTATTTCCTGTTTCAATGATGATTGGGCTTCTGAGATCGTCAGTAGGACATCGTCCGCGTATAGGGCGATTTTATGTTGGTTTGGGCCATCCTGCAGCCCTTTAATTTGATTGTTTCCCCTTATCCTTTGGGCCAAAAGCTCCATGGTGAGAGTGAAGAGTAAGGGCGATAGCGGGCATCCCTGCCGGGTTCCGCATGATAGGGGGATCGGAGCTGAGCTGTGTCCATTAATTCTTAGACTCGTACTTGGGCTCTTATAATTGGCCAGCACCATTGTCTGAAAAGTTGACCCGAAGCCGAAGGCCTCTAGGGTAAGTTTCATAAAGGGCCAATCTACTCGATCAAATGCCTTGGCTGCGTCCAGAGCCACTAAGACCAGTTTTTGGGAGTTCCGGGAGGCGAGGTCCACCAGGTTCAGGGTTCTCCGTATGTTGTCTCCCGCTGATCGATGGAGGATGAAGCCTGCTTGGTCGGGATGAATGATCTTCGGGAGAACGCGATTCAGGCGGTTTGCCAGGATTTTTGAATATATATTTGCATCAATGTTTAAGAGTGCTATCGGTCTGTAGGAGGCAAGACTCCTTGGGTCCTTTCCTGGTTTGGGCAGGAGGATGGTGGTTGATTCCTGCATCGATGGGGTGACCACGCCTGTGTCTCTGAAGGAGTTGAACAGGGTCACCAGATGGGGGGGTCAGTTGTGGCCTGAATAGTTTATAGAATCTGGTCGAGAAGCCGTCGGGCCTGGGGCTTGTGTTTTAAGCGACTTGATGGCCTCCTCGACCTCCTCCCCCGTGATGGGATCCTCCAATTCGTCTCTCGTTGTGTTGGCGAGACGGGGAACCGCTGCCCTCTGTAGATATTCCACCTGTTGCGGTCGGTTCCGAGGGGTTGCCTTCATGATTTGGGTCAGGTAGTCTGTCGCGAGCTGTTGTTTTTCGGGCTCCGAGTATCGGGTGACCCCCTCAGGATCACGCAGGCCTGCAATCGTGTTGACGCATCTCCGTTTGGCCAGTTTGGCCACCAGGAACCTGTTCGCCTTGTTGCCCTTCGCGTAATATGATTGTTTGGCTTTTGCCATCATTAGGGCGGTTTGTTCCGCGTAGTGGGCTTCAAGCTTTTTCCTCGCTGTTCGCATGATCCGTTGCGTTTTAGGGGACCAGCCTTTTTCTTTGTGGATTGCCTCAGCCTCTCTTAGCTCGTCCTCTAAAGCTATTCGGGTCTGGCGTCTGTTCCGGTGGTAGGCCGCTCCCTGAGCGATGAGGGCGCCCCCGATTACTGCCTTCATGGCGTCCCAGTTATTTGCCAGTGAGGTGTCCGAGGCTGGGTTTTCGTCAAAGAAGTTTTTAATTCCTGTCGCGATCTTGTCTCTCGTAGCCATGTCATTGAGAATCGGGTCATATAGGGACCATTTGCGTGGGTTATTGAGATTGGGGTCCTGAACCCGGAGTTCCAGGAACACTGGAGCATGGTCGGACATGGCTCTCGTGCCGATGGAGACCTCTTTGACTGAGGGGAAGGTGTGCGGGGAGATCAGGAATAAGTCGATCCTTGAGAAAGTGCGGTGTACGAACGAGTAGAAGGAGTAGTCTCTTTCGTCGGGGTGAAACACCCGCCACGAGTCTATTATCTCCAGGGACCTGAACAGCCGGAGGAGGCTGAGTGCTTGGGCGAAATCGCTTGGAGTCGGGGGGTGTGACCGGTCTTTAGTGGGGTCGGGAACCCCATTGAAGTCCCCTCCGACAATTGATTGGCCCTCCACAAAACTAGCGAGAGTCGTGCCCAAGGAGTCGTAGAAGAGTGATTGTCCCGTGTTAGGGGCATATACCGAGATGAGGGTGTATAGGTCTCCCAACAGGAGGCATTTGACTGCTGTGTATCGGCCTTCCGGGCATGTTTTTGTTTCCAGGATTTGTGGGTTCAAGTCTTTTCTAAAGAGAATCGCCGTGCCCCCCTTTTTGCTTGGGCCGGAGGCAAAAAATTGAAGCGGGAATGATCGGGAACGAAGCCGGGTCACGTCCGCCGGCAGCAAGTGGGTCTCTTGGAGCATAGCTATTGCAGCGTTTTCGTCCTGGAGCTTTAATAAAATTGCCTTTCGTTTGTAAGGGGAGTTCAGTCCGTTAACATTTAGGGAGAGGATTCGCAGAACTTGGTGGTCCAGAGGTGTCCCATTCTCTATCTCTTGAGTTGGGGGGGGGGGAGTTTGGGTTGATGGTTCAGCTGCCATGTTTGTCATGAGATCTAGTAGTACCATCCTGCACTTGAGGTTTTAACGCAGGACCCCAACGGGGGGCCGCAACTTTAACTGGTGGGTAGACCGACATTGTAGGTACGGGCATACCCTTGGCCAACGGGGCCGGTTGTCCCATTGTGTATCAAGTACTGTGGGTTTCCAAGTAACGAAAGTTGGAAAGTGTCCTTGGAGTGGGTATGAACCGTGGGTATGGTCCGCCGTCTCCGCCCTCGAGGCTCGTCAGACTAGGTGTTATGTGGTGGGTCCGAATTCAGGCCGGGTCAGAGGAGACTAGGGAGAGATGCAGTTGGAACCTGGAGGTGCGGGGGCGCCATTGTTCATCTCTTTTTGTTGATCCGCTGGGTTGATGACCATGGCGTACGTTTAGGTTTCGGGGAGGAAAGCGGCCCGGAGTCCTCAGCTCCCTCCGGGGTTGGTGTGGAGAGTTCCTGGGCGAAGTTGGATGCATGATCCTCTCCGCATCCTCCAAGTGACTGATCCGGCGTAGGGTGCCTTTATATGTGAATTGTAGAGCTGCTGGAAACAGCCATCTGTAGCGGATTTGCTGCTCCTGAAGGAACAGTGCCAGGGGTCAGAGTGCTCTTCTTTTCTGGAGGGTGAGTGGTGAGAGGTCCTGGTATATTTGGAGTGGCGTGCTCTGAAATGTAATTTCCTCCCCTTGGCGGCTGATCGCCGAAATCGCTTCCTTGGTTGTAAAGAAGTGGACCCTCGTAATGACATCTGGGGGGGGTCAGAGACTGCCCCACGACGCGGGTGAAGTCTGTGGGTGCGATCTAGCAAGAGCTGAGATTTATCCAGGTCTGGGAGGAGGGCCTCAAAGAAGCGTCCCACGTAGTCCGCTAGCTTGTTGTCGGGGACGGAGGTTGGGACCCCCCGAATGCAGAGATTATTGCGGCGCGCCCTATTTTCAAGGTCCTCATGTTTAAACTCCAGGATCTCGCATTTCTGATGCAGGGAGTCAATGGCTCTTCACATTCCCCTAGAGTGGTGGCGTGGTCCCGCGAGTGGTCTTCGATTTCTCCGAGCCTCTGTTCGGCCTCCGTAACCCTTTGGTCTGTCTGTTCGATTTTGGTGGTGAGCTCTGATAGGCATGAGCGGAACTCCGACTTGATGTCGGCCATGAAGGCTATCAGGTCCCCTTTGGTAGCGAGGGCTCCCCCGTCCTCTTGTTGTTTCTGTGGAGTGAGTTTGGGAGGCTCTTGCTTCTTGCTTTTATCTAGCGTAGTGAGCATGGTGGAGATATCTGCGCCCTTGCCAACCTTCGTTTGCCTAGACATGATGATCGTGTTTGGCGGTCTTGGCTCGAAGAGTTGCGGCGGGGCCAAAGCTGTGCGCCAGCCGCCTAGGAGAGTTCAAGCATGGGAGTGCGAGTGAGACGTCGGGGTAGCTGTGATTCCGCAGTAGACTGGGTCGCTAGTTGGATGGGTGGGCCGGGGCGTCCCAGGAAGCACTGAGCGGTGCGTGAAGGGAGGGCCCGCTAGGTCGAGCTTCTCTGGGTGGCTCTCGGGGCTTATCTCGTGGCCTCCGTGTTTCCCCTGTCGACCTAGCCGAGTGCAGCCCCCGATGAAGTTCTCACATGTTCTCCGGGTAACCCCGGCACGATCTGGCTGGATCCGTGTTGGCGGGTCCGTCTGCTACTCCTCTTCGGTCCCCCTGAAGCCCGTCACCATCAGATTCGCAGTATGTTGTTGAGTTCCGGCGCGGCCGCCATCTTGGTTTCTTCGAATGGCAACGTGGGAGTGGTTCGGTCGCTAAGTTCTAGGAGAACGCTCCAGCGTTCGGAGGTCATTGTAAGCCAGGTTGTGCCTCATCAGTTCCGATCGCCGTGGATGGCATTGACGACTTGGATACTCGGTCAGAACCGCTTGAATTTGGTGGCGGACATCCCACGGGCGGCCTCAAGGGAGCGACCACATCGATGGCGCTCCAAGCCACGCCCCACGACTTCTTGAAATTGAGAAAGAAGCCCAGTCTGTGGAGGAAGTGGCAGGTGACTTCCAGATGATCCAGTGCTTGCTCAGCAGAACGCGCCCTGATCAATCAATCGTCCAGGTAGGGGTAGACATGAATCCCCCCCTCTCCTGAGGTGCGCTGCCACCACTACCATTAACTTGGTGAAGACCCTCGGGCGGAGGTCAATCCGAATGGCAGGACTCGAAACTGATAGTGTGAGTCGCCAACTACGAACCTCAGGTATTTTCTGTGCTTGAGATGAATCGGCACATGAAAATAAGCATCCTGGAGGTCCAATGACACCAACCAGTCCTGAAGTTGAAGGATCTGAGAAAGGGTAACCATCTTGAACTTGTCCTTCCTGAGGAACTTGTTCAAGTCTCTTAAGTCCAAGATGGGTCTCAGTCCTCCGTCCTTTTTGGGGATCAAAAAATACAGGGAGTACCATCCCTTGTTCCTCTCCGCTGCAGGTACTGGTTCTATAGCTCCTTTCTCCAGCAGGGTTAGAACTTCCTGCTGTAGAAGCGGGTTCAAAGACTTCAACAGGTGTCTCCCTGGTGGATTGCTTTGAGGTTGTGTTAGAAAAGGACGGCAGTAGCCTTGGGCTATTATTTCTAAAGCCCAAACATCTGAAGTAATGGCTCGCCATTCTTGCAGATGCTGTGACAGCCTGCCTCCTACAGGTGTTTTGTGATGCAAGTCCTCAAAGTGGTTTTGTGGCGGATGTTGCAGCCGCTGATGGCAGAGAGGCTGCAGCTGGAGCTGACTTTGCACGTTTTCCTCGTCCACCGCGAGTGGCCTTTTTCTGGCCCCTTTGACTGGCCATTCCTCTCGCCTTTCCATATCAGGTGTAGTAACGATAGGATCATCCCCTCCACGATTGTCCTTGCGCACGAAAAGGCTGAGGTTGCCTAATAGCAGCTCCTAAAGATTTGGCAGCTGATTTTGAGGTCTGCAACCTCTCAAGGCTCTCGTCAGCCTTGTTGCCAAAAAGGTGAGACCCGTCAAAAGGCATGTTCAGAAGGCAGTTCTGTACGTCCGGTGCAAAACCCGACTTCCGTAACCACGCAAATCTGCGCATTACCGTGCTAGTGCCCATGGACCTGCTTACACTATCCGCAGTGTCCAATCCAGATTGAAGGGATTCCTGCATGGCTTCCTTTCCATCTCTAACGATGGCTAGGAACCCTTCCCTTTCTTCCCCTTCTGGTATGTGCTTCACCGCCATTGCGATGCACTCCCACAGAGTGTATGAAAATTTCGCCAAGGCACATGTGGAGTTGGCAGATTTTAAAGCCATACTCCCAGCTGAAAATACCTTCCGTGCCCATCCATCCACACGCTTATCGTCCCTGTCTGGAGGGATAGAAGGGTACGCAAGTTTGTTAGAAGCTGTGGCTGCCTGTATGACCATACTCTCGGGAGTTGGATGTTTTGACAGATAGCCGGGGTCGCTACTGCCGGGCGGTATTTTGAGGTGAGGGATTTATTTACCGGAATAGAATCCGGAGTTTCCCCAATTCTTGGCCACCCTGTTTTGCAAGGCTACATGAAAGGTTAGTACTGGGTCTTCGGTGGGACCATGGTCCAATATATCTGTTAAATCATCTTGGATGAATTGGGCTGGTGGTCTAGCCCATCCTAAGTAATCTACTACCTTCGTCATTAATTGACGGTATGAAGGACTGGCATGCTCTCCTGGTTCTGGTCTACCAAAGTCATTCTCAGGAGATGTGTCAATGCCACTTGCATTGTATAAAGATTCCACCAAATCCCTCATTCTGCTTTCCTCTTTACAGGGGTACTCTTTGGAACCACGGCCCCTCAACTCATCTGTGTTGGGTCTTCATTTCCTGCAGCCCTCTTCCTGCCCAGGGCACCAGTTGGGCCTCGATTTTTCCTGGTCCCTACTGAAAGGTTTTCAGTCAACACCATTTTCAGATATAAGGTGGGGACTTCTCCTCCACCCCACTGAGGGACCGCGGATCCCGCTGCCTTCTAGCCGCTGATTTATTATGGCTCTTCGAGACGGGACTGCTGTGCTCTCACTGTAACGCTCACCTGATTCCCGTAGAGGCGCCGGTCTTGACTGGGCGTATACCGTATCTTCAAAGGTGATGTGTAACACACAGCTGGCTCTTTGGGCTGGACCTCTGTGCACTGTATGTCTGACTCGAAGGGTAAGATGTCTTAGGTAAGTGAACGCCGTGCTCTCCATCTGCCTCGAGGCAGGGTGCTGTAACCAGTTTCTTCACTGGATAAGGGGAGCAGGCCTCTTGACTTCAGAGGACTGCTGTCCGTCGTTTACTGCACGAACGGTAAGTTTCGAGTAATTCTAATGTCTTTAAAGTCTTTAGTAATGATGTCTCTTGTTTTGCAGGGTTCGGCGATGGCGGATGACGGGCTGAAGTGAGTTGAAGATGGAGCCCGTGTGATGAATAGAAGCGCCTGGAAGCACGTAAGTAAGCGCTTGTTGCCTGCTTCACGATGCGCTCTAACTGTCTTTTTATTTTGCAGGTACAAGTTCCGAGCGCCTGCAGGGTGCCGGAATACCCACTGGGTTAGATGTGGAAAGGAGTAATGGCACGTGAGTATTAAAGTTCCCCAATGTCTTTAAACGCACCTTGTTTTGTCTTTCAGATGCGGGATGCAGCGCCGAAGGCCTCCGGAGCGTGCAAAGAGTTGGTAAGCTTTTGTCTTTCAGATGCCGGAATGCAGTGTGAAGACCTCCGGAGCGCACGAAGAGTAGGTAAGCCTTTGTCTTTCAGATGCCGGAATGCAGCGCGAGGCGTTGGTGACAGCCGATGGACCAGGTAAGTGAAGAGCTGTCACTGAAGACCGTAATGCTAACCTGTTCTTTCTTGTCTTTATAGGTGTTGCTGAAGACTGGATTCAGGATGGTAAGCCTTTTTCCTTAGGCCCAGGATCAGATGCAGAAGACACGATGAGCGTTCTGCTGCTGAGGATGCAGAATAACGCAAAGCAAGATTCATCCATCGGGTGTGGTTTAAATAGCCTCCTGTAGTGCTTAGGTGTCTCCTTCCACGGCCACGCCTAGGTAAGAAAAGAGTTCCTGCTTTCCAGAAGAGTTCCAGTGTTCTGAATCTAGGGAGTGGCTCCTGCCCCACCCAACAGGAAAAGTAGTTCCAAACAGAAGAGGATCAGAGGCTCAACTGGCAGGCAAGTAAGCAGCATGGTCTGCTGCAGGTAAGTCCACCCAAGCATTATGAGCCCGGCGCTTCCAGCGCTGGGACTGGGCATATTTATGAGCCTGGTGCCACTGGCGCCAGGACTGGGTCCAAAAGGTCCCAATTGGGACTGGTTGGCACTCGGAACCTGGGTTATGGATCTGCTTCCAAGGGAGTTGGGAAAACCCTGACCTTTTGGAAGCAGAGATCATGACACTCACATCCACCCTCTTCTTCTACCTCCTCTTTTGTCTCCCCCCCCGGACTCAAGCTTCAGGGAGATACAATCCTCTTTTGGCCCAGATGAAGGCACCCACACTGGAAGGCGAAACGTCCTAGGGCCCAGAACCACCACTGTCGACCCAACATACATCTTTTGGAATTTTTCTGTTTCCTGACGTAGACCGACTGAGGATTGGTCACTTATAGATCTGTATACTAGTGTACAACTATATAGGATCCATCATTGATATTTTGAGGGAAATTATTTCTCGCCTATATGTAAATGTACACTAATTTACTAACACTCACTACTCTGTCCTGCTTTATTTGTGTTACAGAGTTCCCTGATTGGGAAAACAATTTGTTTAACTTCTTTTGTAACTAAAACAAGTGTATCCCTATTGTTGCTGGTAAAGAATCCTACCATGCAAATGATGATTCTACAAGCAACTCTGCTTTCTGGTTATTGTCTTTCTTTAGCATAAAGAACAGGTTTGAGACTTATGCTCTATTATTGTCTTAACCTTTGTTTGTTTCTCCATCATATCAGGACACTGCATTTCTGTTTCTGTTGTTTTGATGAAGAAAATAGAGTGCAATAAATTTAAAAAAACTGCACCATATAAAACTGGTTTCTTGTAATAGGACTTACCTATACAATACAATTCATATTGTCTTGTTCATCCCCCAGGGGATGTTAGATTACATCACTAGGATGAATCAAAGGTAAATCTCTGCATAGACAACCTATTTTTATAATATCTACCACATACACAAGTTATAGTATGGTGTAACTTTGTTAGGCGGCTACCCCCTTATGTGACACATTCCTCTGAGATCAAGCATTCTGGGACATTTGGGGTGCCATATTCTAGCCCAAAAGGTACATTTTCCTCATCAGATCTCTCCTGCTCCTCAAAAATTGAGGTCAGGGATCTGAAAAACTCCTTCCTGGGGAGAGGCTTCAAAACCTTCTCTGGGAGAGGAGGAGGAAGAGCTGTAGTACCGGGCTCTGAGGAAATTACAGGTTTTGTAACCTTATCCTTATCTTTTTCTGGCTTTCCTGGCTTTGCTGGAGCCTTTGGCGCCCCGGGTTTCGGTATCGATAAGGGCGTCAACGACATAGTGGTCGTCGACTGGGTCTGCTTCGAGGGCGTCGAGGCGGTCTTCGAAGATTTTCCCTTCGAGGTGTGATGGGCCTCGGGCCGCATCGGTGACCTCGAACGGTCGACTCGACTGTTTTTCGCTCGGCGTCTTGGAAGGTTCCCTATCCTTCCTTTTTCGATCACCCGGGCTCGAGGGCGTGCGAGTGTCGGAGCGATGACGCACCCGGCTGGCTTCCGAAGAAGGCGCGGACCGAGGCTTCACTTTCTCAAACACCTCCATCATTTTGACCCTGAATGCTTCCCATTCTTCGGAAGACTAATGTTTCGTGGGCCATTTCATACTTTTCGGAGACTCGTCTGACGATGAGGTGGAGGGAGACCTGTGGCATTGTTTCTTCGATTTTATTGACGAAGACGATGAGCGATGGGAATCGCTTAGGACCTAGATCGATGCCTTTCGCATCGAGGAGATTTCTCCTCACGGGATCTCGACTCGACGCTAGAGGCTTTACGATCGGTTTTCTGACCTACCTGTAGCTTTCCTCTCCTTTCTCGCAAGGCCTTCCCCGTCATCGCTCGACACTTCGTACAGGCCTCCATGTCATGGCCTTCTCCGAGGCACCACAAACACTCTCGGTTGATCGACATTTTTGAGCCGCACGACTTGCACTTTTTGAATCCCGATCTCGGGGTCGTGGTCGGTGTCGATGACGAGGACATATTTCATTATTATATATTATTTCTTCACAGAACTCGAGGCGCCCCGAATGTCCGAAGCAACGTATACTGCGGAAAAACGGAACTGAGGCCAACGGGTGCCGCACGTGCTACTTATACACCCAATGACGTCACCCTCGACGGAGGCCTTCGAGGGACCATCGACTTGACGACATCGATGCACGGCGCCCTCTGCCGAAAAAATTTCCGAAGAGCAGCAAAGCTGAATGGAATACATCTACGATGAGGAATACGTTGGAGGACACAGTCCACTATAAATTAGGATATAACGATTGGTACCTCCTGCAAGACGTAACACAGGTGTTGCTTTTGGCCAGAAGACCAGCAACCAAAGCACTATACCGCTGCCATTGGAATAGGTTTTGTAGCTGGTCTACAGCTAAAGATCTTGATCCTTTCACTTACAATACACCTGCAGTGCTTTCTTTTTGCTGCACCTAGCCCATCAGGGGCTGCAGGTGGCTATTATCAAAGGAGACCCTGGCGGAGATATTCAATTTTTAAACGCATGTCAGAGAAAGGCTCTTACTTTAAGATGGCGATTGTCATTCAATACCTCAAAGAACTGGTTATGTTCCCACCAGTCCCTTTTCTGGTTCTGTCGTGGACTTTCAACCTGGTACTAACCTTTTTAATGGAGGCTCCATTTGAACCTCTCCATTCTTGTCCACTAAGGTTATTAACCCTGAAAACCATAATTTTGGTAGCCATCACCTCTGCTCACATTGAGTGAGCTACACGCCTTGTCATGCAAACCACATTCTCCAAGGAGAAGGTAGCTGTGAGGGTTTGTCCCTCAGTCCTTCCTTCCCCAAGGTGGTTTCTGAATTTCATTTGACACAAAAGGTAACTTTAACAGCTTTTATCCACCACCTCACCCTTTTAAGGATGAAGAGAGCTTACACAGGCTTGACTCGAAAAGAGCCCTTAGCTTCTACATTTCTATGATGGCAAATGTCAGTCAAGATGACAACTGTTATTGGTTATACCGGCCGTAGGCTAGGCCACGCAGTGACCAAACACACTTTGTTTCGGAGTGCTACTCCTTTACGGGAAAAGATGTCCCAGAATACCTAAGAGCCCATTCTACCAGAGGAGCAGCAACTACTTTGGCTCTCCAAAGAGGGCATTTGCAATGCAGCAACTTGGTCCTCAATCCACACTTTCTCAAAGGCACTACTGCTTGGACACTGTCGGGCCAGGGCGCTCTATTTGTAAGAGTGGTTCTGCACAAAATCAATAATCAGAACATTACACAAAAATTCACTTCTCCCGCCTCCATCCACAAAACTGCTAAGGGAGTCTATCGAAGATGAAGAATCTGTGGGAGGACACAATCAATTAGAAGAAAAAATGACTTGCCTTTGGTAATGTTTTTTCAAATGTATATTCCTCCCACGGATTCCTCATCGCCCTCCCAGCCTACCCCTCTGTGGGTGAATTTTTTAATATACTTCTCTCTTTCAACACCCATGGAGGTTATTTAATCCTTGAGTCGGATGCACAGAAAGAGGGAAAAATTAAGAACGGAGGCAATGGGCACAGTGTGTGCTATTTATACTATCATTGACGTCCCGTCCAGACGTGGGAATGGTAACCGTTGTATGGGAGGAAAGGTCTTTTAGGCCCCCTCCCCTCCATTCCGACCCGCTTGCACATTATGTTCACCCAACGGCTGCCCATGCGCCTGTGGCCAGAGGTGCCGGATAGTCACGGGGCGACCCACATGGATGTCAAGCCCTGCCAGAAGGACGATTGACTCCAAAACCCGACTCCATTTTGTACATGTTAAAGCAGGACTCCTAAGCAAAACCAGCCTGCAGGGCTGTAGCTCTCCCTTCGAGATCGCACACAGTGAGCCAGTTATTTCCCTCACCATCCTCCCCTCTGTGTCCCTGCAGCAGTTCTGTTCTCACAGGAGACTAGGCACGAACAAGCTACAAGACAAACACTGTATCTTTCACCTTCCTCCGTCCATCACTGACCTGTGAATGACCGGGCAAGAGTCTGGGAGAAACAATCCATCTCCACAAACATGTCCCATCACTTACAGACCTCTCCAAAGAGGGCATTTGCAATGCAGCAACTTGGTCCTCAATCCACACTTTCTCAAAGGCACTACTGCTTGGACACTGTCGGGCCAGGGCGCTCTATTTGTAAGAGTGGTTCTGCACAAAATCAATAATCAGAACATTACACAAAAATTCACTTCTCCCGCCTCCATCCACAAAACTGCTAAGGGAGTCTATCGAAGATGAAGAATCTGTGGGAGGACACAATCAATTAGAAGAAAAAATGACTTGCCTTTGGTAATGTTTTTTCAAATGTATATTCCTCCCACGGATTCCTCATCGCCCTCCCAGCCTACCCCTCTGTGGGTGAATTTTTTAATATACTTCTCTCTTTCAACACCCATGGAGGTTATTTAATCCTTGAGTCGGATGCACAGAAAGAGGGAAAAATTAAGAACGGAGGCAATGGGCACAGTGTGTGCTATTTATACTATCATTGACGTCCCGTCCAGACGTGGGAATGGTAACCGTTGTATGGGAGGAAAGGTCTTTTAGGCCCCCTCCCCTCCATTCCGACCCGCTTGCACATTATGTTCACCCAACGGCTGCCCATGCGCCTGTGGCCAGAGGTGCCGGATAGTCACGGGGCGACCCACATGGATGTCAAGCCCTGCCAGAAGGACGATTGACTCCAAAACCCGACTCCATTTTGTACATGTTAAAGCAGGACTCCTAAGCAAAACCAGCCTGCAGGGCTGTAGCTCTCCCTTCGAGATCGCACACAGTGAGCCAGTTATTTCCCTCACCATCCTCCCCTCTGTGTCCCTGCAGCAGTTCTGTTCTCACAGGAGACTAGGCACGAACAAGCTACAAGACAAACACTGTATCTTTCACCTTCCTCCGTCCATCACTGACCTGTGAATGACCGGGCAAGAGTCTGGGTCTGGGAGAAACAATCCATCTCCACAAACATGTCCCATCACTTACAGACCCTACATTTAAGATATATGCTGTGGAAAACCCCCCCAACCTCACTCCTCATTTGAAGTAACAGATGCATACCCCATGCCTGTGTGCCACCCTGTTTCACCCACAATGCTAATCCCCTCTGTAAAGGCTGTAAATCCTCTTCTGCGGTTATGTGTTAAGGGGATGAATCCATGAGATATAACAAAACAATCCTTTATTATCGTGTCTAAATCAATTGCACTGAGCACAAAGTTATGATCTATATGTCTGGGTCCTATATTGTTGGTTACACCTCATTCCCTACCAAAGACCTACGTTAATGTATGATATGCTAAGTAGTTCGCTCGATATGATGCAAAATATATAATCCACATGCTCACTGGTTTTTAATAAAATATATATTCACAGACGTGTTCAGAAGGTATAAGATTCTCATATGTACAATATAAACGGCAAGGCCACGAGGCTAATGTAAATAGTCATTTTGTAGCACGATGATCATGGTAAATGCGAAGGCATAGCATAAAATGTAATCAGAGTTTGTTTATTATTTGTTGTACATGCAGTGGCAATACCCTGGTTTTACCTCATCCTAATGATTCACATATAATCCCACAAATCGAACGGCACCAAGCTTAACAGGCCTCAGGGCCTTCTCTCCCCTCACTTGCAGCGCTGCGCATTCAGCCCCCACCATTCTCCCCCCTCATGATGGGCTGGTGGCGTAAGGTTCTTGTCTCACTGATGCCCTGATGCTACAAATGTAACCTCTTACCCTTCTGCTGAGCCCGCACCAAGTATTCACCCTCCCTCCAGCCCCCTGACGGACAATGTCACAATAAACTCGCTCTGCACCGCCAGACTCTGGTTAAAGAAATATGGGCAACAGGCCCCTCACTCCAAAGCCTTTTGATGTAATGGTTGCATGCCCCTCATCAGTGTACTAACCCAGCTCACCCCAGACCACTAATCCTATGTATGGCCATAAATTCCCCTCACGATAAACAATAAACCATTCTTTCATGGGATCTAAGGGAATGGTTGACGAATGCGACAACATAATATTGTGAATAGGCAAGGCACCTGGACCCATGGAGTCTCATTTCTATCATCCAGGTCAAATGTCTAGTAATATAACTCTTATATGTCAAAAGGTATAAATAATGTTCAAGGTATGTGTGGCCACAAGGGCAAATGTTAAGTAGCTTATATATTCACGACTTGGGCATCTTGCCTGACCCTGCACCCCATCCAGATGAGCCCAGCTGACCCACATGCTCCATGAAGTAACCAGTTCTATGCCAGCCAATACGGGAGCACCGCCCCTACAACATCAATACAGTCCTGTCCCCTTCATCCAATTATTTCAACTTAATGTATCCCCTATAGCACACGTCATAGATGACGTGATTTTGTAATATATTGTTTATTTTCTGATGTTTGGGCAGAGCGCTCTCAGAGTTTGCAGAGTTCTCTGCTTGCTCTATTTGGTTTTAGATAAACTTTACTTTTCATCTTCACCCGCCCTTGGTCTGGTCTCATTACCTCCTGGGGTGTGTCCATTACTGACTCTCATTGGGGAGTTAGCACTGTATTCTAGGGGACGCTCACTTTCAAGTGGTGACCCCGACGTGATAGTGTTCTCTTCATTCCTTCTGGCACGAGAAGTCCCCGGCCACAGCAGAGACCCAGGGTGTGCCCCCTCAAAAGAGCTGCCCGCCTACGGCAACCGGTACACCTAGACGTGCGCACGCAGTAGGCCGAGAGGATACGGGTCCCGGCTTTGCAAAAATCCACCGTACAGCTCGCCGGAGTGCGGGCCTTTGAGTGCGGGGCAGCGCCTGAACAGACCGGGGGTCCGGAGGGTCTCGGATCAAGACGGACACGTGAGTATCAAGTAGGAGCGATTCTAAAAGAAGTTAGCGGAGGGATGCAGGTGTAGTACATGGAGTCAGATGAAATAAAGGCGGATTAGAGAAGAGTAAAGGTTACTATGGTTAAGGGAGGGTTTGTGGGCTTAATCTATTTTCTTTTTCTTTCTGCATATGGCCATTAGGACAAGCTAAGGAGATTACAAGGTGAAAAAGGAGAACGGGAACCTAGCTCCACGAGGGGGTGGAAGGCGGCGCTGCATAGTGCTATCCCGACTAGTGCTGGATATAAAGAGGAAAATAAGTGGAATCATTAGGAGTCTTACATAAAGGGAAGACTCGGATTACAATTTAGAAACGCTTTATTCTTTTTCTTCTTTGGCCAGAGGGCAATGCATAAAGGACCAAGACAAAAAAGGACCCAGAGCATCAAGGCACAAATCACAAGGGTAAAGGGGACAGGTAGGGAGGATTTATGTTAAATGTTACATGTGATACATTTATTGGTTGGTGTTATGTAAATGTCCTGTTGTGTTTGTTGTGCATAGTGTACACGGACAAGCCGTGACAAAACAAGTGTTGCATTATTGTTTTACATACTTTGTCATTGTAAGTGTGACAAGTTGGAGAGTACTAAATACTGTGACACAGAAGTGGTATATAAAGACGTGAAGTATTGAAGTATTGTGAATTGCATTTTTTATTGTAAAGACTTATAAGGTGGGGAAGGATTTGTTAAAGACAGAATGGGTGCGGAAACACTGTTGGCACACATCTGCCAAAGTTTGCCAGGGTACGCAGAAAGGATCACAAAACACCATGATCAATGAATGGATCACAGAGTTAAAAGGGGAAGGCCTACCCCAGGTATGGCCCAAAGGAGGATCGTTCGATAAAAACGTCCTCAACATAGTAGCTATCTGCTTGTTTGTGAAATATAAAGGCAAACAATTACACAACAGATGAGAAATATTAGACTTATGGGAGGAAGTACCTCCAAGCAAGGGAAAAGAACAGAGCAAGGACTAGATCTCATCTCCCCTGGCAGCAATTAATAGTGGGAAAGAGGGGGAAGAGAAGGAAAAGAAAATAGAAGTTGCACGACTATATCCCCTCCTGCCAAAGCCAGTACAAGCTGAAGGGTATAGTTATCCAGTGTATGTGTCGAAGCCTACATCACTGTCCACACCCCAACCCGCAGCACCTCCCCCATACGAGTGTTCAAGAACAGGTGGACAGGCGAGTACCCCAGCAATAGATATTGAAAAATTGACACAAGATCAAGATTCACGATTAACAATGGCCCGGATTGAACTTGTTACGCTCACCTGGTATCCACAGGGATGCCACCAAGCCGGGTTACTCGCTGGTATGCTTCTCAGCTTCGCCCTGATGTGGTCTGCAGGGAAGGTTCTGCCTAAAAATACAGGAGGACTGTATTCAAGACTGACCGACTGGGGTAAGTATCCTCCCTCCACCCCCGTATGATTTCAGTCCCTCTGGTGCCCTCTCCTCACCTTGTGGTAGAATTAGGCGTGCTCTCCGTCCTGCCTTCTTTGCAGGGGCGCATTGTCTTTCATGGGCGAGTGCGGTCCAGTTGCTTCACTGACGCCGGCCCGTTTGATATTGTTCAGGTAGGTCTTATTGCTGATCTTTAGTTTTGTTGCTATCCTGCATGCCTTTCTTTGTTTAAAATGTCTCTTTTTTCTCCCTTAGGTATGCGGAGCTTCAGCGCGGCGAACTGGCTTGGTTGAGCCCCGCTGGTAAATGATGGTCCATTAAGAGCGCTATGATGCGGTAAGCGCTATGCGCAGCGCTGCGAAGTCTTGCCTTTGCTAACCTGTGTTTTCCTTCCTTGTAGGTCGCAGTGTTCTTCAGCGCGAGTGGAATGTCCGGAGTGGTGCCAGCCGAGAGGCGACCAGCCAGGTAAGCCTTTTGAGCAGTTCATAATTTGTAAATGTCTCTACTGCTTTCTTTAATGTTGCCTCCATCTTCCTCTTTCAGGTCGTTCTGTCCGGGAGGCGTGCAGATTCGAGGAAGCTGTTCCCAGTAGCTGCGAGTGTTTAAAGATGAAGACTGCAGGTAAGATGCTGCTGCTAATGATGTTCCTTTTGTCTCCTTGCAGGTTCTGCTTCTCCGAGGTTCAAGGGAATAGCTGGACATGGTGAGCGTCACGTTGCAAGCTGCAAAGTAACGCGAAGCGTATTGTCTTGCTCGGGTGTGGTTTAAATAGCCCCAACAAAATAGTCCAGGTAAAGTAGTGCCTAGGCTACCACACCCAAAAGACTAGACCGCATAGCTTGGTTCTTAGGAACCAAGCTATGTGGATGCCACCATGTTGGTTGACAATACAATAAAGTAGTTACCAAGCACATTGTTTTTCATGGTGTATGAGCCTGGCGCCTTAGGCACCAGGACTGGCCCCATGAGGGCTTTTGAAGAGGATGCCAGGCTCTAGAGGCCCAAATCCTGACTCCACCTGGCCAATGGGTTTACCAGAGGGTGTTTTGTTTGGGGGAGGGTCATGACAGAACTATCACGATTGAGAGATATATGAGAACAAGGAGGATCTGGCATCTCCAGTGCAGAGCAGACGCAGATGTCCCAACCACCTGAGAGGTCGACGGACGAGGGGTGTAAGAAGGGAGAAATATTGCTCCGAATCAATGATACACCAACGGGGATAATAGAAATAGGTCAGGGAACCAGTGAGGGGGGTGCAGAAGGAGGGGACATGGCATCAGATAGAGAGGAAGAATATTGGTGCGCCACAGAAGAACAAGAAGAAGAAGAGAGGAGACTGGGGAGCGCAACAGGTGGGGTGCCAGCAGGTATAGAAGAGACCCCCTTGGGGAGGGTGATGGAGGAAGAATGGAATGTAAAGCTGAGGAATAGGATGGGGCGAATGGCAGTGTTAGGAAAAAAGGGAGCGAAGGTAAGTACAGGGAAGACAGCAAGAAACAAGTTACAGTTACCACTAATACACAGAGGGGAGGGGGAGACACAATTATATACCCTGGGCCCAAATGGATAAGGCAAATTTACTAAAATTGTTACCCCCGCTTTCGGGAGGGGCAAGTGAGTGGATATACGCATTTGAGAAAAACACTGCCGGGGTTCCCTTGGCAGTAGGTGATGTCAAAAGTTTATTAGTGTCCGCAGTAGGTGACCAAGCCAATAGGGTTTGGGCAAAGGCATGCTTCCCTGGAATAACAGTAGACTGTGATCGCCATGATGGGGCCTCCTTTAACACAGTAAGAGCAAGAGTATGGGATGCACTAAAACACTTTTCCAGATACATCAGATTTGCAGTCTGTAATTCAGTGCACAATGGGAGAAGAGGAGGATGCAATGGCCTTCATTTTACGGGTGCAGGAGATGTGGAGGGCGGAGACGGGCATGGCTTGGGATCAATCAACCTCCCTGTTCTACTTTATAATCAAAAGAGGACTCCCGAAGGAAGTTCAGAAGGCTCTTGATAAAATAGCTGGGATAGAAGCCAAAGGCTGGCCAGAAATACAGAGTATTATCGTACTTCATTGCAAAATAATTAAAGAAAGACAAAGGGCGATAGCTCAAAGGAGACTGGCAGACAAGGCTAAATGAATTCAAACAAAATTAGTGAAGGTCACAGCAGCAGTAGCTGCCCTCCCTATAGACAGAAAACGATAGGAGGATGAAGGGCCGATGGCAGCAAACTGGGCAGGGAATGGACAGGAGCAGTGGAGTGGCGAGGAACAATATGGAGGGCCACAATGGCAAGCAAGGAGTGCCCGTGGAGGAAGAGGTGGGTACAAAGGGTCCAGAGGTGGCAGATACGGACACGGAGGGTATGGAGGACAGGGTCCCAGAGGTCGTCCAGGGGCTTGTTGGAACTGTGGGAGGTGGGGGAATTTCTTATGAGAGTGTCGAAGCCGCCCCATGAACAACTATCAGAATGAACAGCAGTATGGCCACCCCCACGGGCTGCCCATGGGTGGCGACAGGGGAGAATAGCAACCCAATCATAGGTACATAGACGAACACAGTGCACCCCAACAGAACGCACACCACCACCCAGAGGTCCAAGAACACATGGCCCCTGTTCGTGGTAATCTCTTTGTTACAATGGCAAATGGTGCCCCTGTGCCTTTCAGAGCAACCGCAGTGGTGTCAGGCAATGTTTTCGATAATGGGGAGAATCCGAGATATTCAGCATAGGACAGCCCACAGAGAGCACTTGCTTGTCCAGTACTATCAACGACCTTCGATGCAGTTGAGGAACCACTGGTGGGGGTGGGGATAGGAAACAAACAGTTCATTTTTATGGTAGACTCGGGAGCAGAAAAATCGTGCCTACGAGAAGGCAGGTTTCCGTTATCCAATCATAAAATGGAGACGCAGGGGTTCTCTGGGGCGGTGGTCGAGGTTCCATATACCGAAGAATTGGACGTAACAGTACAGGGAAAAACAGTGCAAGCACCTCTATTGTACTACAAAGAGTCACCTATAAATCTGCTGGGGAGGGACCTCCTTAGTAAGCTCAATATAACCATTTCATTTACAGAGAGAGGGGTAGTGTGTTCTACTCCTGGGATCTGTGCAATGCGAGCAATGCTAGTGATATACACACAAGCCACGGCAGAGCAGGTGCGTGGAATACCCGTAGACCCAGATATGTTCATTCAGGGGTTGAAGACATTAGCGCGGGTTGTACCTGAACTGAAGCGCCAAGAATGTAGAGTGCCAACAGAAGTTGTGTCATCCCATAGCACGCCCCGAGATAATGCCAGGATCAGTGGTGTCTCTAGACTTACATGGGGTGCAGGTATCATAACAAAGAATAGCAGTGATCGGAATAGACATACATGGATGTGAATGGCGAACAGTATAGTGTATAAATGCTAACATAGCCCTGCGAGATTTGTCTGACGAGAAGCTGTTCACTGACTCAGATAGTGACAGAGAAATAGTAATGGAGATAGCAATTCCCTTTGACATAATGATCTAGAATCGACAAATGCCACTACCACTAATGGCCGTAGTGAGAACACCACCCGCTTTCTTTAATGACGACATGCAACTGGTGCCAAAAGATTTATGTACAACAGGCCCACATGACGTGGGATTTCTGCGTGAAGTGACACCAGTAAAAATAAAACTCAAACCAGGGGCATTATTGCCCTGGGTAAAACAGTACCCCCTGTCACGAGAAGCAGAAGAAGGGATAAAAGAAACAATACATGCCCTAATACAGTAAGGGATCATAGTACCTTCAAATTCACCCTGTAGTACTTGTATATATCACATGAAAAAGGCAAAGGGAGGGGCTTGGAGGATGATACAGGACCTACGCTCCCTCAATGACGTCATACAAAAAGAATTCCCACTTGTCCCAAATCCTGCATCAATCTTGTGCAGTATACCCAAAGATGCGTCATGTTTCACAGTGGTAGATCTGAAGAATGCATTCTTCTCAGTGCCACTAGACGCCGAGTCACAATATTGGACAGCCTTCACCGTAGGGGGGGAAAATATGTGAACATTGTAGATTGCCCCAGGGATACTGTGAGAGCCCAAGTATATTCAACAGAATTTTACATGAAGATCTTGGAAATATTGACACAAAGAGCATGATCATTCAATATGTAGACTACCTCTTGATTTGTGGAAAGAATGAGGATGAGTGCAGACAGGACTCAGTAACATTAATGACATTGTTGGCACACAAAGGCTACAAAGTAGACAAGGAAAAATTAGAATACTGTTTGACAGAAGTGTTGTATTTGGGTCAGCTGATATCAAAAGATGGCAAAAGAATAATCCCCGATAGAGTAGCTGCAGTACCAGCTGTGAATGAGCTTAGAACAGTGAAGGAGATGCAGAAATTTCTCAGCATGTGCAACTATTGCCGTGCATGGATATCAGAATATGCAGGATACACAAAACCTCTCCTACAGGGACTTAAAGAAGCACAAAGGGAGAACATAACAATACAATGGACACAAGAGATGCACACTGACTTCAACACACTGAAAGAGTTGATATCAACGGCACCTGTCCTAGCCACACCAGACTATGAACGCAAATTTTATATATTTTCGCATTGTGATGGAACACTAATGACAGCAGTACTGACACAAAAAACATTATTGGGTCACAAGCCTCTGGCGTACTATAGTGGTACACTAGACGCAGTAATGCATGGACACTTCACTTGCGAACAAGCTCTCGCAGCCGCAGCGTTCACCACTGAAAAGAGTGCAACAATTGTGATTGGATGCTCCGTGACTCTGTACGTGGAGCATTCACTGCCATACTAGAAAGGTCCAAAAGTACACTAACAACACTAGAGCCACCGCATATGAAATAATACTATCAAGTGCAAATATACACACAGTGATGAGTAAAACCGTGAACTCAGCCACATTTCTCACAGAAGCATGCACAGTGGAAGACATGCAAACACACGATTGTGCCACCTACAGAGGGGAAGATTATGGTACACCCACTGCCAATGAGGATGCACTAGCAGAAGGAGAGGTATATTTTATAGATGGGTCAGCATCAATAAATTGTGAGACAGCGGAAAACACGTGGGGTGGCAGTGGTACGATTGGAAGAAGGAGAATGTGAAGTTATTGTCCAAAAAACATTTTTCAGCACAAGCAGCTGAACTAGTGGCACTGATTGAAGCACTGCATACAGCGAAAGGAAGCGCGGTAACAATATACACTGACTCCGCATACATGACCACAACAGTGCATGGGGGACTGGCCCGCTGGGGAAGGAGAGGGTTTTGAAGAGCAGATGGGTCTCCAGTGCAGCATGCTGAATTACTAGCAGAACTAATAGAAGCCCTGAAGGAGCCAACGGTTGTAGCATTGGTGAAATGACAGGCCCACACATACAAGAATGATGTCATCTCATTAGCTAATGTGGCAGCGGACGCTGCCGCCAAACAAACGTCCCATTTAACTAAGGAAAGAACAGGTGAGGACGTTTTACAAAAAAATGTGGAAGAAGAGCAAAGGGAGGGATACAACTCTATGCCAGTCTCTCAGATATTAGAATTACAGCAGGACGTGCCAACAGAGGAAAAAGAGTTACGGGAAAAAAGAGGGTGTAGCCAATCATCCACG
Organism: Ambystoma mexicanum; assembly: GCF_040938575.1. Taxonomy (NCBI): domain Eukaryota; kingdom Metazoa; phylum Chordata; class Amphibia; order Caudata; family Ambystomatidae; genus Ambystoma; species Ambystoma mexicanum. Next base: position 391,980,791 of record NC_090933.1, read on the forward strand.
GACCTTCTTTGGCGGCAGAATAACACAGGTAAAGTAGTAATGACACAAACTACTAGAAATAGCTTTCCAACAGCTTCACTTCCCAGCCCACAATGCCAAACAACACATTGCAGCTGAAATCCAGGAAAATTGGTTTGTGCCAGGTCTACAAGAACAAATATCCAAAATGGTAATAGAATGTACTACATGCCAAACATACAATTCAGGAATGACATTGAGAACACTACGAGGAACATTACCTAAACCAATTGGACCATTCTGAGAACTACACATAGATTATGCAGATATGGGAGAAAGATGTAATGGATCTCGATACATGATAGTGTGCCCCTTTTCAAGGTGGGTAGAAGCAGGCCCCTGTGCCCACCCAGATGCAAAGTGTGCAGCCAAGTCCCTAGTACGGGAGGTATTCTGCCGCTGGGGTATATGTGATGTAATACGTTCCGACAATGGAACGCATTTCGTCAATGACCTGTTCAAAGCAGTAACAACAATGTTGGGCATTACTCATAAATGATGTACGATTTACCACCCGCAATCAAATGGCGTTGTTGAGAAAATAAACCGACTTCTTAAAAGTAGACTATCAAAACTATGTTACACACTAAAGAAAAATTGAGTATATTGTTTACCCCTGGCCCTGTTTGAGTTCAGAAACCAACCCAGCAAGGACCACCATTTGTCCCCCCCACAAGATAGTGACAGACAGACACATGCATACAGCACATTCCCCCCTACGGAGACAATCAGATGCACACAGAAGTACAACAGTGCTGGGGAAGAGTTCCACGAGTATCTGAAAAAACTCACACAAGCAGCGCATATGATTGCAAGACAGCTAGCATCCCCATTCACACAAGAAGCAGCAAATGATACGGTAACACCAGCCACAGATAGCCCGAGCGGCCAGCTCATGCCAGGAGAGATGGTGTACGTGAGGAGTTTCGTATGTCGGTGGAATGCACCCAGGTTTCATGGCCCATATTAAGTTGTGTATTGCCCACCCACAGCCGTGAAGGTAAAGGGCCTGAGGTATTGGATACATTTGTCCGACGTACACAAAGCATATGACAGTAGCACAAAATGAGGACACAAATAGATCCAAGGAGAGACACAAACGTAAGAATAACAAACAGCAGATAAAACTGATTAAATACGTGAAACAAAGGAGTAAGAGACAAACTGATAAGGAAATGAGATGTGCATTCTATGTTGTAAATAATGTGAAGAAAATAGAAGTCGTTAGTGTCAAAAAAGTAAAAAGATTGTGATAACAGTGATGATGAAAAATAATCTTTGCTCCTTTTCTTTCTTTCTCTCTCTCTCCCACTTTCAAGTATTCGTAAAGGACACAAAAATTAATAAGTAACGCCTAAAATGAACCAAATGTATATGGGATACATTACTCACCGTAATCGTATTTCTGATGCTTGTATCTGCTTAGATTCACATGCTGTGCATAGGCTGACATCTAGTGGAATCTGTAGAGTATTACAGTTTGTTTTTCGAAACTCGAAAAGGAGCGTCGAACTAGGGCGTGCCAGTGATACTATCCCTAGTGTGACGTCCACTGTACCCTTGATCCCTCACGTGTGTAGGACCCTCAGATTGTATTTTGCGGTAGCATGAGGAGTAGTGTGAGTACAGAGTATCCAAGCAGATAAGATAGATAAGACTACAAGCATCCATGCGCCTTCTCTCAGAGAGGAGGAAGGGCGGGTGCATGTGAATCTAAGCAGATACAAGCATCAGAAATAAGATTACGGTGAGTAATGTATCCTTTCTGAGGCTGGTGGAATCTGCTTAGATCACATGCTGTGCATAGATTAGCGAGCAGTGTTAGAAGAAGGAGGTGGAATGTGAGAAGGGTCATTAGCGAACAAATGTCTTAGAACCACTTGTCCCACTTGAGTATCTGTCTTGGAATGAGTGTCAATGCAGTAGTGCTGAGTAAAGGTGTGAATAGAGCTCGATGTAGCTGCTTTGCAAATGGTGTCAAGGGGTACATTTGCAATGAAAGCCAGAGTGGTTCTAGTACGTCTTGTAGAGTGAGCCCTCGGCATAAAAGGCACTGTTTTATCGGAAAGAGAATAGCTCAGTTGGATACATCTGGCTATCCACTTAGAGATGGCATTCTTAGAGACACGATCTCCCTCTCTGCCTGGAGCTATGGAGACGAATAGTTGATCTGTCTTTCTTAGCGGCCTGGTCTTGTCTACATAGTAGAGGACCGCCCTCCTCACATCTAATGTGTGGAGTTTCACCTCAGCAAAGCTTTTGGGTTCCTGGAAGAAGGCTGGTAGCTCAATGGACTGGTTAACATGGAATTTGGAAATGAACTTAGGTGAGAACCTCGGGTGAGTGCGTAAAACCAGTTTATCCTTATGAACAGTAAAGAAAGAATCCTGCACTGACAGAGCTTGAATTTCACTGACCCTTCTTATGGATGTGATGGCTACTAAGAAGGCAGTTTTATAAGTCAAGTGGTTGAGACTAGATTTGTGCATGGGCTCAAAGGGTGGTTCCATGAGCTTAGCAAGTACTACATTAAGGTCCCAACCTGGTGGCGGGTTAGAAATTGGAGGGATGAGTCTCTTTACCCCTTCCATAAATGCTTTGACAACTGGCACCTTCCACCATGACACCTTGTTATAGGAAGTGGTGTAGGCTGATAAAGCTGCCAGGTGCACTTTAAGTGAGTTAAACACTAACCCTGCATCCAATAGGTGGAGCATATAGGTGACGACATTAAAAGAAGTACAATCAACTGAGTTGATTTGCTTATTCTGACACCAAATAATTAATTGTTTCCATTTGTCATAGTAACAGTGCCTTGTGTTAGGTTTCCTTGACTCTTTCAAGCTATCCGTACATCCCTGGGGTAAATTGAGATGTCCGAACTCTAGGACTTCAGGAGCCATGCTGCCAAGTTCATTGAGTTGGGCTGAGGATGCACTGTTAGGCCCTCGTGCTGGGAGAGTAGGTTGTACCGGCACGGGAGTTTGATGGGGTTGCACACCGCCGATTTGCATAGGTGTGGGTACCATGGTTGTCTCGCCCACATAGGAGCAACTAGGATCAGCGTCATCGGTTCCCTGTGGATCTTGTTGACCGCCTTCCTCATCAGATGGGTTGGTGGAAAAGTGTAGGCAAACATCCCTGACCAATTCATCCATAGGGCGTTCCCCTAGGAGCCTGGCTGGGGGAACCTGGATGCGAAGTCTGGGCATTGCCTGTTTTCGCTTGTGGCAAATAGGTCTATAGTGGGGAAACCCCACTGAGAGAAGAGGTTGTTAGGGATAATTCTCATTTCATGGCCAATTTCCCTTACCTAGTGAGTCCCTCAGCAGCTTTGCTGGATCTCTGGAGTTGTTTCTTTCCACTTGGTAAGAGTGTGAGCTTTTCCCCCACTCTTACTTGTATTTTGCTATGTGTTTTGACCCGTTTCTGTGATTGTGGACTCTGGAGTACACCACTTCAGTAGCCCCCTTCTTTGTGTGTCACACAGCACCTTCTGTGCAGTGGCACAGGGTTGTCATTCAGACTCCCCCCGACTCCATTTCTGAGGCGACTACCGTCCCACAGAAAAGGGTAAAGTTACCATTAACTTTACTTAGTCAAATTTAACCACAGATCCAGTACACACCATCTTACATGGAACTCTTTATCTGTACCTCCTAGAGCATTGTTTCCCTCTTAACATTTAGACATTTCGTTTGGCTCTGGTGCGGTTTATTCGCCATTTCTTTTTGTTAAACTCCTTCTTGTGTTTTACTTTGTACGGCAAACTAGGTTTGCCTTCTTTGTTCACTGTCTTTTGGCAGGCCTCTACATAGAAGCCCTCCTCAGGGCGCCTGGGTGTCTAGGTGGGCTGAATGTGAGGGAGGGGTTCAGTCACCCCCTGCACAGGGTATCCTAGGAAACCCAAGTCGCACTTTGACATGATTGGACAAGGTGGTTGTCCGGGCTGGACAACCCCCCTGCTGGGCGATTGACAGCCAGGCTGTGTGAATGGGGGTTTTTGCGCATAAAAGGCAGGTCTCTTGGGCTGGAAGTCAGAGAGTCGCCACTGGAACTACAAGGAACTGACGAGAAGTGGAGGAGAGGTTGACTGCTACCCCGTACCGGTAAAGCCCTGCTGCAGTCCTGAGCTATCTACCCTTCAACGACTAAGAGGAGATCCAGTCCGGAGTCTTCTTCCCTTGAGCCTGGTGGGGATAACGAGCTCATCATCTTCAGCCAGAGGTCGCCTTCGTGGTCGAAATCACTGCACACTGCTGTAGTGGTCCGGATAGCCACCTGAAGAACCTCTCCTGTTTTTAAGGAGCGCACCTTTTATTCATTGTCGCTGCTGCCGGCTTCATCTCTGTGTGGTGCGGACCCCCTTCGCGCTGAAGCTGCAGGAAAGTGTGGGTCTGCGGGAAACCAACAGGAACAACTGCCGTGGCACCCGCTTCATTCTTTGAGAAAGGTACTGTGTCCTGTTTGAGGAATTTTGGGTGCAATCCCTATTTCTCCACTTTAAGGCTTGTCCTTACTTTTCCCTCCTCCTTATAACTTTTGCTTCCGAACATTGACAATATCAAAGTATTCTTGGCAACGTTGAATCTTGAACTGTCCGACAGTGTGATCCTCAACAACAGGCACCCGGTGTCACTTGACTTTGGCTCAGGCCCCTTCACTCTTGAATTCCTGTCTATGTGTGTTCTTTGATTCTGTCTGCCTAACCAACATATAGCCTGTGATTTTTGCCCCCAACTCTCTCTGGGTATTTTGGGTGCTAAGTGTGTTTTTATCCCGGTAGCATTTCTTGCCGCGGATACGCGTTTATCTAGTAGACCGAACTGTCAAAAAGTGATTGTAATTGTATTCACGGTAACGTGTTCTGTTTCATAACACCGGTCCATTCAAACACAGGGTACTTACCTCGAATAATATGGTACAAAGTGAATTGGTTAGTTGTAGTATATTTTACGTGTGGTTTTTGAATTAATAGAAGTGTCGTTTTAATATCAAATGGTTTAAAAATAAAAATAAATGTACTTATATTTTTTACCTGAAACCTTGAGTCAGTGTTTGCTTGAGTCACAGTAATTGTGGTCCCTTTGTGTAATCTCTGCTACTGCTCATATACTCTTGAGATAAGCCTGGCTGCTGCGCTACTGCTACCACTATATAGCCTAGTAGTACAGGTTTGTACCAAAGGTAAAACTTGTATTGCCACCTGTAGTCTTAATTGTTTGTAGTGGTCCCTAAGGGCACTGCACGGAATTCTGCCTAACAGAGGTCTCCTACGACTTCTTCGTGTAGTGTCCACTCGTGTTCTTCTGGAAAGGGATCCCTGCTCAGAGCATCTGCTGGCGAGTTGAGATCCCCTGCAACATGTTGGGATGACAGGTACATCTTCTGTTTGAGTGCCCATCTCCAAATTCTCTGGGCAAGCTTAGACAGATTTGGCAAAATAGTGCCCCTTTGTTTGTTTATCGCCAGTGTGCTGTCTGTTAGGATCTGCACTGACAGTTTGGATAGGAGGAGTTCAAATGCCCGAAGCGCTCTGAAGACTGCCAGATGTTCTAGCAGATTGATGTGGTTCTGAGCCAGTGTGTGAGACCAGCGACCGTAAGCTGTATGGTGCAGGTAGTGGGCTCCCCACCCTGGTAGGGAGGTGTCTGTTGTGACAACGGCCTGTATCTCTGCATCTTAGAAGGGTTTCCCCTTCGTAAGATTCTCTCTTGTCCACCAGCGAAGACTCTGTACTAGTGTTGGCGAAATGACCACTAGATCGTCCCATTGACCACTTGCTTGAGACCACTGTTTCGCCAACCATTCCTGCATGGGTCGCAAGCGCAGGCGCGTGTGGGGAACCAGGTAAATGCAAGATGCCATCATGCCTAGCAAACGCATTGCTTTGCACACCCTTATTTGGCGACAGGCCTGATGTAGAGGAATTTACAGCAACAGATTCCAAATTCTTTCCTCTGATGGAAAGGCCAACCCCTCTTGGGTGTTAACGACAGCTCCTAGGAACTGTTTTGAGGTGCTTGGCACCAGGCTTGATTTTTTGTCGTTGAATGAGAAGCCCAATTGGAAGAGGAGGTTGATTGTTCTTTGAATGTTTAGTCTGCAAATGAAGGGGGTTTCCCCTGTGATGAGCCAGTCGTCCAGGTAAGGGTACACTGGGATTGCCGCCCTGCGTAGGTGCGCCGCACCACCGCCAGTACCTTGATGAATACCCTTGGAGCTGAGGTTATACTGAAGGCCAGCACCTTGAACTGGTAGTGCTGGTTGTCTATTTTGAAATGCAAGAATCTTCTGTGCGCTGGGAATATTGAAATATGAAAATAGGCATCTTTCATATCCAATGTTGCCATGTAATCCCCCTTTTTTAGTAGGGGGATTACCTCTTGGAGTATAGTCATGCAGAATTTTTGCAGCTTGACATACTTGTTTGCAGGGCCCAAATCTAATACTGGGTGCATTGTCAGATCTTTTTTTTGGCACAAGAAAGTAGGTTGAATAAATACCCCTGTATACCTGGTTGCCCAGGACGAGTTCTATGGCGTCCTCTGCAAGTAGAATGGCAATCTCCTCGGAAAGGATTTTCTGGTGCTCCAACAAGTGTACCTTCTGTCTTGGAGGATGGTCGTGGGGGCGCTCTGCGGACACTGTGGACAGCACCCATCTGTCCGAAGTGATCCCTTCCCATGCGTGGGTGAAGGTGGAAAAGCGCCCCCCTACTGGGGATGCATGGGAGGTGACACGAAGGGGACCGTTACTGTTTGCTGGGGGGCGTACCACCTCTGGCGGGCTGCCTCTACCCCTAGTGCGGCCTCTGCGCTGCCCTCTGGGGAAGGCTTGTGATGCTTGAGGGTCCTTGATTTTGATAGTAGTTCGAACCCCTCTGGGAGCTTTGGCCCCGAAAGTGACGAAAATTAACCAGGTTACTCACCGTAGTGACCACCTTACTCCTAGTCCATAGTCCCCTTTCCTCCATACTTATGGGATATTCCTCCGTCCTGTGGGACGGGACCAGAGCACTTTGTAAAAGCATCAAAACAATTTTGCAAATTTCTTTAGTCCTTCCTCTCTTTGTACGCAGGGTACGGCACACGGCCGTAACCCCGCCCATCTTAGCTCCGCCCCGCGCATCGCCCATCAGTCCTTTTCTATCGCCAGGTCACAGACCTTTAAGCAATAATAGAGGAACCTTATTAGAGGGGACGGCGGGCGGGCATATGGAGGAAAGGGGACTATGGACTAGGAGTAAAGTGGTCACTACGGTGAGTAACTTGGTTATACTCCTACGTCCCGTCCCCTTTCCTCCATACTTATGGGAGATTCCCAAGCACTCCTTAGAGGAACTACGGGCGGATGGAGAAAAACTCCTATTGAAAAAGGTTCTTCAGCACAGCCTGGCCAAACTGAGCATCAGATCTGGAGTTCAAGTCTAGACAATAATGTTTACAAAAAGCCGATGGGGAGGCCCAAGTAGCTGCTTTTGCGATGGTCTCCAAGTGGACATATTTTTGAAAGGCAACTGTGGCTGCCTTGCCCTGGACCAGGTGTGCATGAATACCTTTAGGAGGCTGCAGTCCTTGGACAGTTTAAGACTCTGTAATACAGGCAGCGATCCATCTGGAAATAGTCGCCTTAGAGGCCTGTTTACCTTGTGGATTACTAAAGGTTACCAACAGTTGAGAAGAGCTCCTAAATTCGGATGTTCTGTCTAGATAGAACTTAAGAGCCCTTATAACATCCAAACAATGCAGAACCCTTTCCGCTTCTGAGGCAGGGTTCGGAAAAAAGACCGGCATGGAGATTGACTGATTCAGATGGAAATCAGAGACCACCTTTGGTAGGAAAGAAGGATTTGTCCGTAGGACCACCTTATCCTTGTGAAAAACCAAGAAGGGATGCTCCACCGACAAAGCCTGGGGCTCACTCGCACGCCTTACTGAAGTAATGGCAACCAAAAAAAGACACCTTCCACGAAAGGTACTCGAGGTCCACTGTGGCCATTGGTTTGAACCGTTTATGGCACGCCGCCGTAAGGACCACATTCAGATCCCATGCCGGGTGCGGTTTGCGAACCGGGGGATAAAGGCGCGTCAAACCCACAAAATGTCTCTTAATCACTGGATTAGACAGAGTAAGAGCATTGATCCGTAGATAGGTAGGCAGATACCGCCGAAAGATAAGTTCTGCATGACAGAACGTGAATGCCTGACTCAGCTAGGTGGGATATGAAGGACAGCACAGTGTCAATCGTAGCCGCCCTTGGGTCCAGCTGTTTGTCTAAGCACCAATGACAGAACCTAAGCCATTTGCTTCTATACTTAGACCTTGTAGAGGGTTTCCTGGCTGCCTTAATAATCAGCAGACAGGTTGAGATGTTCTAAGGACCTGAGCTCATGCACCATGTGGACAAGCTGAACGATTGTGGGGAGGGATGCCACAGCTGTTGATCCTGGTGAAGTAGGTCGGGACTCACTGGTAGCCTGATCGTTGTTGAAGTTCTGAGAACCAAAACCTGGCCGGCCACCATGGGGCTATGAGCAGAAGGGAACAGTTCACCATGTTGTTCAGTTTGCAAATCATCCGATTAATCAGAGGCAGTAAAGCATAGGCCCTCATGTTGTGCCATGGAATCTTGAGAGCATCCCTCAGAGAGGAGGCTCCCAGCCCGTTTCTGGAGGCATACAGAGGAAGTTTGTTTGCCGCTGTCGTGAAGAGGTCCACTTCCGGAGTGCCCCAACGCAGGAAAATCTCTTCAATTCCCACTCATAGCTGACCATCGTCCGCCGGCCCGGAATGTGTACTGCAACTAGCCAGACACCATGAAGAACCGCCCACTACCAAATCTGGATGGACAGGTTCACGAGAGGGGGAGACTTGGTACCCCCTTGCTTGTTGATGTAATACATTGACACCACATTGTCCGTGCAGATACGGACCACTTTATTGGCAATGATTGGTCTGAACGCCTTGAGCGCTAGGAAGATTGCCAGAAGCTCCAGATGATTTATGTGGAGGGACTTGTCCTGAGGCGACCAAAGATCTGAGACCTGAAGAAGCTCTAACGTCGCACCCCACCCCAGAAGGGAGGAGTCCGTCGTGACCTTTACCCTAGGGGCTGGGTCCTGAAAACCCGAACCCACCGACAGGTTGCTGAGAGACGACCACTCTAGGTCCGCTCTCATGGAAGCCGGAATCAATATCAACTTGGAGTCCAGATCCACAGCCTGACACCAAGAACTCCAAAGAGCCATCTGAGTGCGCCTCATCTTGAGACAAGCAAGAGGAAGAGCAAATACACACGAGACCATGAGGCCCAGAAGCCTCTGCAACCACCAGGCCGACATGCTCTCCGACTGTGCAAACATCTGACACGTGGCCAACAGATCTGCCATTCTGTCCCCGGTCGGGTACACTCTGCAGTCGATCGTGTTCCAGAGAAACCCCAGGAAATTCAAGTCCTGCGAGACCGTCATGGAAGATCTCTGTCAATTCACCGACAGCCCAAGATGAAACAGGAGCTGAAGGAGAGACTGAAGATTGCACGCGGCTTTCAGCGGTAAGAGCCAGTCGTCCAAATACGGATACACATGGATACCCTGCAGCCGAAGATAGGCCACTATCACTGACATCATCTTTGTGAAAACACGCGGCACCGAGCTGAGGCCAAAAGGAAGCACCCGAAACTGGAAGTGCTCCTCTCCCACAGAAAAACTGAGATATCTCCTGTGTGGATTCCAGATCAGAATGTGCATGTACGCATCCTGAAGGTCCACCACGCTGTGCCAATCGCTCATCTACAAAGAGGACCGTATAGGGCCGGGCGTGATCATCTTGAATTTCTCTTGGGGTAAGAAAAGATTGAACTGGGAAAGGTCTAGGATGGTGCGCAGGCCAGCCTGGTTGGGTTTGGGCACTATAAACAGCCGGGAGTAGAAGCCCTCCCCTCGTTCCCCAAGGGGAACGGGTTCCACAGCTCTGAGGTCGAACAGTTTCTGAACCTCGGCTTTTAGGGAGGATGACCCCGACTGCTGGAAGGGAGGATTGACGGGTGGCGTAGGGGGTAAGGGTAAGCGGAAGCCAGCCCGAGCGATTCACAAGACCCACCGGTCCTCGGTGATGGTCTGCCACATCTCCCAATGAGACGCAATGCGTCCTCCCACCGGGGTCTCGTGCGAGCGCGGAGAACCCTCAGTTGGCAGACCTTCAGTGGTGTTACCACCTGAACCTGAGGAGGAGGCTCAGCAGCGGGAGAAAAACTGAGTCCGTTGCTGCCTCCGGCGGTTATTACCCGAAGGGGTATCCGCTCTGCGGGATTTCCGATCTAGAAAACCTCTGAAGCCAGAGGCTAGCCGACTTTGCGACAACGGTCTCTGGGTTCTAAAAGGAGTTTTAACCAGGATGGACAAGGATTTAGCTGTCTGGGTGCTGTCCTTCGTTTTGGTCAGATCCATGTCCGTTGTAGAATGGAAAAGCTCCTTACCATCAAACGGCAGCTCCAACACCTTGTCCTGCACCTCCTTTGAGAACTTAGTGGCATGCAACCACGCCTGTCGAGAGGTATCAACTCCCGGCATAAGACCCCGAGCGGAAGTGTCGACGTGATGGGCCGCGGCCTCCAGCAGATCCTGGGACAAGACCCTGGCATCGGACAATCCCGCCTTCAAGTCCTCCAGCTTCTCGACTGGAATGAATTCCTCGAACTCCGACAGACCTTTCCACATTTTCATATTTGCCCCCGCTAACACCAGTTCTGCATTGGCCTGCCGGAGCTGCAGGGCCGAGTTAGCAAAAACATTCCTCCCAAGGGAGTCGAGGAGCTTGTCCTCTTTCCCCAGGACCTGAGAAGCCGTCTTAGAAGAGGATGCTGCAGGCCTGGACTGTAAAGTGGCCGCAGCCACCACCGTGGAGGAGGGGGGCGGACAAGATGCTAAGGCCACCTCTTCCGAAGAATGCAGCCTGTATCGCGCGTCAATTTTCTTATCGACGAAAAGTCCAGAGTGTGGTTTCTCCCAGACTCTACGGTCCTCAGCCAAAACGTCCTTCTGCAAGAACAGGCCGGTACGCTCCGAAGGAGATAAGATCAATGTCCCCGAAAGCACACCCTCCTGCGGAGCGGGTACCTCAGGCACTGGAACGTCCAATAGATACATCATGTCCAGCACCCGGTAGTGGAAAGCTCAAATAGAGCGGGCTGGTCTTCGCTGTTCTGATCGCCCTGCGCATTATCCGACAGGTCAGGGTCTTGCTGAACTACGTCGGGCACCGACTTGTCCACCGGGGACAAAGGGGGCAAGGGCGGGAGGGTAGGGGGAGGCATAGAGGCAAAGGCTTTGCCGGCGGAACCACCAGAAGCGCGGGTGGAGTCGGAGGCGCAGGCGGGCATATTTCCCTAAAAAGACCCTTGAAATACTTCTCATGGGGTCGGAACGCATGAGCGTCTGAAACTTGCCGAAAAAGGCGTCCTCCGGAGAAGGCTTTGGAGCTGCCGGAGGAGGCCTCTCATGAGGAGGATAATTCCAGGGACGCAGAGGGGAGGGCTGCCAAACAGGCCCATCCCCAGGGGTGTCCACATAAATCAAGGGTGCCGAACCAACAGGCAGCGGGACGTTGTGTGGAAGAGTCCGTTGCTGCCTCCGGCGGTTATTACCCGAAGGGGTATCCGCTCTGCGGGATTTCCGATCTAGAAAACCTCTGAAGCCAGAGGCTAGCCGACTTTGCGACAACGGTCTCTGGGTTCTAAAAGGAGTTTTAACCAGGATGGACAAGGATTTAGCTGTCTGGGTGCTGTCCTTCGTTTTGGTCAGATCCATGTCCGTTGTAGAATGGAAAAGCTCCTTACCATCAAACGGCAGCTCCAACACCTTGTCCTGCACCTCCTTTGAGAACTTAGTGGCATGCAACCACGCCTGTCGAGAGGTATCAACTCCCGGCATAAGACCCCGAGCGGAAGTGTCGACGTGATGGGCCGCGGCCTCCAGCAGATCCTGGGACAAGACCCTGGCATCGGACAATCCCGCCTTCAAGTCCTCCAGCTTCTCGACTGGAATGAATTCCTCGAACTCCGACAGACCTTTCCACATTTTCATATTTGCCCCCGCTAACACCAGTTCTGCATTGGCCTGCCGGAGCTGCAGGGCCGAGTTAGCAAAAACATTCCTCCCAAGGGAGTCGAGGAGCTTGTCCTCTTTCCCCAGGACCTGAGAAGCCGTCTTAGAAGAGGATGCTGCAGGCCTGGACTGTAAAGTGGCCGCAGCCACCACCGTGGAGGAGGGGGGCGGACAAGATGCTAAGGCCACCTCTTCCGAAGAATGCAGCCTGTATCGCGCGTCAATTTTCTTATCGACGAAAAGTCCAGAGTGTGGTTTCTCCCAGACTCTACGGTCCTCAGCCAAAACGTCCTTCTGCAAGAACAGGCCGGTACGCTCCGAAGGAGATAAGATCAATGTCCCCGAAAGCACACCCTCCTGCGGAGCGGGTACCTCAGGCACTGGAACGTCCAATAGATACATCATGTCCAGCACCCGGTAGTGGAAAGCTCAAATAGAGCGGGCTGGTCTTCGCTGTTCTGATCGCCCTGCGCATTATCCGACAGGTCAGGGTCTTGCTGAACTACGTCGGGCACCGACTTGTCCACCGGGGACAAAGGGGGCAAGGGCGGGAGGGTAGGGGGAGGCATAGAGGCAAAGGCTTTGCCGGCGGAACCACCAGAAGCGCGGGTGGAGTCGGAGGCGCAGGCGGGCATATTTCCCTAAAAAGACCCTTGAAATACTTCTCATGGGGTCGGAACGCATGAGCGTCTGAAACTTGCCGAAAAAGGCGTCCTCCGGAGAAGGCTTTGGAGCTGCCGGAGGAGGCCTCTCATGAGGAGGATAATTCCAGGGACGCAGAGGGGAGGGCTGCCAAACAGGCCCATCCCCAGGGGTGTCCACATAAATCAAGGGTGCCGAACCAACAGGCAGCGGGACGTTGTGTGGAAGAGGCATCCGAGCGTTCCAGTCGTAAACTGGATGAAAGAGATAAGCACAAGGAAGCTTATCCAAATAACCGATCCCTACACCTGAGGCCGATGGCGTATTTGTAGGGGAAGCGGCCAAAATGGCCGCTGTGGTTGTGGCGGGAATGGCCGCCATTTTGCCATCACCGGAGGGGAACTGCGGCATGTGTGGAAGTGAGGCAGGGGTCCCCGCCGGTGGATCAGGGGTCTTCATTTTAGCCTTTGCACAAGGAACCTCGGCCGAGTCGGTACTATGCGGCCTGGAATGTTTCTGCGACATACCACTAGCCAAACTAGCCTTCACAGGAAGGACCTCGGCACTGCCAGTAAAGGAGGAACTTCGGTTCGAAAAACTCACTACTTGCACCCTCAACGGTTCTGGCATCGCAACAAGAACAGGAACGGTGAGAAACACCTTTCACTGATAAGGCCTCCTCAGGCCTCTCAGAACTGTTTGTTGCCTTAGCTTCTGTACGAGGGACCTCGGACCAGAGTCCAGTAGAAGCCTTTTCGCAGCGGGCCATGAACATACGTTCGGTATCACCAAACCCAGCCGAGGCCTCAGGGCACACCCCGGTACTTTTGAGGGAAGCCGATAAGGCGGCCTCGGAGCGAGCTCCGTGTTAGGCAGAAACATGTGCAGTTCCCTTAGGGACCACTGCAAAATATTTAAGACTACAGGCGTTGGCAGTAAACCCACTTGGTAGCAGTCTGTACCACACAGATTTACCTGGTAGCTGTGGCTGAGCAGTCAGACTTCCCTCAAGAAGAGTTAGGCAGTATGCAAAGATACACAATAGGCACTCAGATACAACAATACAAGCAAACACAAGCAAACACAAGCAAACACGGACCAGAGCTTTGGTATTATTTATTTAAAAACACACTGTTGAAAACACTCCAGCACTCCTATTGTAAAATATTCTAAACACAGTTACTATTATAATATATAACATTATAATATATACACCCCTTTTTCCTTATCAGATAAGTCACTGTAAAACACCACTTATTTTCATACAGAGGTGAGCGCTTAACTAGATGGCACTCCAATAAGTTTGTGAGAAAGGGAGGGAAAAAGACAGAATATGGAAAGGTACACCACTCTAAGATTCAGGAACACTGTTAGCAAGGCAGAAGAGCAAAAGTCGCTGGTGAGCCAAAGTCCAAAGGCTGGGCCCACTCTTAGAGAGAGCAGAGCACAAATGCGCCCAAGAACACACAGTTACACTAGGCTTAGAAAGTCTTGCAGAGGGTTCAAAAAGAGTTTAGAGATGCTTAGGAAAGTTTAGCCAGTGTGTCCCAGGCTAACCCAGGTTCGAAAGCCGGGGGCTAAATCTACCCCGTACAGTCGGTAGCAAGGGAAGCCAGGCGGGACACGGTACCTTAAGTTGGAAGGATCCTCCAGCGGTGGCAGTTGTTCCTGGTAGTGGGTGCAAGTTGCGTCGTCGTCCAGGGGAAGAGAAGATCTCGACTTGGAGGAAAGATGAAGGTCGTTGCACTACCAGGGCAGAAACGGGCCGCAGAGTTTTCCGGTTAAAGGTGGTACCTTTATTCGCGGTCGTGGTAAAACGTGGTATCCCGGTTGCCGGGGTGCTTGGCACAGGCAAGGCGGCCACGAGGTACGTCAGGAAGGCGAAAAGACGGTGAAACTGGTTATCCCCACCAGTCAAAGGAAGAAGACTCTCCGGCGGGAGATCTCCTCTGTCGTTGGGAAAAAGTGGTGAGACGGTCCCGCAGGGCTCCACCGGTAGTGGTGTCGTGGCAGGTCGGCTCAGCTTCTCCCTCGTCGGATTCTTAGGTCCTGTGGCGACTTCTGAAGTTCCAGTCCCCAAAGCCCTGCTTTTATGCAGAAAAACCCCATTCACTCAGCCTAGCTGTCACTCAAACATGCTAAGTGGTGAGCCGGCCGGCTCACCACTTGGGCCAATCAGGACGGAGTGCGACTTGAGTTGCCTAGGCAACTCAGTCCAGGGTGCCTAAATCCCCCTCCACCCCTCCTAAGTACCCCAGACAGAGTGGCACCACTTTGGAGGGCTTCTGTGGAGAAGCCTGCCAAAAAGTGGAACAAAGGGCTCGACTTGGGTTGGAGTCACAGAAGAGAACACAAACGCCATTTTAGAATCAAGTTTTGGCAAAAAATACCAACCGGAGAATTAATATTAATTAAATAAACCGGCGGTATGTTCGAGGCTACCGTAAATAATTAAATAAAGATAGTAACCTAAAACAATGGGAAATCCCATAGGAAAATATTCGCGGTTGAATATAAAAAGTAGTATCCACTGCCACCACCCAAAACTCGATCAGGGGGGACGGAGACGTGCCCCCTCGACTAACAGACCCTGGGGCAATCAAATTGCCCCAGCCAGTACGTCCACAATATGATGGTTTGTACTGGTTCTATTCAGAATTTAAGACTAGTAAAGTCAATGGTGACTTTACATGCCCTGGGAGACAGTAGTCAGTCTCAGGGTATGGAGTCTATACTGGGGCGTCACTATGACACCCCTGTGTCACTGCACTGAGGGTGCTGTGTAACACACATCACAAAAACACATGAAACCCTATGGAGTAAAAGACCCCATAGCCCATTAAACACTTCTAGATTCAAAGAAACACACTCAAATCATGTCCAAGAGTGAGGGTAAAAGAGTCTCACTCTTGGCAGGAGAAAAAAATAAACCCCAAAAATCCAGCAAAGCTGCTGGGGGACTCACTAGGTTAGGAAATTCAGCCTAAACAGAGAATTCTCCCTAACACTCCGGTACCCCATGACTCAGTAGAACTAGGCCTACAAGCAGCCCCCACAGGAGGGGCCACGGAGTGTACTCCGGTGTCCACAGGCCCCTTACGGAGACCCTTGGAGAAAACTCTGGTAGACTTTTTAGGCCTAGAAGGCACCTCAGGGCAAGCCCCAGTGATGGAGCGGTCGATGCTCCTCCCGGACCGGGAAGACCCCAGGAAGGAGTCTCCCAGCCAGGGTCCTCTAAAAAGTAAAGAACTTACCGGGCGTTTCTTCTTTTCGTCGATGAAGGATTGAAAATGCGTACGAGGAGTGCGCTGAAACACCTCCTCCCACCGTTTTAACCGACGTTGAAGTGCCCGTACCGAAAGGGAATCACAATAGAAACAGGAGTCTGTTAGGGAGAATTCTCATTCAATGGCTAATTTCCCTTACCTAGTGAGTCCCTCAGCAGATTTGCTGGATTTCTGGAGTTATTTTTCTACTTGGTAAGAGTGTGAGCTTTTCCCCCACACTTACCTATGTTTTGCCATGTGTATTTCATCAGTTTTTTTGTGATTGTGGACTCTGGAGTACACCACTTCAGTAGCCCACTTCTTTTGTGTGTTACACAGCACCTTCCGTGCAGTGACACAGGGTTGTATTTTAGACTTCCCACCGACTCCATTTCTGGGGCGGACTACTGTCCCCCAGAAAAGGGTAAAGTTGCCATTATCTTTACATAGTCATTTAACCACAGATCAGGTACACCCCAACTTACATGTAGTACTGAAAAGGGTTAAGCCACAGCCCTTTTTATCTGTACCTCATAGAGCATTGTTTTGCTCTATTAACATTTAGACTTGGCTGGTGGCAGTGGCATCTACCCTAACTTTTCTACCGAGATTATACTAAACATGGTATTGTTTTAGGCTATTATATTAGCCTCGAACTTAAACCCGCTTGACCAAATACTTTTTCTTTTGGCTCCGGTGGGGTTTATTCGCCATTTCTTTTTGCTAAAGTCCTTCTTGTGTTTTACTTTGCGTGGCAAACCAGGTTTGCCTTCTTTGTTCACTGTCTTTTGGCGGGCTTCTGCCAAGAAGCCCTCCTCTAGGTGCCTGGGTGTCTAGGTGGGCTGAATGTGAAGGAGGGGTGTAGTCACCCCCTGCACAGGGTATCCTAGGAAACCCAAGTCGCACTTTGCTATGATTGGCTGAGGTGGTTTTCCGGGCTGGACAACCCCCCTGCTGCGTGATTGACAGCCAGGCTGTGTGAATGGGGGATTTTCGCATAAAAGTGAGGTCTCTTGGACTAGAAGTCAGAGTCACCAATGAAACTACAAAGAACCGAAGAGAAGCGGAGAAGAAGACAGCTGCTGCAACTACCCCGTCCCGGTGAAGCCCTGCTGCAGTCCTGAGCTATCTACCCTTCGACGACCAGAGAAGATCCAGTCTGGAGTCTTCTTCCCTTGAGCCTGGTGGGGATAACCATCTCACCTGCTACAGCCAGAGGATCCTCTTCTTGGTCGAAATCGCTGCACACGGCTCTAGTGGTCCGGATAGCCATCTGAAGAGCCTCTCCTGTTTTTAAGGAGCACACCTTTTATTCACTGTCGCTGCTGCCGGCTCCATCCCAGTGTGGTGCAGACCCCTCCAGATGTCCTCCTTCGCCCCGAAGCTCCAAGAACCGAGGGTCTGCAGGAAACGACCAGGAACAACTGCCGTGGCACCAGCCTCTTCATTGAATAAGGAACTGTGTTCTGCTTGAGGAATTAGGGTGAATCCCTTTTCTTCATCTCCAAGGCTTGCCCTTGTCTTCCCTCCTTCTTATAACTTTTGCTTCCTCTATTGACAATATCCAAGTACTCCTGGCTACGTTGAATCGTGAACTGTCCGACTGTGTGATCCTCGACAACAGGAACCCGGTTCCACTTGACACTCGCTCCGGCCTATTGACTCATGAATTTCTGTCCATGAGTGTTCTCTGATTCTGTCTGCCTTGACAAAAGTATTGCCTATGATTTTTGCTCCCAACTATCTCAGGTGCTAAGTGTGTTTTGCCCCGGTAACATTTCTTGCCGCGGATACGCGTTTATTTAGTAAGACCGAACTGTCATTACTGTCAAAAAGTGATCGCGAGTGTATTCCCGGTAACGTCTTTGGTTTCACAACACCGGTCCGTTAAAACACAGGGTACTTACATAGGGTACAAAGTGAATTGGTTGGTTGTAGTGTATTTTACGTGTGATTTTGAATTAATAGAAGTGTCGTGTTTTTAACAAACGGTTAAAAATAAATGTACTTTTACCTGAAACCTTGAGTCAGTGTTTGCTTGAGTCATAGTAAGGAACAAGTTAGTTACCTGTAACTGTTGTTCTCCAGCATGGGTCTGGCATGGATTCACATGCTCATGAATATTCCCCGTCGTCAGGCTGGGAATCCTCGGTAAAGAAAAAATCAGTATCAGTTTCGTTTCTGATCTGTCTTTCTTAGTAGTAACCAATCACTGATCTCTGGGTCATACTGCCCCCAGCCAATGACTGCACTCTCTCTAAGCCCCGCCTCTGGCACCCATCCTCAGATTTGGTAGCACGCCAAGTGGCAGTATGATCAAGTGAAGAGCCGCAGAGGGGTAGGTGGGAGGGTTCGCATGTGAATCCATGCCAGACCCATGCTAGAGAACAACAGTTACAGGTAAGTAACTTGTTCCTTCTCCAGCATGGGGTCTGGCATGGATTCACATGCTCATGAATAAAATAATACATAGCAGTATACACATGCACAACCACGGGAGGTGGCAAAGGCTCAACATTAAGCATTACATACCAACTCAACATTAAGCAATTCTTACCTCCTCACCAGGCTCACCTTAGGCAAACAGGTTGCGCAGTACTGCTTGGCCGACCCTGGACTCCTCCCTGGAGTCCTGATCGACGCAGTAGAATCTTGTGAAGGTGTGCGTCGACCTCCACGTAGCAGCCCTGCAGATGTCCAACAGGGGCACACCAGACAGGAACGCCGTGATAGCAGTGATCGCTCTGGTCGAATGGGCTCTCGGACGGCCGGGCAGCGGTCCGTTTGCCAACCAGTGACAGTGCATGATGCAGCCGGAGAGCCATCTGGAAATGGAAATCTTCGAGAGAGCCTTCCCTTGATTCACAGACCCAAAGTTCACAAACAGTTGTGACGTCTTCCGAAAACTTTGTGCGGTTCGCGTAGAACTTCAGCACTCTAGCTGCATCCAGCAAGTGCAAAGTCCTCTCGGCCGGCGTCGAAGTCGACGGGAAGAAAACTGGTAACACAAAGGGCTTGTTGAGGTGGAAGTCCGACGGCACCTTGGGCATGAAGGAGGGGTGCGTCCTCAGCACTACCCTCGTGTCATGAAAAGTCCAGTATGGAGGCTTGCAAGATAGGGCCTGGATCTCTCCCACTCGTGTGGAGGTGATGGCCACAAGGAACGCTGTCTCCCATGACAGGAACTTCAAAGGCGCCGAATGCATAGGCTCGAATGGGGCCCCCATGAGCCTGGTCAGCACCACATTAGGCGATGAGACCACAAGGACGCCCGTCCCGTAGTCCTGGTATATCGGGAGATGGCAGCCAGATGTATTTTGATGGAGGCGTGGGCCAGTCCAGCTTTGGCCAGCGACAGTAGGTACGGCAGTACTTGAGGGGCCGTAATCCGCAGAGGGTTAATCTTCTGTGCACGGCACCAGACAGAGAACCTCTTCCATTTATGACCGTAACACTTGAGAGTTGAGGACGCCCTGGCCTTTGCAAGAACCTCTCTGCAATCAGCCGGTATATCGTACCCTCCAAACTCTAGTGCTGCAGGAGCCAGGCCTGCAAGTTCAGCGACTGTGGGTCGTGATGGAGAATGGCGCCTCCTTCTCTGGAGAGAAGATCCGCGTCCACCGGTAGCTTGACTGGTGGGGACATTGACAAGTCCAGAAGGTCCGGGAACCAGATCTGCCTCGGCCACGCCGGTGCGACGAGGATCATCCTGCACCTGGACTTCTTGAACTGGTTGATGAGGCGGAGCAGCAACGGCAACAGGGGGGGAACGCGTATAGAAACAGGCTGTCGGAACGAGAAAGCATCGCCCATGCTCCTCGGCTGTGGGAACCTGCTGGCGAACCTCTGGCACTTGGAGTTCGTTACCGTCGCGAACAGGTCGATCTGGGGTTTGCCCCATCGTTGGAAGAGCCGATCCACTTGATCCTGGCGCAGTTCCCACTCATGGCACGAGCGCAGCTCCCTGCTTAGTGAGTCGGCAATGGTGTTTTTTTATTCCTGCCAAGTGGAAGGGAACCAGAAACATCCCCTGGGTGACGGCCCAGTGCCACAGATCCTGGGCCTCCTTGGATAGGGCTGGGGATCTGGTGCCCCTTGCTTCCGTATATAGAACATCGTGGTGGTGTTGTCGGTGAAGATCCTCACCACCTTGTCCTTGAGGGACGGAAGGAACGACTTGAGAGCCCAGAACACTGCTTGGAGCTCCAGAATGTTGATGTGAAGAGACCTCTCCTCCGGGAGCCAACGGCCTCTTGCGTGGAGATCTCCGGTGTGGGCCCCCCAACCCTCCAAAGAGGCGTCCGTCGTCACCGTCTCCTGAAACGCCGGGGTTTGAAAGTCTGTGCCTGTAGTGAGGTGAGCATGGGTGCCCCACCATAGCATCGCCCGACGGAACTCCTCGTCGAGAGGGATCCTGTCCTCGAAGCAGCCCCTCACCTGAAACCAGCGGGCGTTGCGGACGCATCCGAAGTCTGCAAAGGGGTACAAGATAGATGCATGAGGACATCATCCCGAGAAGGGAATTGATGGACCTCACTCTGGCCACGTCTGTGGCTAACAGGCGCCACCCCTTGCCCAGGATGGTCTTGGTCCTCTCCTCTGAAACGGAGGCCAATTGCTCCACTGTATCGAGCTTCGCTCCCAGAAACAGTGCTACTTGCGATGGAACCAGGTGGGATTTGGGGTAGTTGATGGCGAACCCCAGCTCCGTGAACAACCGGACGGTCCTCGCCGTGTGTTCGACGGCAAGTTCCCTTGTCCTTGCCCGGATTAGCCAGTCGTTCAGGTAGGGGTAGACGTGGATCCCCTGCAGGCACAGCCGTGCTGCCACTGGTGCCAGGCACTTGGTGAAAACCCTAGGTGCCGACTTTAATCTGAATGGTAGGGCTCTGAATTGGTAGTGGCGTCCCTGAACCACGAACCTGAGGAACTTCCTGTGCCGTTTTAGAATGGGGATGTGGAACTAAGCATCCTCCAGGTCCAACGACGATAGGAAGTCGCCTTCCTCCAGCTGTCCCAGCACGTGCTGGAGGGTGACCATCCTGAATTTCTGAGCCTTGATGTATTTGTTTAACCGACGCAGGTCCAGGATGGGGCGCCAACCGCCTGTCTTCTTTGTGACGAGGAAGTACCTGGAGTACACTCCGGAGCCCCGGAGCCTCTTGGGGACGAGCTCAATGGCACCTTTCTTGAGCATCGCCGTTACCTCCAACAGCAGTTGAGGGACGTGATTCTCCTTCCTGGCCACGGGAGGAATGCGAGGGCACTTCTTTTGGAATTCCAGCGAGTGCCAGTTGGCCAGGGTGTCCAACACCCAACGGTCGGTGGAGATGGACTCCCACACCCTGACGAACTTCGTCAGCCGGCCTCCCAACGGGGTGCTTCGGTGGGGGCCCGACAACACGGCCGGGTCAGTCTTGCTTGGAGGCGGCCTTGCCGCCTTGGCCTCCCTGGCGACGACGGTGGGATCCCCTTTGCTTGCCACGACCTCTGTAGGCCTCCTGGGAAGAGGAGCGGGCCGCCTGGTGGTAAGTGGAGGAGCCACCGCTGGATCCTTTGGAGGCACCCTGTCTGCCTCCAGAGCTCCGAAAGGGCCGTCGCTGTTCAAGCACCCCTAGGGCCCGGGCCGTCTCCGAGTCGGTCTTGATGGCCTGTAGAGACTCGTCCACCGCCTTACCAAAAAGGTTGTTGCCGTCGAACGGCATGTCCAACACTCTGGTCTGGACGTCCTGGCGAAAGTCTGTCGCCTTGAGCCATCCTCGTCGTCGGAGGCAAACTCCATTGCCCAGTTGGCGAAATCCAGTATCGGCAATGTCCGTTGCCACCGTTATGGCGTGATCCGACGCCACCTCGCCTTCCTGCAGAATTTCTCTGCCCTTTTGTCGTCAGGCAGGAAGTCTAGCAGGGGAGCTATCTTGAACCAGAGCTCCCTATCGTAGCAGGCCATGATCGCTAAGGTATTGGCCGCCTTAATCGTCGTCGCCGCCGACGAGATGACTCATCGTCCCATAGAGTCCAACTTCTTGCCCTCGCTGTCCAGTGGGGAGGTGGAAGTTGAAGCTGCCGCCTTCTTAGCCGCTGCCGAGACGACAGAGTCCGGCGTGGGCTGGGCCCTGAGGCACAAGGGGGCGGCATCGGGGACTCGGTACTTCTTCTCGTACCTGTCCCTCTTGGCGGGTGTTGTGGAAGGGTTCTTGAGGACAGCAAGCCCCTCGTCCCAGATGTCATCGAGCAAAGGCACCGCGAGGACCGTCTTCCTCTTGGCCTCTTGTCGTTGGTACAGAAACCCTTCCTTTTTTTGTTCTTCAGGGCAGAGCTGGAAGAGCTCGGATGCCATGGTTATCATGGCATGGAAAGAGCCAATTTCGTCGGCTGGAGAAGCCCGCGGGGGGGGTGATGACGGGATGTCCGCTGTGTCATCGCCGCCGTCATCGTCCGTCCCCGTATCTGTCGCCGATCCTCTCTAGGGTCCGGCGAGGGGGATGCAGGGTCCACAGGTCTCAAAGGCACGAAGGGCGGAGCGGGGTGGACTCACCTCCGCTTGTTCGGAGGGCTTCCTGACAGGCCTGGTTCTGGATCCTCCGTCGGGGTCCATGGCAATCTCGTCCTTATCTCGGTACATAATGGCCGCCGCGCTATCCTGGGGCTTGGGTAATGGCTGCGACGGATGGGATGGCCGCTCCACTGAGCCCTCTTCGTCGTCATCGTCGCTATCTTCGATCATGTCAGCAGGGACCGCCCCCTGGGATCGAACCTTCTCGAACCTCTCGTTGAGTCCTATGAACCTCTCGTTGAGGCCTATGGACCTCTCGTTGAGGCCCTTCTCGGTTTCCACCAGCTCCTCCTCAGAGGCTGATTCCGAGTCTGTAATGGCCACCGCCCCCCCCCTCTTTTTCTGCCGGGGACTTCACGGGGGTCTTAACGATGGGCTGGAAAGAGGATTCCCTCCGCGGTGGCAGGGATACTCTGGGCCCGGAGGCCGTTTCCACTGGCGTAGTCTCAGCCAGCTTCACCACGGTTGCGGCAACCACTTCGATAGAGGCCTTTGCCGGCTGGATCAAAGCCCTCACCACCTTAGGTGCGTCCTGGGCCTTCGCCTTGGTGGGAGGGTCAGCGCCTCGTTCCCCCTTTGAGATCGACCGGGTCCGCTCCAGCGGCTTACCCGGGTTCTCGGACTTCCTCTTCCCCAAACCAGAGCGCTGGCTCGTGGTCGAACGTGCCGGGGAAGTAGCGCCCTGCCTGGCAGCCTTAGAGCCCGACCTTTTGGCGCTCCCGGTGCCCGCGGACTCGCGGTGCTTGGCCTTCTGTTGGGCCCCCCGTCGCGCCCTCACAGGACTTAGAAGCCCGCTCAGACTTTTTCTTCGCCTTCTCACCTGCTGTGCCCTTCTCCAGCCAGGCGGCGAGGCGGGAACGACGATCCTGTTTGGTCCGTTCCGAAAGGTTCTTGCAGAACGCACAGTCCTTCTCCATGTGCGTCTTGTCCTCATGAAGGCAGTAGAGACATCGCAAATGCTCGTCCACCTTGAAAACGTTTTGCAATCCGCATCCAGGGCAGCACCAACAGCTTGGATCCGGGCGTCGAGCTTCCCTTGTCCTGGGCCATGTCTGTTGAGGTAGGCCGCAGATCTTCCGGAATCCTCCAAGAAGTGTAAACTCGACGAAAACTTCACCCTTGAGGGGCGTAGAAGAATTCCGAAACGGGTCCCCGTTGTCAGAAGTAGAAATGGTGGAGCTTGAGGCTCGATTAAACCGAAAAAATGAGAAAATCTCCTGAAAAAGCAGCAAAAAACTCGAGAGCTAAAGCACGAGGACTCCCAACACTTGAGCGTGCGGTAAAAATCTGAGGATGGCTGCCAGAGGCGGGGCTTAGGGAGAGGGCAGTCATTGGCTGGGGGCAGAGATCAGTGATTGGTTACTACTAAGAAAGACAGATCAGAAACGAAACTGATACTGATTTTTTCTTTACCGAGGATTCCCAGCCTGACGACGGGGAATATTCATGAGCTACTGCTACCACTTTAACATAGTAGTACAGGCTTGTACCAAAGGTAAAACTTGTATCACCACATGTAGTCTTAATTGTGTGTAGTGGTCCCTAAGGGCACTGCACAGGATTCTGCCTAACAGAGTCCCAACGGTGATCGGGACCCAAGCACTCTAAACAAAGAGGATGGGGGTCTGCCCTCACGAAGCGCCGCTGACGGGAGTTCCAATTTGGAAAGTCTAGTTTAAACGACATAGACAGACTACTACGCGATCGCTATCGAGAGCCAGAGAGGAGGAAAAAAAGAAGAAAGAAATTCTTCTGCAGATGCAAGTGCGTCCAGTCCCGAACGTGCAGAGAAAAGGACTGATGGATGATGCGTGGGGCGGAGCTAAGATGGGCGGGGTTACGGCCGCGTGCCGTACCCTGCGTAGAAAGAGAGGAAGGACTAAAAATGTTTGCAACATTTTTTTGATGCTTTTACAAAGTGCTCCGGTCCCGTCCCACAGGATGGAGGAAAGGGGACGGGACGTAGGAGTATAGAGTTTCCCCTCTGTCCTGAGGGTTTATTTGTAAGTTGTCAGAGAGATTTTAGTGTCTCGTAATCATCCTTAGCTGTCTTTAAGGCTTCCTCCACTGCCTTGCTGAACAGTACGTCCGGCTCTACCACCATGTCTATAAATTGGCTTGGGTCTCGGGTTTGAACCCTGACTGTCTTAACCATGCGTGACGCTTTATTACAGTGCCTTCTGCGATTAGTCTTCCAGCATTATCTGCTGCATCAAAGTTCATTTTCAGAATGCATCCCGATACCGACCTTCCATCTGCTGCCAGCTGAGCCAACTGGCTCTTCAGTGGTTCAGGTGTGGAGGATACTAAAGCAGCTACTTGTTCCCACTGGTGGCAATTATAGCTTGCCAAAAGAGTTGTGGTGTTTGCAATTCTTGCCTGATAGGCCGAAGTGGTGGCAACTTTCCTGCCGAGAGTATATAGTCTCTTGCTCTCTTTATTGGGCGGTGCTTCCGAAGAAGAGAGAGGTGTACCTGCCCTCTTTCTGGTGGTTCTTACTACCAGGAAGTAGGGTTTTAATTGGCCTCCAATGTATAGGGGATCAGAAGGTGCGGCACGGAATAATTTTTCAACTCGTGGATTAACCACACAAGTAAGATTAGGAGTTACCAGCGAGGGGTCAATTCTACGCTGGACAGACTTTAATATAGGGATAGCCTGAGCAATGGCTCTTTTGTCACCCAGGATCTCTTCCGCAAAATCCCTGTCCTCTTGGACACCTTGTGTGTCTATGTGAAAATGGGCTGCTGCCTTGGCCAGTACCTCGTTGAGGAGTGGTTGTCTACCGGTGAGTTATGCACCGTGGGTTCTTTAGGAATTGGGGAGTCAAGATTGTAGGCTTCAGCCTTATCCTCCTCCTCCTGGTCCTCATCATCCCCATAATAAGAGACCCCTGTCTGGTCTTCCATAATTTGTGGGTCTGTTTCATCACAGTATGACTCGGATGGTAAGATACAATGACCAAAAGGTCTGTGACCAAATTCTGCACTTGGGCATCAGAGCAGGGTCCTTTATTAGGGGGTTGAGAATACTTGGACCCCGAAGGGGCCGAGGTAGCTGATGTGTTGGCATAACTATGAAAATAATTAGGGGCTTTTTCATAGAAGTCTGCCATAAATGACATTCTTCTCATAACCCTGGCGATATCAGCTGAGCTCCATTCCTTGGAGCTAGGGATAACTACAACCTCTTCTGTGTCTTCTTCCATACCCATGTCGCGAGCAGTGGGTGGGGTGATCTTTCCCTTAGTGGGAGGGTCAGGGACCTAAGACTTTCCAAATGATTTAGGGGCTTTTTGTTTTTCCTTATGAACATGGTGTTCTGAAGGCTTCTTGTGTTGTTTCTCCCCCTTCCCATGACCAGAGGAATGTTTCCCAGTGCTTTTTGGGGACTCCGAGGAACCTGACACTTTACGTCGAGATTCGGAGGTGGTATCTGACACCTCGCGTCGAGATTCGGAGGTCTTGGAGGACGGGCGTTGAATCTCGGGAGTAGACGTTACGTGGCCTGACTGGGGATAGAGGTCGGAATCGTCTTCCGCAGATCGGGCCTCCGGGATTATTGGGAGTGCAACACCTTTTCCAACCGCAGACGGTTGGTCTTTGTCATGGGGCGGTCTCGAACAAGAACACCCAGAGGACACAGAATCGTTGGACTGCTCTCTCTGTGTCTTCTGTTGCCGATCGCTTGACACGCGTGTCGAATCGCGGCCGGGGCTGATGTGCTTAGTGGAAGTGGTGTGTGTCACGCTTATACCGTCGGGTGTTGTCCCCATAAACGAGCCACCGGCCAGTCCTCCGGGGTCAGGGGCTTGCGCGTGGGTGTCTGAAGTCACCCCTCTGCCCTTGTCATCCGAAACGGCAGCATTGCTGCCATCGCTAAAAGACCCTTCGGCGTCCATGGCCTCTCGTTGCCTGGCGTAGTGGGCCCAGCGTTTAGTGGAGTGGTCCTTAACTATTTTGGGCTTGAAGAGCTTGCAAGCTAGACAAGTAGCCTCGGGATGGTCTCGTGGGAGACACAAATTGCCAGAATTGTGCTTATCTACCCAGGGGAACTTCCCGTTACACTTAGGGCAGAATTTGAAAGGAGTACTCTCCATATGTATCAATTTGGCAGCTGGCATGTATATGTAGGAAATAAATGTGGGAGCTTGTATGACCACCCCCCACTCTCCCTACTTTACAGGGCTGAGGCCAGAGGCCTTCCAAGGCTCGGGCTGAGGCCAGAGGCCTTCCAAGGCCCAAGGTCCGTCGTGGAGTTTCGACAGCTGGTTTCCTCGATCTTCACCGGCGTTGATCTTTCGGCGTAGGGTGGAAAGAACGGGGAAGTTTTAACAATAATTTTAGTATAACTGACAAATGCCAAGGGAACTCCGCAACATGCGTCCGACTAGTATGGCGGAAAAAAACAATATGAGGGTCCTACACGAGTGAGGGATCATGGGTACAGTGGACGTCACACTAGGGATAGTATTACTGGCACGCCCTAGTTCGACGCCCCTTTTTCGTGTTTCCAAAAACAAACTAATACTCTGCAGCTTCCACTAGATGTCGGCCTATGTACAGCATGTGATCTAAGCAGATTCTACAAGCCTCAGAAAGAAAAATATGAGAAACAATATATATGTATGCATGCTTAACCAGCCTTTATGTCTCATTCTGTAGGAGTAACCATGGGAACGGAGGAGGCCCCCGATGTCAACAACAGTAGATCAGATAGAAATAGAAATAGTGGATTTAATTTAAGAAAATACTCGTATGAATGCGGGTTGTTCTTCTGTGCAGTATTATTCTTTTCAATGTTGTTTGGCTTGGTGGTGTACTGGGCCATAACATTTATATCTATCAATCTAAATGAGCAGGGGGGACCAACTTGGTAAAACAAGGCACCCACCTCATATGGGACGGGTTCAAACTCATTTGGGAGCAGGGGACACGGAGAAACGGCACACAGCATGAGAACAACACAACCAGGACAACTGTATCAGTACGCCCCACTGCCCGATATAATGAATCCAAGTTCAATGTCTATGACATGGACGACCCAGACCCCCCCCCCCCCCCCCCGAATTACCCTGGCTATATGATGATCCCGATCCAACTGTATCACTTGTACCTGACACAACCGAACAATATGCAGTATTCCCTAAGAGTGCGGTGCACGATGATGAAAAAACTGTCGAGAGGTTTATTGCCCTATATAACAAGTGGGAAAAGGGGGGGGGAAGCAGGCGGAACACCCTTAACCCAGCATGATGAAAGAAAAGCTCTGGGGCACCCGGGAGGTAATAGAAGAAAAAGGGGGGCGGGACAGATGAAATATGATGAATGCCACTGGCTAGGACTAGACGCAATAGAAGACCCACAACACCCCCACCAGTTTAATAAATGGTACACAGACATGAGCTCTACTGCAAAGCAAACAACTAATGAGAGCTGCTATGTGTGCTCTCTAATACCCCATGCCTCGGGCACTCCTAAAGTGCTTTCACCACATGAGTCACCTGTTGCAGAGGCACAGTGCCTCCTTCATCTTGCACTATGCAGAATAAAAAATACTTTTCAAGCACACACTGTCTCTTTTGAAATGCTGCAAAATGAAGACATGCTACTCAAAAGCCCAAGGAGTAATGTGCCTGAAAGAACCTTTTCTAGTGATAAAGGGAACATTATATTCGGACAACAAGTGGCAAGACGAGCAGATCACATGCTAAGCAGAGGCACTACGAGGACTGGCAGACGTAAAATTGCAGTGGACCCAGAGAACGTGTGCCCCAATATGGACCCAACACATTGCGAAGCTCACGTGGGTCACAGCCATTGAAAAGCCATTCAAACTGCAGAAAGAAATATCCTATGAACTGTGCTTCCATGGAGAGGGAAACGTAAATCTGGGCACAAACAAGAACTGTAGCAAAACACTCATCATTCCAAACATGAAAAAGGGATTGCTGCATTGATGGACACTTACTGGGTTTGCGGAAAACAGGCGTACCTGCACCTTCCACAGTCATTGAGGGGCACGGGCTCTCTGGCAACGCTGCATTCCGCTCTGATGGTGATACCTGAATGCCATATTCAAGGGGAGAAAGGGCCGTCGGCCATCATGGAACCAGAGCCCCTGCAACCAACTGAAGACACCCCTGTATGTGCCCCATCTGAGGAAAAACTGCAAAGCACAGTCTCGAGAAAAAGGAGGTCGACAAACTATATCTCCAAGGAATCCTCCGAACTTTTGGCGCAAATTCCAGATAAATTCTGACTGTTTAACTAAGCTGAAACGTTCTTTGCCTCCCTCGTGCCAAACATCCAGGCGCGGGCCAATGCAAAATGGCTCCAGATTACCCGCTGGGAGCTGATCCAACTGGCCAATGACACAGAAGAAAGATTCAATGTGATCAAGGTGGAGCTAAGGGCCCTGCGGTTGATGACGATGCAGAACAGGTACGTTCTAGACCCCTTGACAGCCATGGATGGAGGCGTTTGCTGAAAAATCGGGAGCGCATGTTGCACATTCGTACCTTCTGCAGGTGCGGACCATGGGACATTGTCGCATGTAATAGCAGCCATGCACAACCTTGGCGAGTGTATGAAAGGAGGGGTGCAGACCAGCACTTGGTTCGAAGACGTTTTCGTGGGTACCTTTCCTGGCTCGGGATGGCTGTCAAACTATTAATACCCACCATTGTTTTCCTGCTTTTGATTTTTTGTGTGTGCCAATTAGGCCTTAGGTGCTGCGTAGATGCAGTACCTAACAGTGAAATGATGATGGTGACAATGGGAAGTGCAAAAGGAGTGGTGCAGATGACGCACGAGGTACAAGTACAAACAGGAGATAACTCCGGGCCAAAATATAGGTTAAAAGCCATTTACAACGATGGGTACATCGTAGATAGGTTATACCACACAAAAATAAAAGAGCCCCGCAAGCAAGTTTGGTATGAGGTATGGGTGGACTTGGAGGGGGCTGTATCTACATGACTTGTACTCCAGATGAGTATGCTAGGGCTGGGGAGATTCTCAGAGCAGTGTGCAGAGCATGGATGCCACGGAAAGGAACACCTGCATGGATAAGGCAGTGGCCGAAGAGGAGGAGCGTAAAAGACTGGGCGAATTACAATATTCGTTACTTAAGTAACGAAAAGGGGAAATGTATGGGAAGAAAGGTCTTTTAGGCCCACTACCCTCCATTCCGACCCACTTGCACGTTATGTTCGCCCAACAGCTGCCCATGCGCCTGTGGCCAGAGGCGCCGGATAGTCGCGGGACGACCCATATGGATGCAAAGCCCTGCCAGAAGGCCGATTATTGACTCCATTTTGTACCAAACCCCGACTCCATTTTGTACATGTTAAAGCAGGACTCATAAGCAACACCAGCCTGCAGGGCTGCAGCTCTCGCTTTGAGATCGCACACAGTGAACCAGTTATTTCCCTCACCATCCTCCCCCTCTGTGTCCCTGCAGCAGTTCTGTTCTCATGGAAGACTAGGCGCGAACAAGCTACAAGACCAATACTGTATTTTTCGCCTTCCTCCGTCCATCACTGACCTGTGAATGACTGGGCAAGACTGTGCATCAGGGAGAAACAATCCATCTCCACAAACATGTCCCATCACTTGCAGACCCTACATTTAAGATATATGCTGTGGATAACCCACCAACCTCACTCCTCTTTTGAAGTAACTGATGCATGCCCCATACCTGTGTGCCACCCTGTTTCACCCACAATGCTAATCCCCTCTGTAAAGGCTGTAAATACCCTTCTGCGGTTATGTGTTAAGGGGCAGAATCTATGAGATATAACAAAACGATCATTATCGTGTGTAAATCAATTGCACTGAGCACAAAGTTATGATCTATGTGTCTGGGTCCTATATTGTTGGTTACACATCATTCCCTACCAAAGACCTACGTTAATGTATGATATGCTAAGTAGCTTGCTTGATATGATGCAAAATATATAATTCACATGCTCACTGGTTTTTAATATTATGTATATTTACAGACGTGTTCAGATGGTATAAGATTCTGTGTACAATATAAATGACAAGGCCACGAGGCTAATGTAAATAGAGTCATTTTGCAGCACGATGATCATGGTAAATGCGAAGGCATAGCATAAAATGTAATCAGAGTTTGTTTATTATTTGTTGCACATGCAGTGGCAATACCCTGGATTTACCTCATCCTAATGATTCACATATAATCCCACAAATCGAACGGGACCAAGCTTAACAGGCCTCAAGGCCTTCTCTCCCCTCACTTGCAGCGCCACGCATTCAGCCCCCACCATTCTCCCCCTCATGATGGGCTGGTGGCGTAAGGTTCTTGTCTCACTGATTCCCTGATGCTACAAATGTAACCTCTTATCCTTCCGCTGAGCCCGCACCAAGTATCCACCCTCCCACCAGCCTTCTGACACACAATGTCACAATAAACTCGCTCCGCACCTCCAGACTCGGGTTAAAGAAATATGGGCAACAAGCCCCTCACCCCAAAGCCTTTTGATGTAACGGTTGCATGCCCCTCATCGGTGTACCACCCCCAGCTCACCCCAGACCACTAATCCTATGTATGGCCATAAATTCCCCTCACGATAACAAACAATAAACCATTCTTTCATGGGATCTAAGGGAATGGTTGATGAATGTGACAACATAATATTGTGAATAGGCCAGGCACCTGGACCCATGGAGTCTCATTTTTATTGTGCAGGTCAAATGTCTAGTAATAGAACTCTTATATGTCAAAATGTATAAATAATGTTCAATGTATGTGTGGCAAATGTTAAGTAGCTTGTATCTTCACGACTTGGACATCTCGCCTGACCCTGCAACTCATCCAGATGAGCCCAGCTGACCCATGTGCTCCATGAAGTAACCAGTTCTATGCCAGCCAATCCGGGAGCACTGCCCCTACAGCATGGATACAGTCCTGTTCCCTTCATCCAATGATTTCAACTTAATGTATCCCCTATAGCACACGTCATAGGTGACATGATTTTGTAATATAATGTGTATTTTCTGATGTTTGGGCAGAGTTCTCTGCTTGCCCTATTTGATTTTAGATAAACTTTACTTTTTATCTTCAATGTCACACATTCCCCCTGCTGAAGAAAAGTTATCGGAGACTGCAAAGCAGGCAATAGCTATATATAACTAAGATGAGGACTCTGTGGGAGGAACGTCCAGTAGAAAGAACATTACCAGCGGTAAGTAATTTGTTCTTCTAGGCGACCTCTGCACCCGCATTCCCTAGGCTTTCTTTGGTGCAGCCTTGAGTGTGAGAAGAATTCTGACCCCATCCTGTAGCTGCTAGTCTTCTGGTGGGTCACCGAGATGTATGTGCAGTCCATCGTCAAGGACTCATGGGTCCAAACGGAATCCTACAGTGGGATAGCTGTCCACTATGCAGCCATAACTCAGCAAACCTCTGGCTGTCGAGCCTGGGTCGGCTTCTGTTGTAGTGGATCACCAAGACTTCCGCCGGCTAGGTGGGTGCTGCCTCCTTTACTCATAGGACCTATGAGAAACAACTGCTTACGTTTTCACAAGTGAACTGTTAGGTTTACCTCAGTGAACGCTATGGACAAACTATTTTCAATTCTGTAAAACTACCATGGACTTTTACTTACTTGAAAATTGCTTATATTCCTTTGTTCCCAACTTGATGTTGTGGGGAGGTCCCACCCTGTGGATAGTAACTCACCACCTTGTCACTTGATATCTCAAACTGGAGAGATGGACACAAAGATATATTCCAGTTGCGTCTTTAGATGGGTGCTCAATGAAACAAATTGTTGGATACCTTCTAAAAGAAATGCTAACAGTGTCAGGGTGATGAGGATGGCCAAATCTAAAACAAGGGCCAATAGCCACGTGACCTAACAAAGGGTGCAAAGGAACAGGGATTGCCCAGAGGGGGTCCTTAGTAAAACTTTCAAAGTTGGAAAGAAAACACTTGGAAAATTATTTAGAGGAGTGCAAAGAAAACAACCTATAGTGCTCAATACGTAGAGAATAATTTTAAAGTACTTTTTAGGTGATCCCCAATACCCGATATACTTAGACATATTTCTAGCTCAGAGTCCAAGCTCTGCTGGCGACGGCCATATTTGGAGGCACAGCCCCAAACTCAGCATTTACTGGAGGAGTGTGGTAGATGCAATGAACAGGATCGCTGGCTCCTCCATACCAGGCACCCAAGAGGTGTGCCTGCTAGGAAGTAGGCATTCTGAGAGTTTGCAAGGGACAAAACCTACACATTACGTGATTTTAGCAATCTTTGTTGTTGACAGAATTACTATCGCCTCATTTTGGAAATTAAACCAGGTACCAACTGTAAAAGATTGGCTGGGCAAAATGTGGTCTCCCTCATGATTTGTGAGAAAATATCTTATTTTATTCAAAATATTTCATGTTTTTGTTGTTGTGGGAAATGGAACTGCTTCTCAAGTTATATAACACTGTATAACAAAGACTATACATGCCCCAAACCGTCTGAGAGCACAGTTAGAATGTTCGTAGATGCCATAGTTTATCTATCACTTTACGTTGGTTTTCCTCCATTATGTTGACTGTACCTGGATATTCAGGGTACAGAAATGATAAGAGGCACAGAATGCTATGGGTTTTGATTTAATGATAACGAGCAATGTTGACAACTAAGATCTTGAATGACTGGCTAGTTTCTTATTTGAATATTCTTTTTGTTCATTACTTCTCATTTCTTTCCCAAAGTTTGTTCTAAAAATGTTTAATTGTTGATATGTTGTTTTATGAAAATTCAATAAATACACTTGGATACAAAGTTCACTGCTGTCAGGGTTCACCGTGCTGTAGCCCAGCAGTGCAGAATGTTGGAATCAGTGCACGTTGGCAGGCACGTATGCTACACCTCTGGAATAGAACTACTATTTCGAGAAGTCACTGTACATGTGCACATATATTACACGTGCCGCTGCATGCATGCACATCTCCTCGTGGCACAGTGCACATAATTTGTGATTTAATAAGTTAAAAGCTATTTGTATCAACATCAATGTCATATCCACTCCCAATGCCGGGCAACCTCAACGCCGAACCTACACAGCGCCCCCTTGTGGCGAAAACATTTCTGAAGTTTTCTGCTAGTGCACTAATATAATCGAAGATGAGGAATCCATGGAAGGACACAATCAATTTGAATTGTTTATCTTGCTGGTTTACCAACACTGAATGCTAAAGAAAAAAGATGAGATGAATTTTGACATCGAAAAGCATGTGTGGAAAAACAGTGATGACAACTGTGATTTCTAAGAAGGGAACTTTTATAAATTTGAGTGATTTTCCATAAAAGCAGCACAGACTATTGCATATAATTAACAGATATGTTTATTATGACATATCTATCAGTGCGGCATCCAATACCACTTGAAACATGCAAATCGTCATGTAGACGAATCAGTTTTCCAGTGCTTTTTATTTACTTAATACATAAAACTGCAAAGCCGTTATTATAAATTACTCAGGAGGTATTTGGTTAAAAAAATAAAATACAAAATAAACCATATAGCCCAAAACTCTTGCTAAACGGCAAGAGGTTAACATAAATATATTATAATTCCTATTTAATCTGGAGAATGGAAAACTTCACAGATATATCGTTGTTTCTCTAATGCTTGCAACATTCTGCATTTTTTGCAGATCGCATTTTCTCTGAAAAGTTGTCCATATAAAAGGTAGTTTATTTCACAGACTGTATTCAATCAGTGAAACATAATGCATCTAAAATATTTTAAATTAACCAATTAGAACTTTAATAAAAACATTTGAAAAGCATAGGAGTCAGGAAAATATAAGTCTGATATTCCTACGCGTCATGACTTGGCAGTAAAACGATCATCTCACATAAAGGCACTAAGTGGGCAACACAACTCCCAACAAAAGTGTTCTAAATAATAATTTACACATTCAAACAGTGCATACATGTCATATATGTTTGTTAACTTAATATTCATATTCATAAAAAATTGTAAGGCAATATACATTATACAATTAAAGAAATGATGTACCCCAAAACACACTTTCAAACTTGGTTGTTGTGCATTGTTAGCTTCTAATGCCTCTATTATTAACATAATTTAGCATGGCTTGACAAAAATATGCATAGATTAAAAATATAAATTTCACTTGTGTCCCGCACCCCCCTTTCAGACCACAAAGTTGCTGGATCATTATACAGTATTTTGAAAAGCATAATGTATGTTATTTCCACGTTTCCGTTGTTTCATGAATGGTACAACAGCATTACACATTGTAGACTGAAGGCACTACAGTTCAAGTGATTGTTCTACTGCTTGGACAGAAGATGATTTTGCAGTTTACCTGAGAACCAACTTGAAGGTTGACAGGTTTCAGCCCATCCCATTTGAGATTGCATTCTTTGCTACTCCACAGGCACGGTGCAATTACTGATCAAGAACAAGTCCTCCATAGGGTAGTGCTGCAATCGGTTTCGCTCATTCGGGTGAAGAAAGCAGACTGTATTTCAACATGATTGACCAACGTTCTCACAGACCTTTTTTTTTTTTAAAAAGGCAGTGCATTTTTCTAAACCTGGCTATTTGTTTTTATTTGCATTACACAGTAATACTTAATCTAATCTACCTGTAGGGAATGGTGCAATAGAACATTCTCACACATGCCTCTTCTGCCAAAGCAAGGAGGAGAAAGTAACAGTTGCAAAACAGAAGCTTGTGCGTTCTGTCAAAAGTAAGCACAGCCTGTCTCCTTCACCCTCAGCAGGTAAAAAGGCCCAGTTCCTCAGACCATAACCCTCCAGATTCCACAAGGTTGCCTTGGTTAACTGAAAGAAAGAAAAACAAAAGCTGCAATCATTTTTCTTAACGGCATAAGGACCTTTTGGTTATCTTTCATTTTAGTTCTATTCATGATCTTTTAGATGATTGATATTTGTACTAGTTTTAAAAGCAAAATAAGGAACAGTATTACATAACAGAAGCATAAAAACATAATACTCAGAAAAAACAAACTAGTGCAAGAAAATAGTATTACATAAAATGTAAAACTGGATAAATCAGGGTTATCAGAGCAAAGTTCTTCAGTCAGAAATCATTCTCTGTACTCTCTAACACCATGCTTGAAGGCTCTCTGAAGTGTGCCGTACAAAGGGAGCTTAGATATACAAATGTTCATGTCAAGATCACTGTTCCAGCCTCATGGTGGTCTGTGGTTGAGTAATCAAGCATATGTGTAAATTACTAACACTCATAAGCATTACCCCAACTCTGATCACACGTCCTGAAGGACCAGAAATACAGACAGCTAAAGGGGAGGGTGACAGCCCAGACATCCATTGAGTACCACCAAATCTCAACATCCCAAAATGGGTATGTTCATGTCAAATAGCAATTGTTCATATTCACTATGAAATCTTTGCCTTCAATGGATGATAAATCAGTGTAATTACACTCTGAATAATAAGATGAACTGTCAGTGATGGAGGAAGTATTCTGACTGTCGAGCTCCTAAATCAAACTGCCTCTGTATCTACTACCGAGATGAGTCGACATAATTGAGTGAGTGTGTGTGTCCTGGGTTTCTAAAAGAATATTTGTATACATTTGTTATATCTGGTAAGCAGGTTGCACATCCAACCAAGAGATCTAAGGCAGATTTGCCTGTGGAAGATGGGGATGATACATTTATAGCCATATTGTTCCAAGTTACCGAAGCTATATAATACAAAGACACTGTCCACGCTGCGCAGGTAGGCTCATACACATTATTTATTGTAAGGCATACAGGTATAGGGTTCAAGAGCCCCTTTGGTGTCCTCCTTCCTCACAGCTTTTACCAACTAACACCTACAGAACTAAGAGCACATTCTGGAGCTCTGTAATCTCTCTCTCTCTATCTTCAAATCCCATGCAATAACAGAAACTAGACTAAATTCAACAATTAGATGCGTGAAAACTTGAATTCCTTAAGTGTACAGTTGGGCGTTACCATCCTCAGACAACGCTCTTCCAACCCTTCCTTCATTCATTCAATACCCTCCCATCCTCTGTGACCATTGCACCTTCATACACCCTCACCGATCTCTGTGGTCCCCAATATCTACTTCCCCTTTTAGTGACATTAGTTTCTCTCCTTATCCTGACTTCTTCTCCTACCCAAACCTCTTGCCTTTTTGTACATTTGATCATGTCATATCTCTCCTTCATATCTTATTTTTTTCTTCAACTTCATCTCCGAGTTTCTCCTCATCCCAATCAACAAATTGAGCTTTTCCCAACCACGGGGGACAGACCGTTGTATGGGGTTTTCTTCTCCTAAATACCCCAACGAGCGGACGTCCTGTGGTGGCATGTGGCGCTAGGTGATCAGCACACACTCTCTTGAGCACCACTTCCAATTTCTTCCACTCTTGGATCGCCATGTGTATTGACTGCATGATAATGCAATTAAAGCGCTCCAAAGTACTATTCGTCTCTGGATGGTAGAGCGATGTCTTGTGGTGTATTACACCTACCCCCTTTAGAAATGATTCCACCAACCGCAACATCAGCTGGACCCCATTGTTGGTGAGTATGTTAAATGGGTACCCCTCTCTCTGAAGCACATCATCCAAAAAAATTCACCACAGCCATTGTATCATCCTCAAATACCACATTCGTCTCAACCCATTTGGAGTATAAATCAAGAAGCACCAGTACATATTTCTTCCTACCTCTCTCCCCTGTAAGTGTTTCCAGGACATCAAGTGCCACATACTCCCATGGTAGATTTGCCTAATCGAACAGCTTCAACGGCTGGATGTAGTTTCTCACAGATTTCCTACACAGCCTACAGGCCTTGACCATTACCTCCACATCAACCTTGTGCCACCAATAATCTCCCCTCAGCCTCCCTTTACACTTGGTCATACCTAAATGTCCCTCATGGGCCAATTCTAAAATTCTCTTCCTTATACTCACTGGAGGAACAATGTTCCCTCCATTGCACAACAACCCATCTTTGCCTGCTCTCGCCACCAAACTCTCGTCTTTTTCAAAGACCTCTTTGAGACACACATCTTCCTCAGCTGCCTCATTCTACTCTTCTCTAGTGAACTCACCTCCACCACATACTTGGAATACTTGCTCATTGTCTTCCTCCCACTCCTCTGTGACTTTTACCGCATGCCCTTTCCTTTCAGAATCCGGACAAGAAATCTGCTAAAACATTCTCCCTACCCAGTATGTACTCCACTCTAAAATCATGTCCTTGAAGTGAGGCTACTCATGTCATAATGCATCTCGAGATACCTCCAACCCCATGGTCATGAAAACACCTACAAAAGGTTTATGGTCAGTTTGTACTTGTTACTCGGCCAAATAACACTCAAAGCTTCCTTCTTAATCACTGAATAGTGAGTCTCCATGTCCCTCAAAGTATGTGATGAAAACGCCCTCACCCTGTTGGTTTTGAAGCAACACAGCACCCAAACAGGTTTCAGTAGCATCTGTCATTATTCAGGTTGGACTCTGGACATCAAAATGTGCTAACACTTGGGCCCTCACAATGGCATCCTTAATGTTTTCAAACTCCCTGTGGCACTCTTCAGACCAGTAAAACTCCACCCCTTTCTTGCTCGAGCTTCCAATTTCCTTGCACCGGTCTGTAAACTGGTCAACAAACTTAGCATAATACTCTAAAAGACCCCAAAAAAACATGACCCCTTTTCTGATTTTTGGCCTCTCCAGACCTGCACAGGCCACCACGAGCTTGCCTTTTGGCTCAGAGCCTAGTGAGCTTAATTGATGTCCTAGATATGAAATTTCTACCACCCTTATTCTGCACTTCTTCAGCATTAACCCAGCCTCACTGAAAATGCTAATACTCTTTCCAACCTTTGATTATGCTCTCTCTCGTTACTTCTTGTAACCAAGATGTCACCCTGGAAGCAGAACACCACTTTTCCTCCCTTAAAGAGAGCATGCATTACTCTTTGAAAAAAACATGCCACTGACACAAGCCCAAAAGGCATCCTTCGAAAAACCTGCATGCCTCGTTCGGCATGATAAACACTGCTAGTAAGCTATTTCTAGTCTATGTGAGTGGAGCTTGGATCGCTTAGCCCCTTGCTGGGCAGGTTCTTTGTGGTGGGACCTTGGACTGCTGAGGCGTATGCTGTTCCATTTCTATACGAATATAGCTTGCATTTGGGGCCCTTCATTTACCTGTTCAGTGTGGGGGTGGTTACCCATATCCATCCCATGAAATGTTATCTCTATGTGAGAAGAACTTCTACTGCTGTGACCGTATCTGTTCTTATCTTGTACGGTTTAGACTCACAACATTCCTGTTCCATGTGAGGAAATAATCACCTACTGAGGCCCATGGCATACCCTTTCTATATTAGGGAGTTTGCACTCCTGAAGAATATGATGCATCTTTTCTATGTGAGGGGAGCTTCTACTGCAGGGACCCATTCCTAGTCTGTTCTGTGTGGGTATCTTCTACTCTTGCTTTGCCTTGCATGGATTACCCCACCTGTTCTACGTGATGGCTTGCATTGCTGTTGTCCCGATTTGCCTTCTCTGTGTGAGGGAAGCCTGAACGGTTCCGACTCAAGCTGACCTGTTCTGTATGAGGAAGCTTTAAGCAGCTAATGCAGCTGTTGTACCTATTCTTTGCATTCACGAGAAGCTCACAGTATTAGTGCTCATTGGTTCCATTTGTGAGAGCGTGCTTGTGTTTCTGCACATGGTCCTTTATCTGTTAATTGTGAGAGAAATCTGCTTTTTTGTCATAATGTGGACCATATGATAATGAGGTCTATACAGTTTGCATGTGTCAGCTGAATGTAACATATCTTTTACTCTACTGTGAAGGAGAAACTCATTTTTACTCATTTGAAACCATATTTACTCTCACAAGTTTAAAAATAGGGAGTAAAACCCTCCCAGCTTATCTCACTGTCCGGCATCCCTTTTCTAAGAGTGCTGGGTGTCTCTCTCTGAGGCCTCCTGGATCTCTGTCGCACTACAACCCCACTGCCTTGGTTCGAGGTCAGCCATAGTGCCCCTCCCCCTGTCCCTCTCCCTCTTGTCCTCCCCATGCCCCTCTCCCTCCAGCTACCTAGGTGTGCCATCACCCAGTCAACTGCTTCCCGCGAATCAGCCCTACCCTTCCACTCCCCAGCCTCTTAGGGGTGTATGTGACTCTACTATACGCGGTCTCGCTGCACTCTGGGTGTTTCTCACCCCCAGCCTCTTGGGTGTCTCTCCCTCTCTCCCAGCCTCCTGGGAAGGAAGAGGCTAACACTCAGGAGGTGACAGAGACACACCGGCTGGAGAGAGAGAGCGAGACACCTAGAGGATGGGGGAGAGAGAGAGAGCGAGAGCAAGACACCCCTGTGGCTGGGGAGAGAGAGATGTCCAGAAGGCTTAAGGGAGTGTTGGGGGGACAGAGGGGGGGGGGAGAGAGATGCCCAGAAGGCTGGGGAGAAAGAAAAACACCCAGGAGGCTGGAGCGAAAGAGAGAGCGAAACACGAGACAGAGATGGAGACTGGAGACACACGCACACAGGCACCATGGGGGCTGGGAAGAGCGATACCAGGTGCCTGGTGAGAGAGAGAGATCCAGAGGGCTGGGGAGAGGGAAAGAGAAGCCTAGGATGCTGGGGGTAAGAGAGGAACAACAAGGAGGATGGAGAGAGAGAGGGGCACTTAGGGTAGGGAGAGAGAACAAGGAGGCAGGGGAGAGGCAGAGAAAGACATACTCAGAAGGATGGGGACAACAAGTCTTAGGATGTTGGAGACGAAGAGCGGGATAGGGAATTGGGAAATTGAGGTGCGATAGAGGCCCAGGAAGCAGGGGTGAGATTTCAAGTGAGACACAGGAGAATATAAGGGGGGGGGGGAGAGAGAAAGACTGGCAGACTCTAGAAGTTGAGGAGAGAGGCTGAATGTGTGAGAAACCCAGTAGTCTGTGGAGGCAGT
The DNA here is from genome assembly GCF_040938575.1 of Ambystoma mexicanum. Lineage (NCBI taxonomy): Eukaryota > Metazoa > Chordata > Amphibia > Caudata > Ambystomatidae > Ambystoma > Ambystoma mexicanum. The sequence continues at coordinate 392,021,366 of NC_090933.1, forward strand.
GACCCAACTGGCTGTGGAGATAAAGCAAAGTTAAATCTGACTGCATAGGTGTCAAAGGAGGAAGTGAGGGGAAACTAAGGAGGCGGCTGTGAGAACAACCACAGAAGGGGTGAAGAAGCTAGCCCTTAATATAGAGATTTCTAAGGAGAAGATGGTAAACATCAATGAAAGGGAAGGGTGATGGGAGTGGAGAGATGAAGCAGAGAGGGTGGGGTGAGAGAGCGACACACAAACACACACCCCGCCCCACCCCCCCCGGGGGATGAAAGAGAGAGAAATCCGAGAGTCTGTGGAGAAAGGACAAGACACCCAGGTGGCTGGGGAGAGACACCCAATAAGCTGGGGAGAGTGAGAGAGAGCCCCAGTAGGCCGGGGAGAGAGATATCCAGGAGGCTAAGACAAAGAGCAAGAAACACTCAAAAGGCTGGCGAGAGTGCGCAAGGCACTCATGAGTGTGGGGGGGAGAGAGTGTGTCTGAAAACCCGCCTGACCCAGGAGGCTGGCGAGAAGTAGACCCAAGAGGCTAGAAGAGAGGGCAAGACACTCAGGAGGCTGGGAGAGGGTTTGAGGGGGACACAATAAGCTTGGAGGGTGTTAGGGAGAATTCTCCAGAATGGCTAATTTCCCTTACCCTACTGAGTCCCTCAGCAGCTTTGCTGGATTGCTAGGATTTATTTTTTTCACCTGGTAAGAGTGTAAGCCTTTTTTCCCACTCTTACATGTGTTTTAGGCGATGTGTGTACATTGTTGTGTTCATAGACTGTGGAGTCTCACCTACTCCATAGGCATCATCTTTTTACTGTATGTCACCCAGCACCTTTAGTGCAGTGACACAGGGTTGTCTTTTAGACTTCCCACTTTAAACTCCATTTTCTGGGACTGACTACTCTCTCCCAGAACATGTAAAGTTGCCATTGACTTTATTAGTCTTTTTCAAATCACAGACCTAGTACAACCTATCTTACATAGAGTACTGGAAAGGGTTAATAGTTATCCCTTTTTGTCTGTCTCTCATGGAACATTATTTTGTTCCCCTTTCTTTAAGATTTGGCTGGTGGCAGAGGTACCTACCATATTTTTCCTACCGCTGTCTATGAAAATAGCCTTGGTACTGTTTTAGGCTATGTTAGTAGCCTCGAACTTAAATCCGCTGGACCCCATTTACTTTTATTTGGTTCCGGCTGGGTTTATTTGCCATTTTTTTTTGTAAAGGTATTTCTCGTGTTTTACTCTGTGCGCCAAACCAGGTTTGGTTCCTTTGTTCGCCGTCCTTTGGGGCTTCTGCACAGAAGCCCACCCTAGGCGCCTCTGGGGTGGACAGGATGTGAGGGAGGGGTTTTAGGCCCCCTGCACAGAGTCTCCTTGGAGACCCAAGTCACACTCTTGTTTGATTGGTTAGGTGACTGTCCTGCCAGGACAGCCACCCTGCTGTGTGATTGACAGCCAGGCTGGTTGAATGGGGGAAAACTGTATAAAAACCAGGTCTCTGGGACTTGGAAGGCAGAGTCGCCACTGGATCGAGAGAACTGAAGAGAAGCCGAAGAAGAGGACTGCTGCAACTACTGAACCTCCCGGTAAAGCCCTGCTGCGAGTCTGAATCTCCTAAACTTCGACGACAGAGAAGATCTGCAAGGAATCTTCTTTCCCTGAGCTGGTGGGACCAACCAGTTCGCCAAACACCAAGAAAGGCCTCCCTCTCCTGGTCGAATTTGCTGTGCACAGCTGCGGTGAACCAGGTGGCCAGGAGGATCGGACCCTGTTTGGGTTTTAAGGAGTGCACCTTTTATTTGTCACTTTGCTCTGCTGCTGGTTTCTTCCCTGGGCAGTGCAGGACCCTCCAGTCTTCCTCTGTCTTGTCAGTCCGACAGTCGCTTCAGGAACCTTGAGCCTGCAGGACCTGTCAGGAACTTCTGCCTCAGCTACAGCATTCTTCTTCTACTAAGATACTGTTCAAATCCAGCAGTGAAAGTGTTTAAAATCTTTCGCTAATCCGAGGGCTTGTCCTTCTCTACTCTTTTAAATACCTTTTCTTCCGACCAACTTCGTTTCGAACTCTTGGCAAAGACTTAACCGCAAACTACTCTGAACTGTGTGGTCCTAAGCAAAGACACTGAACCACTAACATTGGCCCAGGCCTATTGATTTGAATCCTAGTTGTAGTAAGCCTTTTCTAGATTGCCCTGCCTACTTACTTGTTGGTGCTGCTTGATTTTTGAATAACCTTGTTTTTCCCTCCCTTTTTAAATTGCTGGAGTACCATTTTGCTCACACTTCATTTTGAGCTTAACTTGTCCAGAATTTATTGGGTGGTGTGTAGTGTATCAAGATTGTGATTTTCTGCTGCTTTACATTAGTGAACTGTTTTACAACTGATGTGTAAATAAATGTATATTCTTTTTACTCAGAAACCTTAAGTCAGCGTTTGCTTGAGCCATAGTCAATGCTGTCCTTTGTGTAACTTCTGATACTGCTCACTTTACTCTTGGAATAAGTCTGGCTGCTCAGCCATCGCTACCACTTTACTGTGTAGTACAGGCTTGTACCAAAGGTGAACTTGTACTTCCACTTGTAGTCTTAATTGTGTGTGGTGTTCCCAAAGGGTACTGCAAATGTTTCTGCCTAACAGAGGGAGAGGGCGAGACACTGAGGAGGCTGGGAGAGAAGGCCCGACGCCCAGGAGGCTGGGGGAGAGGGACTGAGGTCAAGGAGGCTGGGGGAGGCCAGATGTCCAGGATGTTGGAAGAGAAAGCCAGGCGCCCAGGAGGCTGGGGGAGAGGGCTAGATTCCCAGGAGGCTGGGAGAGAGGGCCCGACGCCCAGGAGGCTGGGGGAGAGGGCCTAAGGTCAAGGAGGCTGGGGGAGGCCAGATGTCCAGGAGGCTGGAAGAGAAGGCCAGGCGGCCAGGAGGCTGGCAGAGAGGGCTAGATTCCCAGGAGGCTGGGAAAGAGGGCCCAACACCCAAGAGGCTGGGGGAGAGGGCCAGACGTCCGGGGGGCTGCGGGAGAGGGCAAGACGTCCAGGAGGCTGGGGGAGAGGGCAAGACGTCCAGGAGGCTGGGCGAGAGGGCAGATGTCCAGGAGGGTGGGAGAGAGGGCGAGGTGCCCAGGAAGGTGGGAGAGAGGGCGAGGCGCCCAGGAGGCTGGACAAGGGGGCGAGGTGCACAGGAGGCTGGTAGAGAGGACGAGACACCCAGTAGGCCAGCAAGAGAGGGTGTGGCAACCCATGAGAATGGGAGAGAGGGTGAGACACCCATGAGGCTGGGACAGAGGGTGAGACACCCATGAGGCTGAGAGGGAAGGTGAGACACACAGGAGGCTGCGGGAGGGGGAGAGAGGCACCCAGGAGTCTGGGGAGAGAATGTGTATCTGAGACCAACCAACCAGGAGGCTGGGAGATAGGAAAAGACACACAGGAGGCTGGGAGGGAGGGCGAGAGCAAGGGACTTGGAGTTGTTAATCCAATGGTTGGTCTTCTCTGCTCGTCTCAGCATGGACAAATACTTTTATCGCCACCCTTGTCTCAAATGCCAGAAATACTCATATTTTCTGTTAAATGCAGTTACCATCTTCCCATTTAAAGTGCTCCAGCCCTACAGTTTGAACAAAACTATGTTATGTGTCTGTGTTCATCTTGTATGGTAATTGGACAACTGTTCAAGTTGTCTATCATAGTTTGGGGTCCTCTACAGCCCTGTTAATCCCAGCGTAAGCAGATACAAGCTTTCTCTAGAATTGTAGGTCTGATTTCTGCCCCTACACAAGGAGAGCTGGGCATGTGGGCGCTACTGGCTATGCAAGAACATTCCTTTTAAGCAATTCCATCAAAGTGACAGGAGCGTCGAATGAGGCAATGTAAGGAGACGCTGCCTCCTGAGGGTTGCATGGTTGGGATATCCAGGGCAATTTCTACTAACTGCCCCTGGGACCAGCATTAACTGGGTTGTGGCAGAAACCCAGCCCCGCTGGTCCCCCCTCCATCCACCAGTAAGATCAGGCAGGGGACTTAGTCACAGTACCCAGAGTCCACATACAAGCTTGCGTCTCTGCGGCATCTAACAACTTGGCCGAACCTTTCAAAATCTGCAAGAAGCTGGCCAACCCTGCTGCAGTCTCCACCCCTCCTCTCTCCTTCTAGGATCTTTGCAATGCCCTTGCCTCTCACTTTATCTCTAAAACCCAGGACATCCTGTCCACCCTCTCCTTCGCTCCCCCTCCTCCCTCCTCTCCTTCTCAGCCTGCTGACACTCCCTCAGCTACCCCTCACCCCCCTTTCCTCTTTTCTCCCCTGATGAGATATCTAGACAAGTCCGATCTATGAAAACCTCATCAAAACAGGTCCATCCCTGTTCCTCTAAAACCATTAAGGACCACATTGACACCCTTGCGCCGGCCCTTGCTGATTTCTGCAACCTCTCTTTTGCCTCTTTCCCCTCCCCTCTTAAACACTCCCTTGTGCATCCTCTCCTCAAGAAATCCACTGCTGATTCGTCATGTCCGGCAAACTACCGCCCAATTTCCATAACTCCCTTTTTGGGCAAGCTCCTGGAAAAGCTGGCCATCTCTCAGCTTATTCTCCATTCTGACTCTGTTGGCTCCGTCCATGACCACCAATCTGGCCTCAGAGCTGCCAGAAGTACGAAACTGCTCCCCTGAACATCGGTGAAAACCTGCTCTCCAACCTCGATTCTAACATTCCCTCTGTCCTCATCCTAACTTGACCTCTCCCTCTGCGTTCGACACGGTCAACCATACCACCCTGCTCAATCGTCTTCGTAACAACCTTGGTATCACTGATCAGGCTCTGGCCTGGCTGACCTCTTTTCTCTCTGATTGACCCTCCCAGGTACAACTTGGGTCCTTCCTATCTTCTATCTCCCTCTCCACATGTGGTGTCCCCCAGGGGTCTATCCTCTCGCCCTGGCTTTTCAACCAATACCTGGCAACTCTTGCTTACTGCATCTCAATGTTCTGCTCAACTTTCCAGTGCTATTCTGACGATACCCAACTCATTTTCAGGCTTCCTTCAGCCTCCTCCTCTCCTTCCCTCATCCCCGATTGCCTAATCGCCATTCAAAATTGGTGTGCCACCAATGATCTATGTCTAAATGCCAACAAGACTGAGATCCTCCTTATTGGTATACCATCTCCATCCTTTCCTCTCACTCTCTGGCTGGCCTCCCTTGGCCCTCCTCCCACCTCCACTTGCGCGGCTAAGAACCTTGGAGTTATCTTTGACTCTACACTTTCCTTCTCCGCGCACATCTCTGATGTCTCCAAAAAATCTAACTTTTTACTTCACCTCCTTAGAGGTACTCTGACTTTCCTCTCCTTCCCTCAAAAGCTCACTGTCTCCCAAGCTCTGGTTCTTTCCAGACTGGATTACTGTAACAGCCTCTTCCTAAATCTACCTGCCTCCACTCTCCGCCCTCTACAACTAATCCAGAACAGGACTGCAAGACTTGTCCTTGGCCTCTAGCCCTGGGATCGTATCTCTCCAGCCTTGAAATCCCTTCATTGGCTCCCAGTGGATGCAAGGATTAAATGTAAAACCCTCTGCATTGTCCACAAGGCTTTCTGGGGCCTGGGTCCAAAATACCTTCAACTATCTTTCGGTAAATACCTCCCCTCTCGAGCCCTTCGCTCCTCTACTTCTAACTCCCTCAGGGTTAGTCGTTTTACAAAAAAACGAGCTGGGGGTAGATCCCTCCCGGCCACGTTGAAACTTGAGGAAAAACATCTTTGGTTACGGAAACTTCTCAAGACCTTCCTCTTTGCCTCTGCCTTGCCCCCCCTTCTCCCCTGTTGATCTGTTTCTTCTCATGGCATTGTGCACCTGGCCACCCTCTGTTCTTTCGGGCCCAGGTACCTGCTCACCCGGCCACCCTCCTGCACTGCCTCCAGGCCACCATCTGCACTAGGGTTCTGTGTCTGTACCCATACAGTCCACCTCCCACGTTTCTTCTGCACTTATCAGATATACCTTTCTGACTAACTTTCACCTGCCACTTGCTGGCTGCACTACCATGGTTTAAAGAGTTTATTTATTATTTATTCTCTTTAATATTTATTTATGTTTTCTCTCCTCTGCTTCGCACTTCCCACTCCCCCCCTTCCTTGCACTTTTCCCCCACTTTCCTTCCCCATGCACTTGTGCCTTCTTAAATGTCACTGGGCCTAGTAAGATCGCTGTTTTTTCTGTTTTTTTTCTCTCCCTTGTTCCCCACCCTTTTTGCCTGGTCGCGCTCTGAAACACTTGTGTGCGAGTGTGATATAAATAAAATATCATTTCATTTAATTTCATTACCCAAATTATTGACAGTTTGTCAGGAGGTGCCAGACTTGCTAGTAGTCTCCAAACACAAATCCTTTCCCCCTCACTAAAAATTGATCATCAGGACCATCTCCTCCTACACCAGAAACAAATCAGTCTGTGCCTCCATAGTTTCCTATAAGAAACTAGTGCTGCAAATGTGCAGAGAGCGGTCCAACAGATTTTCGGGTCACCCCATCAAGAAACACTTACTTTACAGAGCACTAAAGAGACATTTACAGACAAGCGGTTGGCGCTAGCGGATTAGAACTAAGGCATACTTCCCAACAAAGGACTTGGGACTTACTACCTTCCACCATGCCCTTTATTGCACATGAAGATGTTACTTACCTTTAACAGCGAAAAAGCATGTGAAATATACTTTTTTGGGGCATTCCATTATTCATGCCCCCCCTCTCCCGAGAGGTTGGCCTTGATTGCTCAATGGCTACTACCAACAGGTGAGCCAAGGGAAGCCTAGTGATATTAACTTCTCCATTTCAGGGGCCTACTCAGTGTACTTAACTTAAGGACCCGGGAATAACCTCTTACAATTATACAATATACTAAATGGTTGAAAAGTATACAATGCTTTTATCATCCTTCAGAGGTGAGAGGTTTCAATAATTGACTTACCTGGCTTTACCGGATGTATTTTTTGCAGTTTTTCGGAATGACTGGTTTGCAGTAGATCTTGTAGAAACTGTTCTAGGAGATGCCCGAACAAAACTTGCTGGTGGCGCCTTGGGAATCTTCTTTACTAAATGAGTTACCCACTTCTTTTGTTCATCCTGAGAGCATGCCAATAGTAACATATCTCTTGCGGAAGTCACATCATAGCTCACTATTAATGAGAAAGAATGGAAATCAAGAAAGCATTCAATAAAACATTCAGTAAAAATAAATGAGATCACCAGACTAGAGGAGTGTGTTGAGAACAACTTTAGCACTCCTACCTAAAATGGTTATTGTAGGATTCCTTCATAGCTAGCACCATTAGATAAAATATCATAGAAAACCAAAAATGAGCTGAAACAAGGACTGGCTAAGGTTGTGTGGACAAGACAGAAGATGCATAAACACATTATTTGCCTTCTATTGTATTTGTTCTGATGCATAAAATATCTCTCCATAGACAACTCATCTTTTGAAGAGCTCCAAGTACTGAATGGGTTAGGAAGTCCATAAACGGTAAATAGGGTATTAAGGCTTGCTTAATGTGCAGCTCTGTTAGTGGGTCATGGGCATGGATGGTGGCGGGTTATTAGATAGTTGGTATATATATATATATGTATGAAACCACATATGCCTACATGCCTCGGTTCTACGCAATTTCCAATGCTCTACAGAGACTGCAATTAACAGTATGAAATAGGAAGGGTAAAATAAAAACCTAGAAGCAATGGCAGTTCTAGAATTAGTTTCGTGGCCGGGAAAGGGTGATTGCATATAATCTTCCTCCAAGAGAATACTAACCAACGTAAGAGTTGTTCTTCTAATGATTCCTTCCTCCCACGGATTCCTTGCCTTTTGATTCCCAAAGCAGGATACCATAAAACAGGAACTGCTTCAGTATCGGCTGTCCAAAACAGATATCCACCCCTGCCAAAGAATCCAGGCTATCCAAGCAAAGGAAAATCATTTGGTAGCAGTTGGATGGCCCCTGGTCAAATGGGTCCTAATGATTTCAAGAATCCCATTGTTTGACAACTCTTTGCAAGCACTGATACACAAGACAATTCTTCTGGGAGTTTCTTGCATGAGGAGTGACTTGGGGAAGTGCAACGTAGGAGTATGCAATATCAGCTTTGCAGGTGAAGGAGAGAGCTGTCCGGAAACCCTGGCTATGGGAAGGGTGTGCCGTGGTGACGGCGTTGAGTGCCCTGAAAGCGAGGGGCAGCCCTTTGAGGGGCAAGGCGCTGCAAATATTTTTGTATTCTTGGACGATGTGCTGAGAAACTACAGGATCCAGTGGAACGCGATCCTGGTTAGGGTCGCGTTTGCGGTAGGTGTGTCTGGGCCGGTTTCATATTTATTATTGTGTTTATGTTGTGGCCCACATTTGGGGGAGTAGGTTGCCTTTCCCAGGGTGGTCGAGAGGGATATTGTGCTGAGGCTGTCGTTTGTATCCTGTGGTGTGATTGTGTTGTGGCCTTCGTTCCCCTGTGTAGGTTTCCAGTGAGCTAAAGACTTGGTAGAGTCTCTCCCAGGGTTATTCACCCAAGAACAGGTCATTGGGCTGTGTTCGTGCTGGTAGAGAGATTCCTAGACCCCCCCTTTTGTTTGCATACATTAACTTTGGGTTTCACCCTAAGCTAACAGGGCAATCCAGACGTGGACTCCTTGCTCACTGTTCTTAGAGAGGCAACAGTTTCACCTCACTGATGATGCCCAACAAGGCTGAAACACGTGTGTGGGGTTACTGATGGTACTCTTGTTCAGAGGAGAATTGCCTAGCATTTCGGCGCTGGACTGCCCCTGGACAGGACAAAGGCTGATATGTGGGGAAATTTCTTCTCTGTGAAAAGGACAGTGAGCTAAAGACTTGGTAGAGTCTCTCCCAGGGGTTATTCACCCAAGAACAGTTCATTGGGCTGTGTTCGTGCTGGTAGAGAGATTCCCAGACCCCCCCTGTTATTGTATGGTTTTGTTATTGTTTTATTGTTATAATGTAAAATGGAATAAACAAATTTAATTTAAAAAAAATATATATATTTTAGGCTGTAACAAATGTTCAAAGGAGTTTCCCTGAGCTGTCCACAGAGGTGTGGTCAGGGGTTGGGGGGGGGGGGGGGGGGGGTCCCTCTCACATATGTGGTGACATTGTCCAAAAGTGAGCCTATATTGGGGAGAGATCCTCAGCTGAATTAAAGACATAACGAGAGCCCAATTATTATCGGACTGGCTCCAGACACTACTGGGAATACCAGTGGAGGAGATGGGAGAGCACAGGCTCCCAAGGTTGATTGCAGTGATGTCAAGGGCAGGGAGAGTGGCGGTAGCCCAGATATGGAAAGACGAGAGGCTGTCTTCTAGACAGGAGTGGGAACAGAAAGTACAGGTTATGATGGTGATGGAGAGATAACGGCTGTGATACAGGATTCCCTCTAAACCTTCGCACTGGATTGGGGCCCCCTACTGTCTAGATTGGAGGAGGATAGTCGGGACGGGTGAGGTGGGAGAAGACGATTGGGGGAGGGACGGCTCTGGTGCGTGCTCTTGTGTAGGCATGTTCCATTTGAAACTGCTGCCCGAATTGACCTAGAATTTTATGTTTTTTCTGTGAAACATTGGAACAGAGTTTAAGCGGGGGACGGGGGAGGGGAGGGGAGGGGAAAAGTGAGGTTTACTGTTTCAAGCTTTGTGTAATGTGACAAAGGGAAGTGAGGAGTATGGTTTGAGCTTTGTCAGTCAAGATCTCTCCCATGGTTAAGGGATACTCTTTGATGAAAAAGCGTTTAGGCAGAAGTTATGCTGGGTTCGAGGGCCTTGCAATGATGATCTTGCTTGCAGTTTGTTATGTTTTGAATATGTTTTAGGTGATAAAATGCTAATAAAAACAAAGTTAAAAAAACAACATAAATAACACTACGACCAACACATCCATGGGGCCCACAATATCAATCGCCAACTTTGACCACACATCCTCAGGAATCTCTACAGGGTACATGGGCTGTGCTCTCAGTACCTTAACCCTTTTCGCTCACAGCACACGTTGCCCATCTTTCACAACCAATTCGACTTCCTCACCCATCCCCGGCCACCAGTACGAATCCCTCAGCCTTCTCTTCATCAATGACATTCCCAAATGTCCTTTAATGTGCCAAATTGACCAAATTGGTTCTCAACTGGATAGGGGAACCAATCTCTCTCCCCTGGCAAAGCCCCAAGGCCCTTCCGACAACTCGCGTCACACATGCTTGTAGCTCTTTCCTATAACCATGCAATTAAATTCAGATAGTCCGCCCCTCAGGCCTCCTCTAATCTTCTTCAACTCAGGATCAACGGCCTTGTCCCAACACTCCTTGTCCCACTCACTTTTGTCTACAGCAGTAAACATACCGGCCACCTGTGTACTCCCCTCAAAATCCTCCTGCAGCTCTTCACCCTTGCCAACCAAACAATGCAACCGCGACAAACTATCTGCTACAGCATTTTTAGCTCCCTGAATATATTCAATCCTGAAGTTGAATTCCTGCAAGTACGCAAGCCATCTAGCAATCCTAGGAGAAACTGACAACATCCCCTTCGTTGTCAACACAAATATGAGAGGTTTGTGGTCCGACCGGATCACATAAGGGATGCCCCAGAGGAACGTTCTGAAATGCTTTGACGCCCAAACTTCACCCAAAGTTTCCCTCACTATGACGGCATAACACCTTTCCGCATCCCTTAGCACCCTAGAGGCAAACGCTATGAGGCGTCCTACCCCGTTCTCCCATTGTTCCAGCACTGCCCCAAAACCCACATCGCTGGCATCCACAGTCAGCACGGTCCTATTGCAGGGATTAAATGAACCCAGGGATGGGGCATTAGCCACATCTCTCTTTAATTCCTCAAACTCTTTTTGGCAACCCCCGACCACTCAAATCGGACACTTTTTATTTTTTTTAAACAGTGCCCGCGTGTTCACTGTTTTCTCTGTGTACAAGGGAATGAACCGAACGTAAAACTCAGTCATCCCCAGAAATGATCTAAGCTGCTCCTTGTTCACAGGAGCCCCTCTCATCACCCTTACTAGCTCCTCCTTGGGGCTTATTCTCTTCTCATCCAGGGTGTGACCCACGTGCGTCATACTTGGTACGCCCACAGGGCACTTTGACCACTTCAGGGTCAACCCACTCTTCTTCAAAACCCACATCACCTCAATCACTCTGTCATCATGTTCCTTGCGATCCTTCCCCAACACCAATATGCCATTCTGGAAGTACTCAACACCATGCACACCTTCAAACAACTTCTGCATTGGCCTCTGGAAAACGGCGGATGCCGATGCCAACCTAAAGGGCATGTGACAGAAGCGATACGCTCCAAAAGGCATGACGAAAGATGTCAGGGCACGTGACTCTTCATGCAGATCAATCTGGTGGTAAGCAGAAGATAGATCAAATGTGGAGAAACATGTAGCACTCCCTACGGAAGCCAGGAGTTAGATAATGTTGGGCAGGGGATGCCAGTCGACCCATATGTTTGCGCTGATCTCTCTTAGGTCCACACACATTCTTAGACTTCCATCCGCCTTCTGCGCCAATACCATTGGTGAAAACCATTCGGAGCATTCAATCTCTTCTATTATGCCTTCCTCCTTAAGTTTTGTGAGTTCACGTCTCAATCCATCCCTGGCCATTACAGGCACCTTCCTTACTCTGTGAGCCTTGGGCACGGCACCCATTTTTAGCACAATTTTGTGTGAGAAGCCCATAAGCCTTCCCAACCTCTCTGATAATACAGTGGGGAAAGCCTCCTTCAGATACTCAGCGGTTATGATCCCCTTGGTGAGTGCTCCTTCACTGGCCTCTACACAGGAATGGGTTTCCCAGGATGTATTTCTATTTCTAAAGCAGCTTGCTCGTCCCAACCCAGGACTGTCTCTCCCTTGTGCGCAACATAACAAAGTTTCACCTCCACTGTGTGCCCCCTGAACTCAACCTTGGCCCACTCGTACCCCAGCACTTTTATGGGTACGTGACTATAAGCGTACGGACATATGTCAGAAGGGATTAAGGAGGACACTTCCCTACTGTAGCTTTTGACATATAGCTCTGGAGACATCATGGTGTATGGCAACCCTGAGTCTACAAGCATTTGCAGTTGGATGCCATTTACTGTCAGGGTGGCCCACAGCCCTTTCTTCTGCGCACTCCACACACTCACCAACACTCCTTCACGCAAACCCTCACACAACCCTCCTTCACGCACTCCATTGCTGACATAGCCAACCACACCATCTGAGCCTCCTTCGCAATCCAGCATCCTCACAGTCTGTCTATTTTCAGCGAGTGTTCGGCACATACGTGCAAAGTGCCCCCTTTTCTTGCACCTCCTACATTCCCCATTGGACATTCCGTAGTTCCTGTGGCGTGTCTCCTCCAAGCACATCTCCTGCACACTTCTCTCGTCGTGAAACGTCCCCTTGTTGTCTCTACTGGGCACTTTCTCTCCTCTGACAAATCTTCCTTTCCCTTCTCCAACACCCTTCTTGGACATCACGGTGTGCACTCCAGTAGCTTGTCCCTGCATTTCACTCCTTTCCGTCACTTACTGCACGCTCACTCGTGACTCCTCAAATGCCCTCGCGATCTCGATCACTTTTTCCAGTGGAAGATCCTTCTCAATCCATAGTCTCTCCCTCACTTTAGTGTTACTTGTCCTCATCATCACTTGATCCCTTATGTATTCTTCCAAAACACCCATAAACTTGCAGGTGGAGTTGAGTGTACGTAAGGCGGTGAGCCCTCGAAACGAAATGGTACTTTTCCAACACCACATTTGACCTCTTACCAAAACGCCCTACAAGCTTACTGAGCGCTGATTCGTAAACGCTCACCACCCTTTCTCCGTCGCTGGCACCAGTAACAAGTAAGTCCTCTCCTGGTAGGTATCTGAATACATGCAGACCTTCGGACCCCAAGCAATTCAACAGCGCTGCTTCCCTTTCATCATCGGTGTATTTGGCACCCCCCGCGGCGCTCAGCTATACCTTGAAGGTGTCTATCCAGAGGTCCCATGCTATTGGGGGGGGTTCACCCGGCTGGGCAAAAACAAAGGTGGGGGATGGGCTTTGCTTTTATGCACTGCGGCTGCAGGGACTGGTTCCGAGACGTCCTTGCACTCTTATTACACTTGGCTAGTTCTGCCAGTCCCTGTTGGAGCGATGCAACCCTATTGGTTGAGTACTGCTGCCATTGGGTATTGCTGCTACTGCACTGCGCTCCACCAATTCCCAAAGACTGGTCCTGGCGAGATTGGCTGGTGCAAGGACTGGCACCTGTTACTCCTGCAAGGGCTGGTCCCAGCGTAGCAGATACAGGCATCAGTTACTGTATCCTTGACGATGGGTGAACTTGTGCACGTAGGGCCTTTCCTCTAGCTGTTCCAGCAGCATCTCTGTGCTGGGCCAGAGAACAAAGGTGCCTACAGAGGGATTAATTTTCCTGTCCTCTTGTTCCTTTCAATGATGGCTCCCTTATGCTGTGCGCAGGGGGGGGGGTTCTAGGTCAAATATTCGAAAACAAAAGGATCGAATGCCTTTTTTTGCGACGCCAAAAGGATTAAAAAAAAGGGTCGATTTATTTTTTGATTTTTTTATGGGGGGGTTCCCCTCAATCCCCTGTTTTCTCTTTGAACATTTTTTTATACAAGCAAAACTTAAAAAAATATAAATAAATAAATAAAAAAGATTCAACCCTTTTTTTTTCTCGATCCTTTTGGATTCGAAAAAAAAAGTCATTTGATACTTTGACTGGACACCCGTAGGGGGTTCTCCACAAATGTGCCCGTACTATGCTCATTCTCCACTGCACCCTTGCTTGCGGCACTCGGAGCGGGGGGGGGGGGGGGGGGGGCGGTCGCAGCACTCCACTTGTGCTCGTGAGGCAAAGCGTAGCCTCCCCTCCCCCTTCCTTCTCCTCTTCAGTCCACAGCAGGACGCCGGCCCTCTGGCGCTCTCTCACTCTGGAGGGCACACTGCTGGGGAATTGGATGGCTGCAGGCTCATGCCGTAGATTAGATTGGAATCCAGCTGCTGTACACGTGATTCTTCATCCATTTGGGGTCCGTCGACGTCTGGACCCTCGTCGCCAGTGAAATGATTCATAGTAGGCACAGGGGGGAGTTATAACTGTTTATTACAGACGAAACCCCAGCGTCTTGCAGCTCACATCCCCAGCAACAACTGACACAGAACATGGAACCTTGGACATAGGTAAACAGTCCAAGGTTCCATTACAACACTTCTTCCCCCCTTGGAACAACAGACAGCTAATGGAAAGAGGAAAAGAAGAAAACAGCAAGGAAGAAAACAATAAAAGAGAACAAAGAAAAGGATAATGTAGGACTGTCCCAATGCTCTTGTAAGGGTTTGCAAGAGCCATAAAGTAAACTTACTACACTAAAATCCGTACACAACCCAACAGTAATCACTCCACACCCAATCACACAAAAAGGCAATTTGCATCAAACACCAACACAACCATTCGTAGACCCAGTCCCACTCCTAGACCCGTCTCCATACATAGTCCTAGAACATGATGGGTGCAAGTCTCAATCTTGTGGGGCGACCCAAAACCATGCCCTCTGCGCCCCATCTTGACCTCGAATGACGCTCCCACTGGACTGCACTCTTCCTTGATCAGGTGAACTAGCCATCGTGAAGCATTACTTGAACCAAAACCTGCTAAACCCAAAGATGATCGTATTGTCTGTGTCAATACTTTTACAGATCAGAGTTTTGAAATCACCAACAACATCAAGAAAAATTGGAAAATCTTTGAAACCACTCCTCTAACTATGCCATTGCCTATCTTTGCGTATAAAAGAAGCACCACTATCGGCAACAGAGTTAGCAACAGTAAACTTAAAGGTCTTAACATCCCTGAACCTAGACTTACCACTTTATGGGGTTTTCCTGATGCCATCGGGCATTACCCCTGCGGCTCATGCGGTGTCTGCAAATTGACTTCCAAAACGAAAATGATTGATGTTGGCCTTTCAAGGCTCTGGACCCAAAAGAACTTGACAAATTGTAACACTGAGTTTGTGGTGTATATGATCACTTGTACATGTGGACTACACTATGTGGGCAAGACCACTCGTAAAGTAAAGACCAGAATCATGGAACATCGAAGCTGTCTGAAGAATAGAACTGAAAATGCTCCCATGGTGAAACACTTCAACTTGCTAAAGCACAATCATGAGGACTTTAAATGGACTGTATTAATAGCCCTTAAAGGTACTAACTTTTCAGCTTGTGAAAATAAACTGTTGAGGATGGAGCAAAAAATGATATATACGCTGCACAGTGATGTGATTGGTCTCAATGAATCTATTGATTGGCAGAATATTTAGCCATTTCTATGCTTTGGCCTTATTCTATCACAGTGACGTTTGCACATTTTCCATCTATACTTATATATGTCGAGTACACCTCTGTGTAGATTTTCTGTCACTCCCCTCCACCTCTGTTCACGCTTGGGCCACTGACTTGCAGGCACTTACTCTTCTTTTCAAGATGGCCGCCGTCGTGTCCCTTGTCTTTCCAGGCTCTGGCCTCATTTCCACTAAACATAGAGGTAGGACTACCAGGTAACTATGACTACCTGCTAGCATCGACGGTGGCGAGCCTCCTGAGCCACTCGGGGGGCTGTTCCCGCTGAGTACAGAGCACTTATCCTCTGGCGGTTATTATGTTCAGGGTAAGCGTTATTAATTTTTTATTTCCTAAGCGCTCATGAATAAGGTTAAATGAGATGGGTTACGAGCGTATATTTATGCTAGCTCCGCTCGTATGTTTCTATTTTCTTTTAGTGTCTAACGAAGGATTCTCGCTGAACTGTTGCCTTTATGGGCACTCCTAAGGTATACCAGTGTTGCTTTTTACCTCACAGTAGCACATCCCTGGGTGTCATTTTCGGGTTTGGGACATATTTGACCTTCATATTCCTCTTCACTTTTCGGAGCGATGCATGGCCCTCTCAGTATTTTTGAGCACTGTTGTGCGTCTGTATTTGCACTTTAAGCATTTGCACTTTAAGCATAGCGTTTCTCTGACTTATATTACTTTACCGGTTATGAAATGATTCTATCATTTTGCTCGGCTACCCCCTCACGTATCTTCGTATTTCTGATGTATCCTTGTGACGTCCGCCACACAGTACTTTACAACTGCATTTTTGGTCTCCCATTCTGTTGTGTGTGTAATACAATTTCTGCTTTTCTGTGAGCGACTCATTACGCTCATAAGGTATTTTTTATCTCCTGTAAGATTGACCATATGGTCTTCTACCTCCTACTATTCTGAGTAGCAAGCACCCACAGGCGTCATTTGAGGTATTTGTTTCCTCTTTTTGTATGCCACTGTTCATAGATTTTGAACTTTTTATAGTATCTTGCTACTCACGAGCTGACTATTTGTTTTTCTGTTTTATCCTCACAGATGCTTTAGAGTGTTCACTGTTATGTGCTATATTTCAACTGTAACTGGGTTACGTTAATATTTTCCTCCTGATGAATGTTCCATACTTGTTTTAGGAACTGAAACATGTCGAGATACCTCTCTGTATTGTAACCAGTGATCTAAATTTATGACACATTGATTCCAATGGAAGTAGGGTACTATACAATCTGTTTGATAGGTACCCCCTTGTGCTCTTTCAACACACTGGTTTTGTAATTAGCCGAACTAGCTTGTCACGTAACTTCTGTTTTAGTTTGTTTTCTGATATAGAATATTGTATGTTTTGCACTTTGGACCACTTCATTGAATTGGTTGTTTTACTTCTATGACTTATTATTAAAATTTGATTTTAATTGTGATTGGTCCCCGATGTGATGAATTGTTTTTCTGTAACTCTGGCATCTACACTTTAGCTTTGTCTCTCTCTATATATATAGAACTAGCCTCCGGGACCATCTCTCAGGCCCCCCTCCTCCTCTCCTTTCCTCCTCCGCGCACGAGACACCAAAGGGAACATCACACGCGTCATCAGGAACTACTGGGGTGGACTCAGCCCCCGGGTCGAGTACCACAATCCTACTTTTACTCCACCTGGAACCATTATCTAGTACCACATACCCTGTACCAACTTTGACCATAATACGGGGCTCCATGTATACACTGGCCCCCTTCGGCACAAACCAGGGATTTCTCACCCGAACACGATCGCCCACTGGCACAACAAGGGTCCTGGGGTGGTGTTATGAATGGTAATCGTGATTTTGTCTTTCATTGCATTCTGGACTTGTGGGTGGAGGTTTGGACTGCCCATCAAGGGTTACTTCCTATGTACTTTGTATGAGATTTATTATCTTCCTCCCTGTGGACATGAGGGTGAAAGAGACGGTAATGGGACCTAAGATCCCTGTTGGACATGAGGGTGGAAGGGCCGGTTCTGGGTCCTAAGCTACGTTGGGCTCATCTATTTTGGACATGTGGGTCGAGGGCCTTTATAGGGATTTTTGTCTATGTTGGAATAGCTATACATTTCGGGTATGGGGTTCAAGAGTTCTGTGGATACATTTGTGTGGTGCTTCCGGTTGGGACGCTTCATTTTGGTTGCAGTGTTGGATGCGTGTTGTGAGTACAGGGTGTGCCGCTGGTTGCGGTTTGGATGCGTGTTCGGAGTACAGGGTGTGTGGTGTTGTTGGATGCGTTTTGGCACAACATTTCGCAGAGTACCGTTACGTGGTTGGGTGTTCTGTGGTTGAGTGCAGGAGGGTCCTAATGGTTGTGGGAGTGATACCCCGGAATAGTGTTTATGTTAGTTCCCGGGTGAGGGAATTTAGCGTTTATGTTTGTTCCTGGTTGAGGGAATTGTGCCCCGTCGGTGAAGGGGTGTGGTGTATTACCTTTTCCATTGTTAGGAGAGTTGTACCCCGTGGATGGAGGGGTAGGCGTTTTGAGGTGTTTGGGAGGTATGTTACCTATGTTATATTGCGTATGGGCCCTGGTTGTGTTAGGACAATAGAGTGGTGTGCTCTGGCTAGGTTTTGTCCTCGCGTTATTTGGGGTTTGTGCCTTCTTTATTGGTTTTCCCGTTGCCTATCTTCAAAGGAACGTAAGGTGGATGATGTTGGTTGGGAATGTTGTATTATCTGTGGTGCGAGATGCCTGTGGACGCAGTTTGGTGTTCTGGTGTTTGGATGATGTGGTGTTGTCAGGATTTGGTAGATCATTGTGTTGATCCTTCAACAGTGTGGGTTGTGCTGTGCAGTTGCTCACAGTTGAGCTGGTTTGTGCTTGGACGTGGCAGGTCTGAGGCTCTGGGGGGCAGCCCATGGTGGAAGGAGTTTGGGGCATTGTTTGTTTGGTTGGTTAGGTGGTGGTGTTCTCTGAACTCTGGTACACTTGGGCGTGCCAGGACTGAGTTCCTGAGGGGCAGGTCTGGACATGCAGAGGTGCGTCTATTTTGTTTTGAGTTCTCCGTGGTTTCCTGTCGAAGGTTTAGTTCATTGGAGGGGATGCCCTTTTTCCACGTCAGTGGGTTGCCTCTGTGGCGAGTGTGTTGTGCGGTTGGTGTAGTGTGTGAATGAGTGTGAGGGTTCCTGGCATTTGTTGGTCCAGTTGGTCTGACAAAGGACTTACTTTTTAGTGTTTTTCTTTTTCTGTGCCAGGTTCTTTGTGCATTGTTGTCCGCTTTGCACAGTAGGTCTGGTGCGTGTCTGCGTGTGGGACGGAGTGTCAACGGTGCTGGCCACTTTCTCCATTCTGTTGTTGTTGCAGTGTTTTCCCAAGGGAGGGAAACATGCTGTAATGTAGCTTAGGTGGAGTGTGGTGCCCTGGGGTTCTGACAGTGACCGTTGGGGTAGAGTGAGTGGCTGTTGATGGGTGTGGGGAAGCCAAGTGTTCCTCATCTGATGTTGTGTCTTTGTGTCCCCACAATCCCGTGTGTTTTGTTTCCCCTGAAGGCGTGCAGACCAGGGACATTAAAGGATCTGTCAAAGTTTCCTTGGAGGAGACGTCCTTTCTTTCCTACACATTACACTGGTGCCCCTCTGCTTGTTGGGGTAAAACATAACCTGCGAACCAGTACCACAGAAATCTGACATAGGGGGAGGAATTGCTTCAGTGCTAGTAGTATGGCCCTTCAGTTTGAGGTACTTTATGTGATTCTTCCTGCCTTGCAATCACATCAGAATGGCTCGAATGACCCCCCTACTGTGGTCCCCCAGCCCTCCAGTGAGGAATCTGTAGTCACTACTATGGAGTGCAGGCTTGGATTTAGAGGAGCTCTGCTCATTAGACTGAAGTCCAAACACCACCAAAGAAGATCATCTTTTCAGTGACATTGGGATCGTTATCCTGTCTGATTGCGATCCAGTCCCCTGATCCCAAGAAGCTGCAATATGGATCTGCGGCCTTCTCATTTTGAACCTCGAGCCTGCGAGTATGCATTGAGCCAATGGGCCCAGAAGGTGTTGATACCACATGGACGTCACAGTTCTGGTTGAAAAGTTAGCCATTGATCCTAGAATATCCCTCTGCCTGTTTGGTGTTGGAAATACTCTGGCCTGAATTATGTCCTAATGAAATCCTATGAATATGAGATACTGGGTTGGAACCATTTCAGATTTCTTTGTGTTGACTGCAAACCCCAATTTGAAAAGACTGTCCATCAGAGACTGGTGAATCTGAGTCGCCTCTATGGGAGACTCTGCTCTAATGAGACAGTCATCTAAATAAGGGCA
Organism: Ambystoma mexicanum; assembly: GCF_040938575.1. Taxonomy (NCBI): domain Eukaryota; kingdom Metazoa; phylum Chordata; class Amphibia; order Caudata; family Ambystomatidae; genus Ambystoma; species Ambystoma mexicanum. The sequence continues at coordinate 392,041,078 of NC_090933.1, forward strand.
AACATGCTGACCTCTGCTTCTTAATATGCTGGCAACCGCATTCATAATCTTTACAGTCACTCTTGGGTGCTGAATTGAGCCTGGATGGGTGGACTTTGCATTTAAAGTATTTTCCCACCACAAATAAACCTGAGGAATTGTCTGTAGGGATGCCATATTGGCACATGCAGTTAAGCGTCCTTGAGGTCCAATGCATAAAGCTAAAACCCTGCACAGAGAGACGCTGCAATCTGGGCAGGTGTCCCCATTTTAAATCTTTCTAGAGGTAAAGAAAGGTTGAGTTATGATAGGTCCAGCAGCACTCTCTCTCAGGCCAGCCTAGTTCTTCTTGGGAATTGCGAAAATCCTTGAATAAAAACCTTTGGCTTTGTACTCTGGTCTCCCTATCTCCACAGCTTTGGTTTCCATCAAAACCGCTACCTCTCTGAGCAGTGTCTGTGACCCCTACCTGAATTAGGGGTGAAGACTGTGAGAAACCAGAATGTGTCACTTACTAGTCCCCGGGGATCTATCATCCAGGTGGCCAGGATACGGCCATCGCTATTGGATCTAGTTCCGGGGGGTGGACAAGTGCAGTAGGATCACCTGGATGGGGGTCCTGGAGGAGTGGAAGCAGGACACTGACGGGTGAGACACAGTATCCCCCTTATTAGAACATCTTTTCCCCAACCTACAACATAGGATACTTAGCCCCTCTACCACCACCCTCCCCCTTTCCGACACAAACACTTTTGCACACCACGAAAGACAACGGACGAACACTAGTGCCGTTTACCTGACAAGTCCCAACACAAGGGGGTCAGGCAAAGTCAGACAATTAATCAGAATCACACACACCCGATGGCCCTTTACCTTACCCACAGGGATAAAAGGTGGAGCACGAGAGCACACTACAAGCAATGCAGACTGCACGACGAGAGAGCTATCTGAGTCCAGCAGTTCAAGAGGAGGAGAAAGGCGGAGAGGACCGAAGGGGCGACAAGGAGAGAAGCGACGTTGCCCTTTCCAACCAAGGCCCGCAAAAGCTCTCTGGAAGGAATCTTAAGACCACAAACAATAGCTGATGTGTGTTGCAGCAGATGCAAGCGGTACACAGAGCCCTGCTTCGTTGATAACCAAGCCAGGGAGAGACGATTGCTACCGTAGTACCGTCCTCGACTCCTAAGACAAGAAAAGCCAAGCGGTTCATAACAGCCGGTGAGTCGAGGGGAGAACCGATAAGAAACCGAACTGTGATGTATGAAAGGTACAAAATGACAGAAAAGTGAAGTTCAAAGAACTGTTAACGTTAAGGGAAAACCAGCTGCATAGGGGTCCGGCACCACGTGGGCGCTCATTCAAGAGACTCTGGTTGATCCCATGTTTTGTTAAAACTACCAACACCAGAAGGTCCTAGGAGAGCTGCGAGGAAACGGTCGGAGTAGACATACAAGGGTCTAGCAAAATCCCCATGTACAGTCGAAAGTCTTTGACCGACAAACCAGTGAAAACCCAAGGGGAGTGAATCCTGCATCATAAGACAGTAGGAGGAAATGTAAAGTTGGCAAAAGTGAACCTGACAGAGGGATGCTGATGGAACGGGGCAAAGTCTGAAGCCCCAAAGAACAGTGTGTTGACAATAGTGATCCCGACAGAGGGATGTCCACTGTGAACTGTTTAAAAAGTCATTAAGATTTGCAAATGCCGCAGGTGAAAGGGATTTGACAAAAGTCATAGTGAACACGACGGAGGGAGGCAAAAATTCAAGAAGGGTCTAATCCCGGAAGAGAGGGATCCAGGGGTGAAAAGCCAACAGCCACAGAAGGCCGTAGTGAACCGGACAGATGGAGGCAAACATTCGAGAAGGGTCTGAGCCAGGAAGAGGGGGATCCAGGGGTGGAGAACCATCACCCCAGCGACATGTGAATGCGACGGGAATCTTTTGAATACAAGTCAGAGTGAACCCGACGGAAGAAGGCTGATATTCGAGAGGGGTCTGAGTCCGGAAGAGAGGGACCCGGGGTGAAGAATCATCACCCAAGTGAAATCAGAAAGGAACTTTTGTTTATAATTTTGAACCTATCAGACACTCAGAAGCAAGAAACTTAACTACCGAAGGTCCTGCTAGCGCTAGGAATTTCTTTGTGGATCGGAGCCCGGAAGAGGGGGATGCAGGGGTGAAAAGTCCTCAGACAATGTACCTTCGGAAGGGAACTTTTTTGTTTGTTATTTTACACAGATCAGGTCCTCAGAGGCAAGACACTTTTTGTAGAAAAGAGACTTAACCACCGAAGATCCCGATAGCGGAGAGCTGAACTGTTGTCTCATGCTGGGGAAGCTCGAGCGTTTGCTGTGCTCTGGAGTCCCGCCTTGTTCCGGGCTCAAAACGTGGGCAAGGGAGACCCCCGGCTACCACATCCTGACTTATCATTTGTGAACACTTCTTTCTTTCTTGTGAACATTATCCCTCACTCTTTTTGGTATTAGTTGTAAGGATTGGCAATAGGTTTTTCTTTGCATAGGCCCTTTAATTTGACAAGACACCACTGGACTGTCTTATTATTTGATGGTCGTACCTTGCTCCCATCTTAGATTAAGGTTAGGATTAGGTGTTTTTCTAACCTTCCTATACAGTTTAATAAACACCCTTGAACTGTGATCACTTGTGTCTATCTTTACTGTTTCAACCATGAGTTCCTTACAAGATGGAGGGGGAAACGGGACAGGTAATCAAAACCGCTGGAAACCACCTAAAGCAATCAAGGATCCTCAAATGATAACACAAGTACACCTTGAACAAAGTCAATCTGCCCCTTACTGAAGACTCGTGGGCCTGGGCGGTAATCTCGTTGGTTTTCTTATTTTCTGAGGCTGCTACAGAGGAGAGGGGGGCATGTAAAACCCTTTAGGGGTAGTTCTTTTACTTTTTCGCCTGTTACTACTTGGCGATCTACCTGGCTGTCACGCTCTCCTCTCTTGGAACCGTCTAAAGTCTGTGAAAGATTTTGCTCTGGTCTCTGACCTTGCTCTGCCCTGTGAACAAGATTTTATGGTTGGTTTCATTAGTATCGACAACGATTTTGCAGTTTGAGAGTGTGTCTTCTTTTTTAACAACTCATCATTAATAGATTAATGAAACAGATCCAAACCTTCAAATGGCAGGTCCAAATTTCTGTCCTGCGCATCATTAGTAAATTTAGTAGCATGCAATCCATGCTGCCCTTCCCATGTCCAGTCCTTTTCACGGGCCTCTGTTGGCTGTGTCTATATGCCCCAAGGATACCTCGAACATGGGCAACCAGCTTCGCCTTCATCGATTCAGACTTAAATACTACTGTTTTTCAACAGAAAGGTCCTGAGCAAAATGAGAGATTTCCCTCCAGAGCCACTGAATTGCTGCAAATAACACGGAGCATAAAAAAACAGTAAACTGACGTCACAATCGCCATAGTCCACCCATCATATCCAAGAGTTTCACAACTGCAAGATCCGTCCACCCACCTTCCCATGGGCACATGTCATTTAAAGGTAAGAAGAATAACCAATGTATATGTGGATGATATGCAGCACATAAGGGGTGTCAACTACAAATAAACAGTCTGGTGGGCACCAAAATAACAGCCTACTACTTTCAAGCTGAATTACGATTTCTAGTACCCCCATATCCCTATCCCACCCTTTGCCAACGTTACCCTAATCCACCCCGGCTAGATCCCCATCGAGGGTCGGATCCACTGGCCCAGACACATTTTAAAACATATTGTTCATACAGCTCCCGAAGCTGCCACGCTCTATCCATACCTCGCCAGTTCACATAGGCTTGCCTCTCATGTCCACAAGCTCAAGACCAGGCCTTACCATACCCTCACAAGTGGGCCGTCCTGAGATTTCCATTTGATAAGAATGTTTTTCTGCCCACTAACAGCATTGTATGCATCTGCCTAACAACATTCCTATCATCATGCCAATCCACCCCTACCCCAAAAGCATAGACCTAGGCTCCAACTGTAATGTCACACCCAGGATTTTACCCAGCTTCCACTGCACTATGCCCCAAAATCTCTGTGCAATCAGATAGGACCAGAACATATGCCCCAGGGTTCTTTGCCACCCACACCCCCTCCAACAATCAATGGACGTCATCAATTTGATTGCAGCCATCTTGACTAATGTGTAATAACATCTTTGGATGATTTTATACTGAATTTCTTTATTTCCCATTTTATAACATACCTCATTAATCAGTGAGAAAAAGGTGTATATATCCCCACAGTCCAGCTGCATGTCCAATTCTGCTGCCCATTGTTCGTCCAGTATCACATTCCTCCCCACGTTATTCAGGATGTTAAGCAGATGGAAGGCTTTCAATTTAGGGAACTCTAGCTTCTGCGTCTCCAATTCTAGTTTGCAGTTCGAGGGGCTATAAGCAAATGTAGTCTCAGTTGTCTGGGCTCAGTTCACTGAGATCACTGCCCTGTGCTCCAGTCAAGTTGTTCGCTCCAGTCCCAGCACTCCTCTGGCATCAGTGAATGGTAGTGGGGCCGTGCCTTCGAGCAGATCCATCATATGAATCTGTCCCCAGGTTTCACACCTGGCCCATCTCTTCCTCCCTTTCAAACAAATTAAAAGTAACACTCCAAGGCCGAGCCCTTGGTTTTGTGTCCACCCCAGTTTTCCTCAGTAGCTGAGACCAATACCTCAGCGAGGAGCCCACAATGGGGTGCAGGGTAATGTGGCGCGGGATGTGGGACCACGGTAGAGCCACCACCTTCTTGCGGTGTGAAGGGTTGTAGTATTGTCAGCTGGCCATCTCATTCGGGTCCAGACATTGCTTGATCCAGCAGGCCTGCGCAACCAAGAGGTATGTGATGAATCCTGCAGTCTCATCACTGATCCCAAGCCTAAAGTCTCCTCCCATGTGGCCAGAAGGAAGGAAGCCGCTACCTGATCCCAACCCTGGGGGTGGCATCATGAGGGAGGATCACATGGGGGGGGTGGCTGACAGGGGGGAAGTGGTGACTCCCTTAGGAGGGACGCAGTATTATTCTTATGGGGATGAAGATCCTATAATTCCCAATTATTTAATGGCGTGTTGTCAATGCACAAGTCACTTCCATGAGAAAACCCAAAGAACATTCTGTGAAAAGCCATCTAAATAGTTTTGCACCTGGGGGATTCAAGAATCAAATGTGACAATCATACACAGCATCTCCTAACTCTGATTACAGATTGCAGTTCAACAATCACTCAAAACTAAATAGATATGAAAGACTTAAAACCACTATAGAATGCATGACCCATAATGCATGTGGTACTGAGACGAGAAAGAGGGAAAAAGGGCCACATTACAGGTGAGCGGGTCTGGTACAAATGCCAGAAAGAATGTCGGCACTACCGGCTGTGTCATTTTTACTGGACCGGCTCACTCCGAGTATGCCGGTAGGAGCAGGGAACAACCAGCAGGACTGACCTGCCGGGAGTTCAAGCCTGTACCGTCAGAGAAATGACTGAATCAAAAGGCACGGTTTTAAACGGTGCCGGTGATTCAGTAGTTCCCATCCCATGGAGTCCAATTGGACTCCATGGGATGGGAATTTACCGCCGTTGCCGGCACCCGTAATATCACGGGAACACCAGGATATCGGGCGGTCGTAAAGTTAAGGTGAGTCTGCCAGTAACCGGCCAGTAGTATAGGCGGGTTACTGGCAGACTCGTAATGAGCCCAGAAGAGTCAATGATGATCAATGGTGCTACTAAAAAGACCATGCGGTTTAGTTGTTTTAAGTCCAACCACCTAAGCGGGACATTTAAATCGAGGAATGATCCGTAGGTGTGGAAAGGAGTAGCAGAGGCAGAAGCAATCTGCAGAGGCGGGAAAGCAGTCATCGTTGAAGCAGGAGTGAAAAGGCCAGCAGAAGCACATGCAAAAAGAAAAGGCATGCGGTTTTGCAGAATACGTGCAGCAGGAAGCAACATCATGGAAGGCGGCAGCGAGGAAAGCAGCCCAGCCACGTGGGAGACATGCTCCCAACCCGATGTGAATTTCTCAGAGGTGCAAGAGGACGCGGAGACCCGATGGAGCCTGTGGAGCTCCAGCAAAGGGCCGTGCAGGCAATGGCAGTCCCTGCAGAGCCATCAACGGTACTGACGGATCACGGAAGGTCTGACAGTTCACCGTACTACAATGCAGTCTCAAAGAGCGACGGGAAGATGCCAACAAAAACTAGTGAGTTGGCCTGAGAGAAAGGTAACCTTGGGGTGCTCCGAGCAGAGCATTATACACTGAAAGACTGTTTTGAATACCTAACAAGTAGAAAAGGGCAACACAAGCACAATTCTCTTTTCACGGGACTGATTGGGGAAACCTGTAACCGACATCGCCAGTAGTCAAGAAACTGTAAAGAAGCAATAAAAGGGCAACAAAAGGCGCAAGTCACCCCTCATGAGACATCAGATTGGGGGAAACCTGCAACCCACATTTCCAACAGTTGAGACTATAAAAAAAGGAAAACATTGTACAACGCTCCTCACATGGGATATTGGCATGGAGAATCTTGGACCAAATATTGCCACTAGGAGAAGAAACCATTTGTAGTTGAGGAAGTTTTTCTTCCTGGCAGGCGAGTAAACCAGGAAAGGGACCAGTTGTAATTAGTCCTGGCAGGCGAGTGAACCAGAATTTATTATCTGTGCATATGAAGCACTGGAGGGCAATGAGGGAAGGAATGCCATTTATTTATGGGAATCTGATAGATGTCCAGTAAAAAAATACCATGACTGTGCCCCCCAGCACCTCGCATGCACACAATTAATGTGTGCCTGTGAGGCGCTCGGGACTCAGGGGACTGGCATGGCTGTTTTTCCTTGGCATCTATGCCCAATCCAATATAATCCTGGAAGGCGAGTAAACCAGGAAAGAAACAGTTGCTTTGAAGAAATGGGGTTGTGGTAAAAAAGTGTTGTGGAAAGAAACTATTAACTTGATCATCCTGACAAACTGTTCTATCACAAAAGACATTTGATGTGCTCTACTGACAAAGGTATTCCACAGAGATAATAATTGCGATATTCTTCTAACTGCTTTACATCCTGGGAAGGATACTTTGTGGAGGAAACAGTTACTCTGGATTTTGAGCAAGTATGATGTGAGAGACATTTACTTTGCTAAATTGAAAGACGTATTGGATGGAAAAGACATTTTGCATTGAACTGAATGGAACTTTGCTGAATCAGAACTTTATCAAAAGTCTTCCTGAATTTACCCAATGGAAGGGAGTTGAACCCTGGTCAGGAGTACTTTGTGAATATTATAAGTTTGAACTATTTTGTTGAACTGAACTCTGATAACATTTGCACTGTGGTTATATATGGTAGTGCGATGGTCAGATACATTTGGACACAAGGTCATCTTTCTTTAGTTTTTTCTATTCTTTTTTTTATTGTGTAAAAATGGTTAATATAAATCTTATACACATTTATTAAATAAATAACATTGTAAAAATATCTAGTATACATACATCAATATATAAAACAGTACCTATATGAAGTACCTAATTAACTTAATTACTAGAAAATGTTACAATCATTTTATAAAATGTTAAACCACTGACTTGTTGAGTACACAGTTGTTACAAAATGTTAAAAAAACATAAAATTATTAAAACACAAACTTGTTGAAAACACAGAGTTGTTAGGACTTGTTCATCAGTGCTCTAAAATATTAAGTTACCAATATTTCAATGGCTATTTTTAGGATTCGATCGTGCTTGTTCTTTGTGCTAGGCCGAGATGATTTTGGCGAGTGGGGGTATGAGGTTTGTTGCAAAACCCCCTTACCCCCCGGCCAAAATCAGCTGTCCGTCTGAGGTGCTGTGGGGCCCAGGGGACAGGCATGGTATTTTTTTTACTGGACATATATAATAGATGTCCTGTAAAAAAAATACCATCCCCACCCCCTGATCCCCCAGTGCCTGGCATACACACATAACCACATGGATTGTGTGCGTGTGTGAGGAGCTTGGGACCCAGGGGACAGGCGTGTCATTTCTTTTTTTTTGTTTTTACAGGGCATCTATGATAGATGTCCATTAAAAAAAATGCCTTACCCCAGTGCCCCCCAGCGCCTCGCATTCACACAATCACATTCATTGTGTGCATGTGAGGCACTGGGGCTCAGAGGCAGGCAGACATGCCATTTTTTACAGGGTATGCCCAGCAAAGAATGCCAGCCCAGTTCACTGGGATTTCTAGCGCCTCACATGCAATGTCAAGCCTGACCCCTAAGCTTCCCACAGCCTTGCATGTACACACAATTTATTATCTGTGCCTATGAGGCACTGGAGGGCAATGAGGGAAGGAATGCCATTTATTAATGGGAATCTGATAGATGCCCAGTAAAAAATACCATGACTGTGCCCCCCACAGCACCTCAAATGCACACAATTAATGTGTGCCTGTGAGGCGCTCGGGACTCAGGGGGCTGGCATGGCTGTTTTTCCTTGGCATCTATGCCCAATCCAATATAAAAAAATGCCATGACTGTACCCTGGGACCCCAGCTGCTGACAAGCATCTGCCCCTTGGGTCCCACAGTGCCTCGCAATCGCACATAATCGCATTCATCATTAATGATGTAACACCTTTTTCTCCATCCTAACAGGTAGATACCTAGAAACTCAACCCCCCACCTGCCCTTTCCCACCACAAACCCTTTCTCATGGACACTTCACCATGAGCGGCAACGGACTAACACCCGAACCGTATACCTGAGATGTCCCAACACCACGGTCAGGCAATTACGGATCATTACACACACCTGACTTGATATGATACGATTGGTTATTTATAACGCGCTTAATACCCAGAGGTTTCAACGCGCGGACCTGGGGATCGAACCTGTGTTGCTCCATGTCGTCTTGCTTCAAAAGCGAGCACATTTGCCTGAGCTACCCTCCCGAGACCATCACACCTCCCCACACGTATAAAAGGCAGAGTACGAAAGCACACTCTGATCGAGGCAACACACACGAGGAAACAGCAGTTCCAAGATGGCAGTTTAATAGAAGGAGAAAGACGGCGAGACCGGAGAGGCTTGCAAGAAGGGAAGTACCCTTGACCTATAAAGACTGTTACTTTCAAGAGCCTTGGAAAGTAAGAAACCCAAGACCTGGAACGAAGGCTGATCAAACCTGCACAGTTTGTCGGAGGTACCCGGGGCTCTCCCACATCGATAACCAAGTCGGGGATGGGCGATTGCGGCTCTGGTACTGTCCTTGGCTCCTGCAACAAAGCGGTGAGTAGGAAAGACTGATACCAAACCAGCTTGTGTTTTGAACCAAGGTTCCAAGCGGCAACATTGCATAAAGATGGGAGGCCACCAGGGGGCGCGCAGGCAATGGCTGCCTGAACGTACCGCTCTCACTGAAGCCCGGCGTCGAGAAGGGATTGAGCCCTCCCGAGACCCCCCCGGCGGCCCAACGTGGTGAATTGGACGGGTGACCACCTCGGGCACCCTCCTCGCGAAAGAGCGGAGTCCGGCGAGCCCAGGGTCCCCGAGTTCGGGACTAGCGACTCTCGGGCGGGAAGAGAGGTGCTGCCTGGGCAGCCCCAGCGCCAAAGGAGAGACGAGGCCTTCCCGTGCCCACACGGGCACTCTGCCCAATCGGACACCCTCCCCCCCGCGACTACCCCGCTCTCCGGCCTGGGGGAGCGGATTGACCGCGGCCCGGGACCCGGTGGCACGGAGGACCCAGCAGCGGTTCGGGAGACAGGCTCCCTTGGCCTTTCTCCCCACTGCCCGAACCAGAGAGTCAACGAATCAATGCTCCCTGCACCGTCTCTGGGTGGAACCGCTCGAGCGGAGCGAGCCTGCGAGTGGAGGCCCCCCCCCCAATCGGGAGTCCCCGAGGCAGGTTGCCGCGGCCCCCGGAGGTCCCGGAGAGGAGGGGTGAGAGCGGCGGAGACACAGGGAGCGGGCGAGGGTGAGCAGGCACCCTCCCCCCGGACAAAAATCATCACCACCGGATTCGGGGCCACCCGGGTGTGAGGCCCCCACATATTGTTGGTGGGGCGTGTGCCCCCCTCCGCAACACGAGAGTCCACAGGCGGGGCGCTGGGGTCACGGAGCCCTCCACCCCCTGCCCAACGAGAGTGGCCCTCCTGCTCTGGCCTCACGGGCCCCGCTACACATGATCTCCCTCTAAGGGGGGCCAGGAGAGGTCCCTGACCATCGGGCGGATCTCAATCGGGGTGTGAGGCCCCCACTACCCATCCCAAGAGGGGCAACCTCGCTTGGCTTCCCCACCAGCACACGCCCTCCCGGGGAAACAACAGATGAACTGGCAGGAATCCGTACAGGGATACCACTTCCAGGAGACTCCCAGAGGTGACAAGGGCCTGAGCCTCGAAAGAACTATGACCCAACCTGAGGACGCGGCTCCCTCCTCAGCGGCAATGGAAAGAGGCTTTGCTTCGATCTTGCAGGAAATCAGGGACATGCAGTCCGACATTGCTCAGAAATTTGAGCAAATGGACCAGAGGGTGGACAAGGTTGAAGACAGGTTGCTACAAGTTGAAGCTTACCAATCGTCAACGGCGACCCAGGATATACAAGTATGTATGAGGCTAGACGCCCTGGAGAAGAGGGACGAGGAAAGGGCCCAACAGATAGACGATTTCGAAAACAGGGAGAGGAGGAACAACCTCAGAATCTTTGGGGTGCCCGAAATGGAAGGGGAGACGGAGAGGGATGTCCCCCGAGTGGTGAGGGACATCATCACCCTCCTATTCGCAGAGGAGATGACAACTGAGCTCACATTCGACAGGGTGCACAGGGCGGGGGGCAGAGCGGGGGCCCCCCGGTCAATTTTGGTCCGGTTCCACTATTATTCGGAGAAGACAAAGGGGCTGGAGGAGGCCAGAAAGACCAGAGAAATCACCTACAATAATGCCCAGGTCTCTATTTATCAGGATCTCTCCGCCTACACTCTGGCAAAGCGGAGAATGTGCCGCCCCCTCACGCAGATACTCAAAGAGAAGGGTGTGCGCTACAGATGGGGCTACCCCTTCCCCTTGACTTTTGAATACATGGGCCAACGCTTAACCTTGAACACGGAAGAGGATATACGAAGAGCTATTCAAGAGTACACAGCGGACTCGAACCCCCGAAGGGGCCCGGTGGGGCCGGAGAACCTCAGACCGGGTGGCCCCGGCCCATCCGGAGAGAGGAGACGGCGAACCGGCGCAAGGAAATTTAGAAAAATGAGCACTCCATCCCCAGCGAAGGACGGAGAACGTAACGACTCCGAGGACTGAGTATGGAGGCGACCCTCCAGGTCCAGGACAGATGTGCGCAGACTCAGAGATCTTACCACTATCACCGTCCCCACGAACAGCAAGTATATGGGGTAGACAGATGGGACGCAGCCGGGGGGGGGGAGGGGGCATTGGGGGCTCAAGGTGTAGAGCTTCTTACGTGAATTGCCTGGCCGAGGTGGGCGGGCTCGTGGTTCGGCCAAAAGCCAGCGATGGCGGAACTAATTGGCTGGACGCCGGGGAGGGGGGCGGGGGTGTCTACGGGAGTTGGGGTTGTTCAGTTATGGTTGGGGAACGGGGGCAGTTGGGGTTTTGTTCTAAGCCCACCCGGGGGGAGGGGAGGGGGGCAGAGGGGAGCACGAAGTAGAACCAAGGGAGCATGCAAGGAAAAGAATCATGTGGGTGTTGACCGAGATTATGGCTGAGAGTCTGCCTGCCTTGGGAGTGGGCTCCCTCAATGTACGAGGCTTAAACACCCCCACAAAGAGAGAGTTTAGAAGGGCCAGCCTTGACGACCTCTTCTTGCAAGAAACTCACTGGCCACGGGGGAAGGAGCCCAAATTGCGGGGAGGAGGGATTGGGGAGGTCTTCAGTGCATCCCACAAGAGCAAAAAGAGAGGGGTGGCCATCTTGGTGGCGAGGAACATGGGCTTCGAGAAAGAGGCCATGCTAAAAGACCCAGAGGGCCGCTACCTGCTGGTGCGGGGATCCCTGCAGGGGGCCCCGCTCACCCTAGCCGTCATCTATGGCCCAAATGAAGGCCAAGTTCAATTTTGGGAGGAGGTGAGAGACAAACTCAAATACTTTGTCCACGGGACGATGGTGGTGGGGGGGGGGACTTCAACATGGTCCTGGACCCAGTCCGGGACAGGAACGAGCTGGGCCTCAGCCCTCCAGGGCGGCAGACGAGACCATGGCCCGTAACTTCCAAAGGGTCAATTCAGAACTGGGCCTGGTGGACTCGATCCCGACCCCTAGAACGCACACCCCCTTCTTCACTTACTACTCATCCATGCACACGTCATTTTCCAGGATAGATTACGTCCTGGTGGACGAGACCCTGCACCCATTCATCACTGGCCATAGGGTGGACCCCGTCCCCTGGTCTGACCACAACCTGGTCCGAGTCACTATAGCAAGGGGAGGGCTAGACGAACACAGGGGGAGATGGAAGTGTAACGATTCCCTACTGAAGGACGAGGTTCTAGCCCAAGAGGTACTCGATGCCATTGCGGACTTCTTTGAACTTAATGACAACGGTGAGGTGGGTTCACACACCCTATGGGACGCTTTCAAGGCCACCCTACGGGGAGCCCTGATTAAAATGGGATCCCAGAAGAAAAGAGAAAGGAACGCCCAGGAAAGGTATCTGAGGGGAAAAATTGCCCAACTCCAACCGGGAGGCCCCCCCACGCAGCCCCTGGACCGCGACCGGGTGGCCGCCCTGGACGACTATAGGCTCCAATTGAGAGACCTCCTCCTCCATAAAACAGAGAGAAGTCTCCACCTGGTTAAACAAAAGTATTACGAAAAAGGGGACAGGGCGGATAGGATTCTAGCTTGGAAACTGAGGGAGGTACAGAGAAGCAGAATGGTGAAAGCAGTGAAGAATGAGGGGGGAGGTAGGGTATGATACTCCCCACATTGGAGAGGCCTTCCGCCGATACTATGAAAGACTATATTCGTCCGAATGCAGCGGGGCGGGAGATTGAGGGATTCCTGAATTCTATACAGATCCCGGCCCTGACCAGGGAGATGGCGGAGGGGTTGGAGGGTCCGGTGACTGAAGAAGAGGTGGAACACGCGATCAGTGGTATGAAAGTGGGTACCTCCCCGGGCGCGGATGGCTATTCAGTCTATTTTTACACAAGGTTCCGGTCAGCCCGTGCCCCCCACCTGGTGAGAGTGTTTAACGCGGTACTGGAGGGGGGTCTCTCCCGGACTCCATGATGGAGGCAATCATCATGGTGCTCCCCAAAGACGGCAGGGACCCCTCGGAGTGCTCCTCCTATCGCCCAATCTCTTTGTTGAATATCGACGTAAAGATCCTGGCCAAGATCATTGGGAGACGGATGGAGGCGATCCTGCCGAAACTGGTCCACGGAGACCAGGTGGGGTTCATTACGGGAAGACAGGGCTCAGATAACATTCGTAAAACCATAGATTTGTTCCACTATGCCCAGGTGTCGGACCTAGACGCGAGCGTCCTATCCCTGGACTCGGAAAAGGCGTTCGACAGGGTTGAATGGAGATTCATGGAACTCACCCTCCAGAAGATGGGCTTTGGGACACACATCAGGGATTGGGTGGCTGCGCTGTACAGGGCCCCTAAGGCCAGGGTTCAAGTGAATGGCAGATTATCAGACCCATTCCCCCTCTCACGGGGAACAAGGCAGGGATGCCCACTCTCCCCTCTAATTTATGTTCTCACCATGGAGCCCCTGGCAATAGCAGTCAGAGCACACCCAGACATCAGGGGGATCAGGAGAGGTGATGTAGAATTTAGGCTTTCCCTGTTTGCGGACGATATCCTGGCCTACCTGGTGGACCCGCGATCCTCCCCCTCCCCTCCTGTCCCTGTTGACCACATTCGGGCGCTTCTCGGGCCTAAAGATTAATGCATCTAAATCAGTCCTGCTCCCCATGAGAATCCGGGACCCGGGCCTAGACTCCCTGGACAGGCTGGAGGGGATAACGGTTGGGAAGGCCTCTATTCGATACCTGGGAGTCCTTCTAACCAGGGATCTAACCAACCTCGCCCCCGCTAACTACGATCCTGTTATGGCACAGGTCACCGCCGATCTAAGGAGATGGGGCTCTATGATTCTGTCCTGGTACGGCCGCATGACGGCAGTGAAAATGAACGTACTCCCGCACCTACTATACCTCTTTACCGATCTCTCCCTACCAGCGTCCCCAACCAAACCTTTAGGGTCCTTCAGAACGCGGTGCGCAAGTTCATATGGCAGGGCAGGACCCCGAGGACCGCAAAGGCCGTCCTCACCTTACCTAGGGAGGAGGGGGGGGTTTGGGCTGCCTGACTTCCAACTTTACTACCGCGCCGCCCAACTACGAGTCCTCTTGGAACACATGAAAGAGGGGATGGGTACGTACTGGTCGTACCTGGAGGATATGGACGCTCACCCACTTAAGGTTCGGGACCTTCTATGGGCCCCACACAGATTCATCCCGAACAGACTCAAATCCCATTGGGAGTTCTCTGGGCAATCTGGAGGGAAAGCCCCCAGACGGCACACCTAACATCGTGGCCGTCCCCAATGTCATCTCTATGGGGTCACCCCCTCAGACTGGGAAGCAGGGGGTTCCGTAATGCACAGTCCTGGTCTAACTCGGGGATGGAATGGGCCGGGCAACTGTTTAGGGAGGGGGAATTCCTGCCATACGAAGACTTGAGAGACGCCCTCGGGCGGGAGTCACTCTCTATATTTGAGTACCTCCGCCTGAAGGGAATCCTATGTGACCAATCATGGGGCCAAAGTTTAAAGAGGCAGCTGACCCCCTTTGAGAAACTTCTCAACACTGCGACCTCCAGGAAGGGGGCGGTGTCTGGGATGTATAAAATTCTGAACACTGTTGACCTGGGGAGAAGGAGGGGGTTCCGCACCTTTTGGAATGATCTGGTTGGGTAGGAGATTTCGGAGGACTCCTGGTCAAGGATATTTAAAATAGCTTTCCATGGGAATCTGTTCACGGCGGACATGGAACACAACTTTAAGATCTTACAGGGGTGGCATAGAGATCCCGCCAAGCTGTCAAAGATGTTCACGGGTATATCCCCCACTTGCCCAAGGGGATGTGACCAGGTAGGCACGAGGGTCACATGTGGTGGCACTGCCCGAAAGTACAGACATACTGGGAGAGGGTAAGGGGTTGGATCGCCGAAGTCACAGAGGATTTGCTTCCCCAGAATCCTCTGACAGTGCTGCTGGGCCTCCCCCCAGAGGACACAGACGTATACAGATGCCCTAGAATGTGGGAAACTATGCTGCGGGCGGGGAGGGTGGCCTTGGCCCAGAAATGGAAAAGCCCGGAGACCCCCACAAAGGAGGACTGGCTACAAAAGGTTAAAAACATGTTCTTGATTGACAAATTAACGGCAATGATGAACAATGATTTGGGCTCATTCCAGGCTAATTGGTATGGGGTGCAGCAGATTTGGGGATGGGAAATTCACTGATCGTCCGGGAAGAACTATGGATGGAAAAGGGCGCCCATGGCCCAAGGAACGGCGGACGAAAATACAGCCAAACATGCAGTTAATGTTCTCGCTCTTTCCCGAGCTCCGGTCACACAAAGCATACAACGTGTCTCCCCATAAAGGGGGTTCTACTGGGACTAAGTTATTTGGGGGGGAGAGTTAGTTTCGGGAGGGTGAAGGGGGGGGGTTTGGGCCTACGACTTGTACACTCTCTGGAAATGCTTTCTGCCCGTTTGTTACATTATGAAAATGCCAATAAAACAAAGTTTAAAAAAAAAATTAAAAAAAACATTGCATAAAGAGAACAGTGTGTGAAGCATTTGGAATGAGCAACGCAACACAATCGACAGCCACAAAGAATTACTTGAACTTTAGAACGCTGAACTCTGGGGAAACCAAGAAAGGATACCATACACAGAGTGGTCCGGCACCTCATTCAAAAGTATGTTAGGTATCCAGCCGATGCAGAGTGTGAAAGAAATATTGAGACCGAAGTGGTAATCAACGGGTCAAGCCAAACCCTGTGCACATTCGAAAGTCTTCGATAGTTTAAAGTAAATCCAATTGGTTCGAGCCCAGCTGAGGGAAACGAATTGAACCTTGTTTTGGAAAGGGATCTGAGCCCGGAAGAGGGGATCCAGGGTGAACACCCAAATTGAATCATGTGGATACTGAAAAGGATGTTTGCATGTCCTTTTTTGGCACAGCAGGCGCTCTGCGTCAAGAGACTTATGAGAAATAAAGAGACTTGGACACAAAATGTCTTGAGGTTTGTGAACTGTGAAAATGAAACTGTATCCTCGTGCCGCAGAAGTCAGAGTATGCACTTTGCTCGATTGAACCGCCTTGCCCTGTGCTGAAAATGTGGGGAAGGGAAGCCAGCGGCCCAATTATTCGGACTTATCATTTTGTGAACACTTCTTTCTCTTTTATGAACTTCACCCCACACTATTTGTAACTTAGTAATAAGGATTGACAATAGGTTTTTTAGTATAGGTCCTTTTATGTTGACAAGACTCAACTAGGACTGCCTTCTTTATTACTTAATGGTTGTAGCTTGCTCCCATCTTTAGATTTAGGTTTATCACACCCCTGCAAAAGTTCAATAAACACCCTTGAACTGTGGTCACTTGTGTCTGTCTTACTATTGCCACCATGCGTTCCTTACATATGTCATTTTGTATTGGGCATCTTTGGTAAAGCAAGCATGATAAGTGTTCTTACGAAGGAAAACTGGCATTTTTTGATGCAACCAATCTAGCCATTTCTTACTGAGGCACGACATTTTGTATTGCCCATCTTTGTTAAAGCAAGAAGGATCAATGGTATTATTCTTACTGTGGCATGACATTTTGTATTAGGCATCTTTAGTAAAACAAGCACAAGTCTTATTATGTAGCTAGAATGGCATTTCAATGCAGCCCGTCTAGTCATTTCTTATTGTGGTATGACATTTTGTATTGGGCATCTTTGATAAAGCAAGCAGGATCAATGGTATTATTCGCACTGTGGCATGACATTTTATATTAGGCATCTTTGGTAAAACAAGCACAAGTCTTATTATGTAGCTAGAATGGCGTTTCAATGCAGCCAGTCTAGTAATTTCTTATTGTGGTATGACATTTTGTATTGGGCATCTTTGATAAAGCAAGCATAAATGTCATTATGTAGCTTGCATTTTAGTACACCCACTTTGGACACGTTTTCTTGCTTTGGCATGCATTTGTAATGGTAAAGCCAACTGGAGTATGTTCTTATGTGGGGATACTGCCATATATTGGCAGAACAAACATGGACATGTTTTCTTATAGTATAATTACTGGCATTATGCACAAAGCAAACATGAGCATGTTCTTATATGGGAATAATAGGGTATAATGGTGCAGTCAGCATTGAAATGTATGGGCATAGTAAGTGTGAACATGTTTTATACTGTCACATATTGTGGAAAAAGGCATTATGAAAAAAGGCATCATGAAAATGTGTCGGTGTAACGCTCCTGTGCACTGTTGGTGACTTGCATCTATTGGATATTTTTCATGAGTTACCCTACAAAACCCAATTGCAAACTGTTTGGCTTTTTACCCAATTATTCTAAAAAGTGTGGTCTAAAATGCACATTTTTCACCCATTATTTTAAAAAACGTCATGGGGGGAGAACCCCCACGAACCTCCCTTGAGTGGTGCGGGCTCCCTCGCTAGGCTTAGTCGCTCTGGGATATCTAGGACAAATATCTACGCTGTTCCAGTGAAAAAACTCATGAGCCACCAATTACCCTTTTCCATAAAAGTGTTTCAAGCCTTTCCCAAGGATTTATCAACAGACCCGTTTCAGCACTGTAAAGCAAACAAGGCACTGTCCTTTGGTGATAACATTTATTTAAAGGGATCGCAGAAAATCATCCTTTCAAAAACCGCTATCTTTGAAGCATTCATCATAATGTTCTTTTTTATGATGTGCAAATCCTGTCACTTTGTTCTCTTGGCGACAATCACAACTCGCAAATATTTGGATTATTTCTTTCAACAGTCTCCATCTGCCGATCCCTAGCGCAGAGTTTGGCAGGAATGGATCGGGCTCATCAATGGGGCAGAGCTCAGCCTCACATTGCCCGGGCCACTCTACAGCGCTCAGTGTGGGAAGAGGGCATTGGGCTCCCCAACCTGTGCAGTTACTATTGGGCTGGACAGCTGGCGGTTGTAAACGACTGGCTACATGGTGCTGTATCCTTATCACATGTGGGGGCGGGGAGGAGGTGGATGCAGGGTCTCCACCACGTCAGACTCTTTATAGTGGACCAAGTAGACGGATGCTTCCACCCATGACACAAAATACTATACAAGTGTGGAGGGATGGGCACAGTTTCATGGGATTGGGGGGAATCACTCTGGCTCAATCCATGTGGGATAACGTGCACGTGCCGGATGTTCACAAGATTGGCACGTTCAGGAGGTGTAATGTGTTGCGTGTCGCAAATGTGGTAAATGAGGATGCACTGGTCACGTTTGCTGGGTTATGCAGCAAGTTTGGCCTTCCGGTGACAGAAGGTTACCATAACTTGCAGCTGTCGCATACCCTCCGGGCTCAGATTCAGACATTTCACGAGGTGCCAACCTGCTCCGCGCTCAAGGTCAATCTCCCGTAACGTATGAGCGCCAGGGTCATCGCCACTGTATAACAGGTTCTCGCAGCCTTTGTGGCAAATGAGCTGACCAACCTTAAGGCCCGATGGGCGAAAGATGTGGGCCCCTTCGAGTTGAAAGATCGGGTGGAGGCCCTGCTGTTTCCCAGGGAGACTGGGATCTCTGCTAGAGTACGATTAATTCAACTCTAAGATACTCTGCAGGATTTATTATTCTCGCACAGCATTGTTCAAATGGGGCCACACTGAGTGCACAGATGGCCTACAATGTAGGGGGATGAAGGGGTCCTTCTTTCGCATTATTTGGGAATGCCAAAGGGTTCGCTGCTTTTGGCAGGAATGTCTTCACCAAGTTCCTTGACAGGCCATTTCTTTTCCGTCGGCCACTATGTCAAGGAAAGCAGCTTTGATTTGACCTTCCAGGAGATGGTCAGCTGCCTCGGAAATAGTACTCGAGAGGACGTGGGAGAACTTGAAGGCATACAAGGCATTTGCCACCTTAAGGGCCATACTGCCCGAGGCGAAGACCTTCTTAGCCAAGGCGTCAACTTTCTTCGACTCCCTGTCAGTTGAAAGGTTCGATATTGAAGGCCTAGACACGACTGTCGCGGTCTACACAACCTGCCCTTCCGGGTTTGGATTGGTCGCCTTTTGGCAGCTTTTTATCTTTTGTGAGTACCGTGTCGACTGCTGGTGACTAGCACAGATATTGCCACAAGGAGATGACTAGATCAGCTACAGCGACATTGAACGGCAAAGCTCGTTCGGTTGTGGCCCCCGGTCGAAGATGTTGGTAAGGTCGCACTGCGACACTGGGTTCGATGGCGCGCCGAGACCCCAGACCACAACGACTTTCTCGACCGCCTTGCGGTACTGTGAATTCGGGTGTGCATATGGTTTGAGTTGTTGAAAGTCCACGTCCGGAGACGTGTCGAGCCGACTGGCATCGTGGAGGGCCTCAACCAGTTGGAGCAAACCCAGGTCCGCCATAAAATAGGGCAATGGATCCAAGGCTGCAGCCTCCATCGCACTAACCCGAATGGAATCAGGTCGCCATCCTCGTCAAATATTGACTGCATCGAATCAAAGAACACCCAACAGGTGTCCAGTATGAAGTTTCGATCTTGCAGGCTGCTTGAGGGGCCTCTTAGCCCGAGGGGGCTGCCATCTGCTTCAGAGGCAGGGAGAGGTTCTTCCTATGGGGTCTTGCTCAAGTGCGTTCAACCCTTACTGGCTTCCTTTGTGCGTTTGCCTCATCAGTTCAGGCATTCTCAAAGACTTTGGCCATTTAATTTGTAAATTCCTCCCATGACGCACCCTTCGCAGGGTACGACTTACCCTTTTCTTCCGACGAGTCGGAATTTCATCTGTCCTTTTTATTGTGCGGCGATGAGGAGTGGTGCGATTTGCTCCATGAGTATGAGCATTTCTTCAATTTTTTATGGCAACAAACCTCTCAATGTTTTTGGGATGTTGGAACCTAGGTATCATGCTCCAATGAACACAGGAGAAATTACGCCAGGGATGTAGAAGGCGGTCTGCTGAGTGCCAGTTTCGTCCCATGTTCCCTCACCGCTTTCTGGTTCATCGAAGGAACAAGTTACTTACCTGTAACTGTTGTTCTCCAGCATGGGTCTGGCATGGATTCACATGCTCATGAATATTCCCCGTCGTCAGGCTTGGAATCCTCGGTAAAGAAAAAATCAGTATCAGTTTCGTTTCTGATCTGTCTTTCGTAGTAGTAACCAATCACTGATCTCTGCGTCATACTGACCACAGCCAATGACTGCCCTCTACCTAAGCCCCGCCTCTGGCAGCCATCTTCAGATTTGGTAGCACGTGAAGAGGCAGTATGACCAAGTGAAGAGCCGCAGAGGGGTAGGCGGGAGGGTTCGCATGTGAATCCATGCCAGACCCATGCTGGAGAACAACAGTTACAAGTAAGTAACTTGTTCCTTCTCCAGGATGGGGTCTGGCATGGATTCACATGCTCATGAATATAAGAATAAATAGCAGTACACACATGCACAACCACGGGAGGTGGCAAAAGGCTCAACATTAAGCAATACAAAAAACTCAACATTAAGCATCTCTTACCTCCTCACCAGGCTCACCTTAGGCGAACAGGTTGTGCAGCACTGCTTGGCCGACCCTGGACTCCTCCCTGGAATCCCGATCGACGCAGTAGAATCTCGTGAAGGTGTGCGTCGACCTCCACGTAGCCGCCCTGCAGATGTCCAGCAGGGGCACACCAGATAAGAACGCCGTAGTAGCAGCGATCGCTCTGGTCGAATGGGATCTCGGACGGCCTGGCAGCGGTAGGTTAGCCAACCAGTGGCAGTGCATGATGCAGCCGGAGAGCCATCTGGAAATAGAAGACTTCGAGAGAGCCTTCCCTTGATTCACAGGTCCAAAGTTCACGAACAGCTGTGATGTCCTCCGGAAACTCTTTGTGCGGTCCACGTAGAACTTCAGCGCTCTAGCCACATCCAGCGAGTGCAAAGTCCTCTCGGCCAGCGACGAAGGAGACGGGAAGAAAACAGGTAACACCAAGGGCTCGTTAAGATGGAAGTCCGACGGCACCTTGGGCATAAAGGAGGGGTGCGTCCTAAGCACCACCCTCGAGGCATGGAAAGTCAAGTACGGTGCTTTGCAGGATAGGGCCTGGATCTCTCCCACTCGTCGTGCGGAGGTAATGGCCACCAGGAATGCAGTCTTCCACGACACAAACTTCATCGGTGCGGAGTGCATCGGCTCGAATGGGGGCCCCATGAGCCTGGTCAGCACCACGTTAAGTTCCCACGCCGGGGCCAGGGCCTTCACCGGCGGGAACGACCGGAACAGTCCTTTCATAAACTCTTTTACCAGTCGATGGGACCACAGGGATGTCCGTCCTGTGGTTCTGGTATATCTGGAGATCGCCGCCAGATGAATCTTAATGGAGGCATGGGCTAGCCCAGCCTTTGCCAGCGATAGCAGGTATGGCAGCACTTGAGGGGCCGTAATCCGTAGGGGGTTGATCTTCTGTGCTCGGCACCAGATAGAGAACCTCTTCCACTTATGACCGTAGCATTTTAGAGTCGAGGATGCCCTGGCCTTTGCAAGAACCTCTCTGCAATCGGCCGGTATATCGTAGCCTCCAAACTCTAGCCCTGCAGGAGCCAAGCCTGCCTGTTCAGCGATGACGGGTCGTGGTGGAAGATGGCGCCTCCTTCTCTGGAGAGAAGGTCCGCGTCCGCCGACAGCTTGATGGGAAGGGACGTTGACAAGTCCAGAAGGTCCGGGAACCAGATCTGCCTCGGCCACGCCGGTGCGACGAGGATCATCCTGCACCGGGACCTCTTGAGCTGGCTGATGAGTCGAAGCAGCAACGGCAACGGAGGAAACGCATACAGGTATAGGCCGTCCCAGGGGAACGAGAACGCATCGCCCATGCTTCTCGGCTGGGGAAACCTGCTGGCGAACCTCTTGCACTTTGAGTTCGTCGCTGTTGCGAACAGGTCGATTTGGGGTTTGCCCCATCGTCGGAAGAGTTGATCCACCTGATCCTGGCGCAGTTCCCACTCGTGACACGCGCGCAGCTCCCTGCTGAGCGAGTCGGCGATGGTGTTGCTTTCTCCTGCCAGGTGGAAGGGAACCAGGAACATCCCCTGGGCGACCGCCCAGTGCCACAGATCCTGTGCCTCCTTGGATAGGGCTGGGGATCTGGTGCCTCCCGGCTTCCGTATGTAAAACATTGTCGTGGTGTTGTCCGTGAAGATCCGCACCACCTTGCCCTTGAGCGACGGGAGGAACGATTTGAGAGCCCAGAACACGGCTCGGAGTGCCAGGACGTTGATGTGCAGGAGCCTCTCCTCCGGGAGCCAGAGGCCTCTTGCGTGGAGATCTCCGGTGTGGGCGCCCCAACCTTCCAGGGAGGCGTCCGTCGTCACCGTCTCCTGGTACGCCGGCGTCTGAAAGTCCTTGCCCGCCGTGAGGTGCGCTCGAACGCCCCACCACTGAATCGCCCGCCGGAACACCTCGTTGAGGGGGACCGTGTCTTCGAAGGTGCCCGTCGCCTGTATCCAACAGGCGTCGAGAAATTCTTGAAGAGGGCGCATCCGTAGTCTGCAGAGGCGCACCAGGTAGATGCAGGCGGACATCATCCCCAGGAGGGACTTGATGGACCTGCCCTGGCCACGTCTGTGGCTAGCAGGCGCTGCACTTTGCCTAGAATGGTCTTCGTCCGTTCTTCCAACGGGGCCGCCAGGCGCCTCACTGTATCGAGCCTCGCTCCCAGAAACAGGGCCACTTGCGACGGCACCAGGTGGGACTTTGGGTAGTTTATGGCGAATCCCAGGTCTGTGAGTAGCTGGACGGTCCTCGCAGTGTGTTAGACGGCGAGTTCCCTCGTCCTTGAGCGGATGAGCCAGTCGTCAATCCCCTGCCGGCGCAGCCGCGCCGCCACTGGTGCTAGGCACTTGGCGCTTTCCTCCAGCTGTCCCATAACCGTGCTGGAGGGTGACCATCCTGAACTTTTGTGATCTGATGTATTTGTTCAAACGACGAAGGTCCAGGATGGTGCGCCAGCCGCCCGTCCTCTTCCTGACGAGGAAGTACCTTGAGTACACCCCGGAGCCTCTTCGGGACAAGCTCGATGGCGCCTTTCCTGAGCATCGCCTGTACTTCCAACAGCAGTTGCGGGACGTGATTTTCCTTCCTGGCCACAGGTGGAACGTGAGGGCACTTCTTCAGGAATTCGATAGAGTGTCCTCTTGCCAGGGTATCCAGCACCCAACGGTCGGTGGAGATGGACTTCCACACGCCGACGAAATTCGTCAGCCGGCCTCCCACCGGGGTGCTTCGGTGGGGGCCCGAGACCACGGCCGGTTCAGTCCTGCTTGGAAGTGGTGGCCTTGCCGCCCTGGCCACCTTGCCGACGGCGGCGAGGCGCTCCCTGCTTGCCGTGACCCCTGTAGACCTCCTGAGACGAGGAGCGTGCCGCCTGGCGGTAGGACGACGAGCCACCGCTGGATCCCTTGGAGGCACCCTGTCTGCCTCCGGAGCTCCGAAAGGGCCGTCGTTGCTGAAGGGCTCCTAGGGCGCGGGCCGTCTCCATTTTTATGGCTTGGAGGGATTCGTCCACCGCCTTCCCGAACAAGTTGCTGCTGTCGAACGGCATGTCCAACACCCTGGTCTGGACGTCCTGACGGAAGTCAGTCACCCGGAGCCAACCCCGTCGTCGTAGGCAAACACTGTTGCCCAGCTGGTGGAACCCGGTATCGGCAATATCGGTTGCCACCGTTATGGCATGGTCCGACGCCACCTCGCCCTCTTGCAGTATTTCCAGGGCTTCGGACCTCTTGCCGTCCGGCAGGAAGTCCAACCCTGCCTGAAAAAGCGCAAAACACGCAGTAAAAGCTCGAGAGCTAAGCACGAGGACTCCCAACACTTGAACGTGCGGTAAAAATCTGAAGATGGCTGCCAGAGGCGGGGCTTAGGTAGAGGGCAGTCATTGGCTGTGGTCAGTATGACGCAGAGATCAGTGATTGGTTACTACTACGAAAGACAGATCAGAAACGAAACTGATACTGATTTTTTCTTTACCGAGGATTCCAAGCCTGACGACGGGGAATATTCATGAGCATGTGAATCCATACCAGACCCCATGCTGGAGAAAGGGATAAACCACATTGCTCCATGTCATGCCCTATTTCAAAACCAAAAAAGTGAGGAGTGGAAGCTTTAGAATCAATCTGAACCACTGGCATTGCTCTGGGCAACCTTCCACACCACCCTTTTTTAGCCTGTCTGCACCATTGCCAAATGGGTCCAGCCATATGCAAATCAGTCAGGTACTGCCACCAATTGGAGCAGCCCTGCCCGAATTGCTAGGCCAGGTCCCCTCTGCACGGATACACAAGCAACCCGAGACATGTTTCTGCCTTGTTGGTCCTCCTCAGTGATGTGCAGCTTGGTTTCCTATGACGCAGCAAGCAAGGAACCCATGTCTGGGCATACCCTCTATCACATAGGGAGACAAACTGAAACCAAAAAAGTGACGGGTGGAGGATTTCGAATCAATCTGAAGCACTGGCATTGGTCTGGGCAACCTTCAACACCACTATTTCTTAGCCCTATTCCAAAACACCACATGCATGTAGTGTGTGGGACTGTGAGGGATATTTTGGAGTTGCAGTCATTGCAGCGTTTGAACCCAGACAGTGTAGCCCCTGACAAACTGATGCAGTGATTTGATGAGGATCAAAAATGAATATGCTTCGAATAGCACCATGAGCATGCGGAAAAAAGGAACTGAGGTCCCAGGGGCAAGGTGCATCCTTTTATACGACACACCCGGAAGGGTGTGGCCGCATATATGAGGGGGATCAGACGATATCGAGCAGCACTACGCCCTCTGTCGAAAACAAAAACCCAAGCAGCTGGCGTTGGATAGCTATCTCTCAAGAGGAGGAATCTGTGGGAAAATGAAATCCATTGGAACTCCATTCTGGTTGGTCCTTTTGTGGTGCCGGAACACCCAAAAACTCTGACAACCCCTTATCCTCTCATGAAATGCTTTGGTTGAGGATGGGCACTCTGTTTCTTCCCCTTCCGCAATTTCGATTGTCTGAATTGCTCCCTTGTTCAATGGAGGTGGAGACTCTACATCTCTGCATGTGGGCTGTGCCCCCACCATCCTGTGACACCAAAGGTATCAGTAAGGCCGGCGGTGGAGAGTCTGGTGGTGGTGACAGTGCAGATAGAGCGGGTAACTGCAGAGTTAGTGATAACTCTGGTGACAGTAACTCCTTTATCAGCCCTTTAAGGATGTCTGACATCTTGGGTGACGTCATAAGATTTAAAAACAGATCAAAAAAAGCTGTCGTCACATGCAGGTTTGCTTTGACTTGACATTTTAGGCAATGCTGCAGTAGTGGTCAACATAGATGCAACTGCCACCGAGGACATTTATCTAGGTTGTTGAAACCCGAGTAAGACCGGAGTATTTAATGACATTGGAGGTTGTTGGATACAAAGAGCACCATAGTACCTCTGCCGACGACCAATCCCCCCCTGCTGACGAGAGTGATCTCCCTGCATTGAATGCAGCAGAGGCTATTATAGATGACTCTGCTGCCCTTTCAGATGGTGACGTGTCTACAGAGAAGCCCTCTCGACTATGTGTCAGGGTGGGGCTGACACTTCGCTTCTTGCTGCCATTTTGTGTGGTTGCTGAGAGGAATCAGGAATACGCAGGAACGCTGTGTCTGGTGTAGCGCTCTGAAGTGGTTGTCTTGATCGAGCGGCTGCCTGGTTCTCTTGTGGACCTCAGAGTTTCCTACAGGAAGCATGTAGCCCTCAGCTGATGCGCTGGTAGTCCAGAAGCGTAAAGGCGCCCCCTCAGGTCAAGGCCTTGTGCAAGAACCTGAAGGTCCCTCGAACAGCCGTCTGGTAGCAGAGCTCACAGGCCCCCTCGGTACGAGACTGGTAGAGTCATGAGAATTATCCATGCATATGCTGGTAGCTTTTGGCGCCTCAGGTCTGGTACCGGTGCTAGAGTTCTTTCGATTCCTCCCAACCAACCAGGTCACTCCCTGGAAAAGAGTCCCCCTGCTGGTGTACTTTAGTAAATTAAGTGTTAATCACCGGAGTGACTAATGTACTCCTAGTCCATGGTCTCCTTTCCTCCATCCTGTATGGGTGTCCATCATGAGGGACGGGAACGGAACCGCTTTTCCACCAGAAAAATACACTTCCCCTTTAAATTTACTGGAGTGTGGCCTCGGGAGCGCAGGCTTCCTTAACCCCACCCAACGGCGCCACACCTCAGTCTCCTTTTGGCGTGTCGGCTGTATTACACTTTAACAACCTTACTGGTATTATTATAGGGGGATGGATGTTGGGACGTATGGCGGAAAGGGGACTATGGACATGGAGTACTTTAGTCACTCCGATGAGTAACACTTAATTACTCCTACGTCCCATCCCCTTTCCTCCATCCTGTATGGGTGATTAAACTGACACAACGGCCTGGGGAGGAGAGCCTGACCCTCTAGGCAAATAGATAACGAAGCACCACTTGACTGAATGCTGCATCAGCCTTGTCACTGGTAATCGAGCAGTAGTGCTTACAAAAAGCTGATGGAGTGGCCCACGTTGCTCCCCTGCTGATCACATGCCAGGGAACGTGGCGCTGGAACGCAACTGCTGTGGCCTTCGCTCTTACCACATGCGGCAGGTCCTTATACTCAGCCTTGTATGCCTCCTGGATCGCTGCCGTCATCCATCGCGCTATGGATGCCTTGGAGGGCTGTTGTCCAAGCCTAGAGCCTCCAAATGTTTCAAACAGCGCGTCCGGCTTGCTCTTTGTTCTGTCCAGAAAGAATTAACACGCCCTCCTTTGGGTCCAGGAAGAATGTGGGCAGCACAATTTCCTCATTGATATGTAAGGATGATACCACTTTCGGGAGAAACCTGGGGTGCGTGCGGAGCACAACCTTGTCTTTGTGAAAACTAGTGTATGACTCTGAGGCGACTAACGCCTGGATCTTGCTCACTCTGCGAGGTGATGTAAGCCCAACCAGAAGGACTGTCATTAGAGTGACCAACTTAATGTCGGTCGTGGCCATGCATTCAAATGGTTTGTGCGCTAAAGTGCTTAGGACAACATTCAGGTCCCAAATGGGATGCAGGCGTTTGACCGGGGGCACAGCCTTGTCAACCCCGTCAGGTGTTTCTTCACTACGGTATTTGCCGAAGGCAGGATAAGAGAGTCAGAGTTCCTATGCACACGGATAGTGGCCAGGTATGTTCTGCGGGTATCAACCTGGGCGCCAGACCTGGCGAGATATACTGAGAATGATAAGACTTGATCAAGGGTACATGTCAGCAGATTCACCCCGTGTTCTTTAGCCCAAAAGCAGAGTCTTGTCCATTTACATTTGTACTGCTTGCGTGTAGCCTGACTCCTGGCATTTTGATGAAGTCCAGATTGTTGCTGGACAGCTGCAGGTGCTGGAGATTTATCTGCTTAGGAACCAGGCCGCTAGGGCTAGCTTCTCTGGAGAGGGGTGCAGCACTGCACCTCCCTGCTGTGCTAGTAGAGGGCCCTTCCCGAAGGGGAGTAGAATTTCCACCTGAAGAGACATCTGCCGCAGGTCTGAGAACCAGGGACGTGCCAGCCAGCAGGGCACCACGAGGAGAATCCTGAGCTACTTGGAGTTCCTGTTCTTGCTCACTACCTTGTGCACTAGCAGTGTGGGTGGGAATGCATATGCTCACATCCCGTCCCAGGATATCTGGAGTGCGTCCACTAATGAGTTGCATCCCCCACCTCTCCAGGACGTGAATTGTTGACACATCCGATTTTGTGCTGTCACAAACGGGTCTGTTGTTGGATGTCCCCATCTGCTGAATACTCCTGGAGGACTGTCCCGTTCATTTGCCACTCTTAATTGTCAGTGGCCAGGTGACTGAGCCTGTCTGCTTCCAGGTTGGACTCTTCCGGAAGGTGGACTGCCGAGAGCCACGCTTCCTGGCTGATGGCCATTCCCAGATTTCCAGGGTCAACATGCACAGTTGCGGGGATCTGGTGCCTCCCTGTTTGTTGATATAGAACATGCAGGTAGAGCTGTCCGTCTGGATGCACACCGACCTGCCCCTGATGGTCGGTTGAAAGGACCGGAGTGCCAACTGTATAGCAATAGGCTCCAGCCAGTTGATGTGATTCTGCCTGTCGGTCGCGGTCCAGAGGCCGTGCACTGAGTGCGCTCCCAGGGTGGCTCCCCACCCCTGCAGTGAGGAATCTGTGGTAATGGTGTACTCTATGGGCTGTGGACATAAGGGCCTGCCCACCAGAATGTGCTCTTCCTTTTGCCACCATCTGAGGTTGTGGTTCAGGTGTTGAGGGATGGAGACTGGGGCCCCCTGATGACCAGATTCCTGGTCCCAAGAATTAGCGAAATGCAACTGGAGCCGCCTCATACGGAGCCTGGTGTAGAGTACCGCAAGGAAATATGCTGCCAGTACGCCCAGAAGGTGTTGATACCACCAGGCTGTGGTGATTGATATGCTGCTGAAATGGGAGACTGCCGATTGAATCGCTGTCACCTTATCCCCTGTGGGGAAAACCCTCTGCTGCTGTGTATCCCACACCAGACCCTGAAACACTAGTGTCTGTGTAGGATTGAGCTGAGACTTTTGGTAGTTGATTGAGAAGCCCAGGTCGAAAAGGGTAGAGATGTAAAGAACAAGTTGGCAGAAAAAGTCACGATCCACAGGGCTTGTAAAAGCCAATTAAACAAAGAGCATCAAGGATGCAGGTACCTGGGTGGTGTGGATATACTGCCAGTATAATTCCACTGTGGTAAGTTCAAATGCAACACGAGCAAGTCCCAGTTTCACTGCGCCAAAGAATAGCAAATAAGAGCAAAAAGTCCAAGTATTTTATTCGAGGAACAGCCTTTGAAGTCCAAAGGATTGAATGAAGAGACAGCCTAACACGTGTTGCGGTAAAGCTGGTCGGCTGTACGAGTAAAATGAAGGAAAGTGAATGCAATTGCGAAGCTTTAAGAGTTCGCTTGGGCACTGTCCGCTCGGCATAAGTTTCAGGTCCTACATCAATTTAAGCCTCAGTTGAAGAGCCGTGCAAGGCTCGAAACACTTGTTAAGCTGTCTCTTCATTCAATCCTTTGGACTTCAAAGGCTGTTCCTCGAATAAAATACTTCTGGTAAGCCTGGTGAGGCTGCACAATGGGAACATGGAGATATGCGGCCTTCAGGTCCAGGGAGCACGTACAGTCTTCCCTACACAGTGACTCGATAATTAGCGCTGGTGTCACCATCTTGAACTTTTGCAAGGGTAGGTAAAGATTCAGGGAAGACAGATCCAACATCATTCGCAGGCCCGTCTGGTTCTTCTTCTGGATAGTGAAGATGCAGGAGTAAAAGCCCTGCCCCTGCTGGGAGGGGGGGACCTGCTCAACCGCTTTGCTCTCTACGAGGGTGTTAGGCAGAATCCTGTTCAGTGCCCTTAGGGACCACTACACATAATTAAGACTACAAGTGGTAATACAAGTTCACCTTTGGTACAAGCCGGTAATACACTGTTAAAGTGGTAGCAGTAGCGGAGCTGCCAGACTTATCCCCAAGAGCAAAAGAGCAGTTGTAGAAATTACACAAAGGACCACAATTACTGTGACTCAAGCAAACACCGATTCAAGGTTTTTGGTTGAAAAGTAAAAATAAATGTATTTCTAGACCATCTGTTTGCAAAACATTTCACTTCTATTAAATTAAAACCACACGTAAAATACACTATACACAACCACTTCTCTTGGTGCAGAACAACTCAAGGTAAGTACCTTATGATTTGACAGACCGGTGTTATGAAACAAAAGGCGTTACCGCGAATACATATGCGATCACTTTTTTGACAGTAATGACAGTTCGGTCTTACTAAAGATACGCGTATCCGCGGGAAGAAATGTTACGGGGGTAAAACCACACTTAGCACCTGAGTTAACAAAAGAGAATTGGGGGCAAAAATCATAGGCAATACTTTTGTCAAGGCAGACAAAATCAGAGAACACTTTCTGACAAGAAGATAAAAGTCAATAGGTCTGTGCCAGTGTCAAGTGGAACCGGGTTCCTGTTGTCGAGGATCACACAGTCAGATAGTTCACGATTGAAGATTGCCAGGAGTACTTGGATATTGTCAACAGAGGAAGCAAAAGTTATAAGAGGGAAGGAAGACAAGGGCAAGCCTTGCATGAGGAGAAAAGGGTTCACCCTAGTTCCTCGAAGCTGGACAAAGTACCTTATTCTTTGGAGAAGCTGGTGCTACGGCAGTTGTTCCTGGTAGTTTCCTGCAGACTCACGGTTCCTGGAGCTTCAGTCGTGGAGACAAGAAGGACGACGTCTGGAGTGAACTGCACTACCCAGGGATGAGGCCAGCAGCAGCGACGGTGAATAAAAGGTGCGATCGTTAAAAACCGGAGAGGCTCTACAGATGGCTATCCGGACCACTACAGCAGTGTGCAGCGATTTCGACCACGAAGAGGATCCTCTGGCTGTGGAAGATGAGCTGGTTGATCCCACCAAGCTCAAGGGAAGAAGACTCCGGACTGGATCTTCTCTTGTCGTTGAAGGGTAGATAGCTCAGGACTGCAGCAGGGCTCCACCGGGACTCAGTAGTTGCAGCAGCCGTCTTCTTCTCCGCTTCTGTTGGTTCCTTGCAGTTCCATTGGCGACTCTGACTTCCAGCCCAAGAGTCCTGCCCTTTATGTGAAAATCCCCCTTTCACACAGCCTGGCTGTCAATCACACAGCAGGGGGGTTGTACGGCTCGGACAACCACCTTAGCCAATCATGCCAAAGTGGGACTTGGGTTTCCAAGGATACCCTGTGCAGGGGGTGACTACATCCCTCCCTCACATTCAGCCTACCTAGACACCCAGGCGCCAAAAGGAGAGCTTCTTGAGAGAAGCCCGCCAAAAGACAGTGAACAAAGAAGGCAAACCTGGTTTGCGCGCAAAGTAAAACACAAGAAGGACTTTAATTAAAAGAAATGGCGAATAAACCCGACCAGAGAAAAATGAAAGAGCATTTGGTCAAGCGGGTTTATGTTCAAGGCTACTATGATAGCCTGGAACAGTACCACGTTTATATAATATAATCGCGATAGAAAAGTTAGGGTAGATACCACTGCCACCAGCCAAGTCTGAATTTTAAAAGAGCAAAACAAAGCTCAGAGAGGCACAAACAAAAAGAGATAGGAGTTAACCCTTTTCAGTACTCCATATAAAATGGGGTGTACTGGGTCTGTAGTTTTAAATGACTATGTAAAGTAAATGGCAACTTTGCCTGTTTTCGGGGGACAGTAGTCAGCCTCAGAAAATAGAGTCAGGGGGAAGTCTCAAAGACAACCCTGTGTTACCGCACGGAAGGTGCTGGGTAACACTCATGAAAAGTGGGGTTCATGGAGTGGTGTCCTCCAGAGCCCACTATCACACGAACAGTAGAAATACACATGTAAGAGTGGGAAAAAAGGCTTACACTCTTACCAAGTGAAGAAATAAACTCCAGAAATCCAGCAAAGCTGCTGGGGGACTCACTAGGTGAGTGAAATTAGCCATAGAATGAGAATTCGCCCTAACAGAGGGAGCGAATCTCTGCTAGCAGAGATGGTGTGCCAATGTGTGGGAGGGGAAAACAGAGGGGGAGAAGGAAGAGATAGCAGGAAGCCACAGGACACCACTGCGATGACCCAAGCATGAGCGAACTTCGCCCGCCAAGCTTGACTGTGCAGGGCCAGCCTGCCCCCAACTGTAGTGCTGTGGACCTGAAACACCTCCTCATTGTTTCTTCTGGTCAGAGGCTGATGAAGAGGAGGGGGAATGGAAGAACCCCTTATGAGATGCCTTGTGGTGTTTTCTCCAGTGCTGACTGGGAGACCTGTCTGGCTGTCTGGCTTTGCGGTCCTGGAACCCGCAGAAGCCGCCAAATGAATGCCCCCTGTCTGAGCGGGACTGTGTCTGCGAGAACAGTGTAGGTGCGGGTTTGGTAAGAATGGCCAGAGACTTTGCAGTCCGAGAGCTGGTCTTTTATCAAGCTCCCCATCAGTAGAGGAGTGGAAGAGATCACCCTCTCAAAGGGAAGGTCCAAGATTCTATCCTGCACATCCGGGTTGAACCTGGTAGCTTTCAGCCAGGCTTTACGCCTCATGTCTGTTGCCAGACAGATTGCCCTGTTAGCTGTGTCGATGTGGCCCACAGAAGCCTCAATGATGTCCTGAGCCACAAGTTTGGCCTCAGCTATGCCCGCTTTGAAAGAGGCTTGCTTGTCCTTAGCGATGTCAGGCAGGAAATCTGCAATCTCCCTCTGAAGGCGTTACTTAGCCGCAGCAAAGATAGCATCTGCGTTACCATGTCTGAGGTGCAGCCCGGCATTGGAATAGACCTTTCTTGCCGTATGATTCAAGGGCCTTCTCTTCCTTGTTGAGGAGGGCTATCGTGGAGGTACTGGATGACGATGCCTGGGGCTTGGCATACATGGATGCTGCAGTGATTACTGATGAGAGGCTGTGGGTGCACAGAGATCAGTATGCTGTCCCCCTCAGTTTGCCTGAACATAGCATCTACCTTTTTGTTGATGGGTTGCGTGGAGTGGGGCATGAGCCAGCCCTTTTTGGCCAAACCCTCGACATACTTTTGTGGGGGGATGCCCGACCCCGCCTCTGCCCTGATGCTCAGGTCCTCCGCCAGAACTCCTGCTTCGGGGAGCTACTTTTGTGGCTGGGGATACCCAGGTATTCTGACAAGCCGGCAATCCTGTCATGGAAGGCTTTTGCTGAGGAAGGCATTTCCTGCTCCTCCTCATCTGTGTCCTGCTGGTCTTCTGTCCCCAGAGGGGTGGAGCCAGTAACTTTTCGAGGTTCCTCTGTGATGGGGGTCTGGACTCGCACCAGGGCTGCTGGAGGCTGGGCTGCGTTGTCGTGAGTTGCGCCAGAGAAGCGGGAGTCAACATGAAAATGTGGTGGAGAAATGCTCCTTGGCACTGTTGGTGGCTTGCGTTTGGCAAGCCAACTGTTTGGCTTTTTACCCAATTCTTCTAAAAAGTGTGGTCTAAAATGCACAATTTTCACCCATTATCTAAAAAAAAAGTCACGTGGGGAGAACCCCCACAAACCTCCCTTGAGTGGTGCAGGCTCCCTCGCTACGCTTAGTTGCTCTGGCATATCAGGGACAAAT
Source organism: Ambystoma mexicanum (assembly GCF_040938575.1). Taxonomy (NCBI): domain Eukaryota; kingdom Metazoa; phylum Chordata; class Amphibia; order Caudata; family Ambystomatidae; genus Ambystoma; species Ambystoma mexicanum. Next base: position 392,074,462 of record NC_090933.1, read on the forward strand.
ATTTATGCTGTTCCAGTGAAAATATTCACGAGCCACCAATGACCCTTTTCCATAAAAGTGTTTCAAGCTTTTCCCAAGGATTTATCAACAGACCCGTTTCAGCACTGTAAAGCAAACGAGGCACTGTCTTTTGGTGGAGCCAGTAACTTTCCGATGTTCCTCCGTGGTGGGGGTCTGGACTCGCACCAGGGTTGCTGGAAGCTCCGTACTAGGTTGCTCCCGAGGTGGAGGAGGAGGCGGCATGGGCTGTGTTGTCAGTTGTGCCCGAGAAGCGGTAGGCAACATGACTTTAATAATGGCCCTGACTATTGAGCCCATTTGTGGGGACTGCATGAGTGACATGAATTGGTCAAAAAACCTGTCCTCAGAGGCAGGCTGTGTGCGATCTTGCATGGGGGCAGGGACGAATATGCCAGCTGCCACCTCACCCCCTGCCCGTACATGGGGTCATTGTACCTGGACCCTGAATTGTAACCAGTCTGTCCTAGGAGCAATACTTCTCCTTTTTTGATTGCTGGGCTGATGGGCCTCTGCGCCTGCCTGCGAGGCTTCCCCCATTTGCTGCTCGGGAGTGGCAGCAATTTTTTGGGGGATACATTCTTTATATTGATGTACAACAAACTCGGACGGGCATTCCCATCCCTCAAACAACAAATATTGAATAATTATATAAAGCTGGGTAGGGCAGTAGATCGGTCAAAAGGAAGCGAGTGGCAGCCATTTTGTCTTGAGCCGCCGCCATTTTGTCTGCACCCTGAGCAGGTGGACCTGTAGCCAGAGTGTTCCCGTGCTTGGCCTGCATGCTCGATTGCACCGGCTCTGCGCCGCACTGCACCTCAGGTGTTCACCCGGTAGGCACCAGGACAGGTCCAGGTGGTAGTGCAGCACACAGGCCCCTTCGCTGCAGGACCGGTAGGGCCCTTGGACCCCTCGCCCGTGAGGCCGGTAGCTGCGTGAGCCTCGGTGCTCCCTGAGCCAGTGCCAGGGCCAGACTGACCCCTCCGGCCAGAGGGCTTTAGAAGGAGTCGCCTCTGCGGGGTGCCTTGGAGAATAACGCTCCTACCTTCTGTGTCTTCCTCCGGATGTAGTCCTTGATGTTTTGAGGGACGGCCAGGAAAGGAGACGGGACGTATGAGTATTAAAGGTATGCTTACCTTTTCTGTCCTTGCTTTCCATTCCGTAAACTTCTTAGCTAATCCGGAGGTGACTTGGATAATACCTCCATCCAGCGCACAAGTCTGTTTTTTAATGATTTTGATGTCAACGTGACGCAGTCTGCACAAGAATCAAACCGGTGTTCGACAACCAAACACTCCAGGCAGAGTGTGTGAGGATCCGAAATCGAGAAGTGACACTCACATGACGCACACCTAGAAAAAAAAACATCGAGCCAGACATGCGCCAGGGTACCAAACACCAGGGTGGCATGAATTAAAACATTTGAAAAATATACATGTTAACCGCGTATATGAGGAAGTGCGATGCAAAAAAATCACTGACACAGTGCTAGGCATCCATTCCTGTCAGTACAGAAAAAGGGACAGATGTGGTGCTGAGTGGCGAGGGTAGTGTGCACAATCACACTAGCTATTGTGCCTCTGCACGTCAAATTGAATTTTAAAGAGCAGAGCAAAGAGCTCTGGTCCCGCCCTCTAATGGGGACTCGATACAATATGAAGGAAAGGAGACGCGACTTAGGAGTAAGAAAATTACTGAGAGGTAAATTAGTTGTTAGTCTAATGGATTCCTTCCTCCCACGGATTTCTCATCTATGATACCTTCTCATAGCAGTATGTGGATCTGGAGGAGGGAGGAGAGCAAGGACACCACCATAAACCAGAACATTTCAGAAGACAGCCCTACCAAAATGAATGTCCTGTCATGACTGGGAATCCAGGCAGCAATGTTTGGCGAGCGTGTGCAGCAAGGCCCACATAGCGGCCTGCAAATGTCCAGTACACAAAGCCTTTTCTGCAGTGCAGAGGGGGCAGCCAGTCATGTGGCAGAATGAGCTCTGAGACCGTCAACCACAGCTATTCAGTAATGCAGAGAACGTTTCCCACTTGACACGGTCTGCTTGGCCACAGCATGGACACCAACATTACCTGCAAAAAGCTGGTCATCTTTCCTGATGTCCCTCTTCCAAGAGACGTAGCAGCTGAGAGCCTGCATTGGGTCCAGCCAATGGAGTCGTTCCTTCGCCTTAGAGGTATGAGGAGGAGGAAGAAACACAGGAAGATTGATGAAAATCCGATACCACAGTAGGACTGAAGGATGGTCTCGCTCTCAACATCACCTTCTCTTTGGAAAAAACCAATACGGAGGTTAAACAGATAACACCTGAAGTTCACTCACCCATCTTGCGGAAGTGATGGCAACTAGGAAAACCACTTAAAGGGTGAGCAATATAATAGAACATAAAAGAAGGGGCTCAAAAGGATCCCCCAAAATAAATGCCAAACCCAAATTCAAGTCCTATGCCGGAACTACAAACTTGCGACGGGGAAACTAATTGCACAATCTCTGCAAAAATTGCCTAACAGTGTCAATTGTAGACAGGGTTGCCCCCGATGTGACAAAGAGGGGGCAGGATTGCTACACATGTTTTGGACCTGTCCAGTGATTAAAATATTTTGGTCATCAATTGCGGATAAAGTGGCCACGGGAATCGAGATGCATGAGTGGCCGCCAGAGGCCTGCCTACTGGGTATGTTTCCCCGGCAGAATAAACGCACCGCTTACCTGACGAAAATGAAAGACCTGATATGAATATCAGCGAAGCGCAGAATAGCCATGGCCTGGAAGGTGGCTGCGGGCCCTAAAATTGACGCATGGTGGGGAGACCTGAAGAGGTTGGCATTGGCAGACATAGGCTTGAGAGAAGCAAGTGAGGATGCAGAGTCCTGGAATACACTCACACAATGTTTAACACCAATTCGGAGAAGGGGGGTACGAGACATGGGGCTGAACCCCAGGGCAATTAATAGGGGTAAGGACTGAGGGTTTTTGTATCATAAGCCCCCTAAGAAGAAAGGGGGAAGGGGGAGATAAATAAATAGATAAATATAAAAAGACACTATGGCAGAGAGAAGCACCATAAGACACGGGTATTAAGATACAGGGGACAATAAACTTAAATGAGCAATGTAATGTTGATATGTATATATAAATACTACACATGACTTGGATTAACCAAGGACAATAATCCTGTCCGGGATGGAACTTCGTTCGGCCCACCTGTAATATTTTACAAAATAAGATTTTGTACACGATGCAAGAATTCAAGTGCTTACAGAAACCCAACATAAGCAGTTATTGGACTCTAAGAGAAGAAAAGCTGACGTATTCACTCTTGCAGAACTCCTCGTGATAAGGAAGGAACAAGTTACTTACCTGTAACTGTTGTTCTCCAGCATGGGTCTGGCATGGATTCACATGCTCATGAATATTCCCCGTCGTCAGGCTGGGAATCCTCGGTAAAGAAAAAACCAGTATCAGTTTCGTTTCTGATCTGTCTTTCGTAGTAATAACCAATCACTGGTCTCTGCGTCATACTGACCACAGCCAATGACTGCCCTCTACCTAAGCACCGCCTCTGGCAGCCATCTTCAGATTTGGAAGCACGTGAAGTGGCAGTATGACCAAGTGAAGAGCCGCAGAGGGGTAGGCGGGAGGGTTCGCATGTGAATCCATGCCAGACCCATGCTGGAGAACAACAGTTACAGGTAAGTAACTTGTTCCTTCTCCAGCATGGGGTCTGGCATGGATTCACATGCTCATGAATAAAGAATACATAGCAGTACACACATGCACAACCACGGGAGGTGGCAAAGGCTCAACATTAAGCATCACATAAACTCAACATTAAGCATCTTACCTCCTCACCAGGCTCACCTCAGGCGAACAGGTTGCGCAGCACTGCTTGGCCGACCCTGGACTCCTCCCTGGAATCCCGGTCGACGCAGTAGAATTTCGTGAAGGTGTGCGTCGACCTCCACGTAGCAGCCCTGCATATGTCCAGCAGGGGCACACCAGATAGGAACGCCGTGGTAGCTGCGATCGCTCTGGTGGAATGGGCTCTCGGACGGCCAGGCAGCGGTCGGTTTGCCAACCGATGACAGTACATGATACAGCCGGAGAGCCATCTGGAAATGGAAGCCTTCGAGAGAGCCTTCCCCTGATTGACAGGTCCAAAGTTCACAAAGAGTTGTGACGTCTTCCGAAAACACTTCGTGCGGTCTACGTAGAACTTCAGCGCTCTAGCCACATCCAGCGAGTGCAAAGTCCTCTCAGCCGGCGACGAAGGCGACAGGAAGAACACAGGCAACACCAAGGGTTCGTTGAGATGGAAGTCCGACGGCACCTTGGGCATGAAGGAGGGGTGCGTCCTGAGCACTACCCTCGTGTCGTGGAAAGTCAAGTACGGGGCCTTGCAGGAAAGGGCCTGGATCTCTCCCACTCGTCGTGCGGAGGTGATGGCCACAAGAAAAGCTGTTTTCCACGATAGAAACTTCAACGGGGCCGAGTGCAGAGGCTCGAACGGAGGTCCCATGAGCTTGGTCAGCACCACGTTGAGCTCCCACGCCGGGGCCGGAGCCTTCACCGGCGGGAACGATCTGAACAGTCCCTTCATGAACTCTTTCACCAGACGATGAGACCACAAGGACGTCCGCCCCGTGGTTCTGGTGTATCGGGAGATCGCAGCAAGATGAATCTTGATGGACGCGTGTGCCAGACCAGCTTTGGCCAGCGTCAGCAGGTACGGCAGTACTTGGGGAGCCGTAATCCGTAGAGGGTTAATCTTCTGTGCGTGGCACCAGACAGAGAACCTCTTCCATTTGTGTCCGTAGCATTTAAGAGTCGAGGACGCCCTGGCCTTTGCAAGAACCTCTCTGCAATCGGCCGGTATGTCGTATCCTCCAAACTCTAGCGCTGCAGGAGCCAGGCCTGCAAGTTCAGCGACTTCGGGTCGTGGTGGAGGATGGCGCCTCCTTCCCTGGAGAGTAGATCCGCGTCCGCCGGCAGCTTGATCGGCGGGGACGCTGACAAGTCTAGAAGGTCCGGGGAACCATATCTGCCTCGGCCACGCAGGTGCGACGAGGATCATCCTGCACCGTGACCTCTTGAGCTGGTTGACGAGCCGGATTAGCAGAGGCAAGGGAGGGAACGCGTAGAGGAACAGGCCCTCCCAGGGGAACGAGAAAGCATCGCCCATGCTCCTCGTCTGGGGAAACCTGCTGGCGAACCTCCGGCACTTGGTGTTCGTTGCCGTCGCGAACAGGTCGATCTGGGGTGTGCCCCACCGTCGGAAGAGGCGATCCACCAGATCCTGCCGTAGTTCCCACTCGTGGCACGAGCGCAGCTCCCTGCTGAGTGAGTCGGCGATGGTGTTTTTTATCCCTGCCAGATGAAACGGTACCAGAAAAATCCCTTGGGCGACGGCCCAATGCCACAGGTCCTGCGCCTCCTTGGACAGCGCTGGGGACCTGGTTCCGCCCTGTTTCCTGATGTAAAACATGGTGGTGGTGTTGTCGGTGAAGATCCTCACCACCTTGCCCTTGAGGGACGGAAGGAAGGACCTGAGGGCCCAAAACACTGCACGGAGCTCCAGGACGTTGATATGCAGGGACTTCTCCGTCGGGAGCCAGAGTCCCCTTGCGTGCAGATTTTCGGTGTGCGCTCCCCACCCTTCCAGGGAGGCATCCGTGGTCACAGTCTCCTGGTGGGCTGGGGTCTGGAAGTCCATGCCCGCCGTCAGATGCGCGCGGGTGCCCCACCACCGTATCGCTCGTCGGAAACTCTCGTCGAGCTTGATCCTTTCCTCGAAGCTGCCCGTCGTCTGGATCCAGCGTGCATCCAGGAATTCTTGCAACGGGCGCATCCGGAGCCTGCACATGGGAATGAGGTAGATGCAGGAAGACATCATCCCGAGGAGGGACTTGATGGACCTCACCTTGGCCGCGTCGGCCACCAACATCCATTGCACCTTGCCCAAGATGGTCCTGGTCCTCTCCTCCGACGGGGAGGCCAGAAGGGACACTGTGTCGAGCCTCGCTCCCAGAAACAGTGCGACTTGCGCGGGCACCAGGTGGGATTTGGCGTAGTTCACGGAGAATCCCAGGTCCGTGAGGAGTTGGATGGTCCTTGCCGTGTGGACCACGGCGAGCTCCCTCGTCTTGGCGCGGATGAGCCAGTCGTCCAGGTAGGGGTAGACGTGAATCCCCTCGCGGCGCAGCTGCGCCGCCACCGGTGCGAGGCACTTGGTGAATACCCTGGGTGCCGACCGTAGTCCGAAGGGGAGGGCTTTGAACTGGTAATGACGCCCTTGGACCACGAATCTGAGGAATTTTCGGTGCCCCTTTAGGATGGGAATGTGGAAGTAGGCATCCTCCAAATCCAACGACGATAGGAAGTCTCCTTCCTCCAGCTGACCCAGGACGTGCTGGAGGGTGACCATCCGGAACTTCTGCGCCTTGATGAACTTGTTCAGACGTCGCAGGTCTAGGATGGGGCGCCATCCTCCCGTCTTCTTCTTCACGAGGAAGTATCGCGAGTAGACTCCGGAGCCCCGAAGCCTCTTTGGGACGAGTTCGATGGCGCCCTTTCTGAGCATCGCCTTTACCTCCAGGAGAAGTTGAGGGACGTGAAGTTCTTTCCTGGCCACGGGGGGGACGCGCGGGCACCTTCTTTGAAACTCGAGCGCGTGGCCCCGGGCCAGGGCGTCCAGCACCCAACGGTCGGTGGAGATGGACTCCCACACGCTGACGAAGCCCGCCAGCCGGCCTCCCACCGGGGTGCTTCGGTGGGGGCCCGACCCCACGGCCGGTTCAATCCTGCTTGGACGCGGCCTTGCCGCCTTGACCTCCTTGGCGACGACGGCGGGGTCCGCTAGACTTGCCTCGTCCTATGTAGGCCTCTTGCGACGACGAGCGGGCCGCTTGACGGTAGGAAGCGAAACCGCCGCCGGAACCTTTGGAGGCGCCCTTGCCTCCGCCGCTCCGAAAGGGCGTTCGTCGTTGCTGCAGGACTCCAAGGGCCCTGGCCGTCTCAGTATCCGCCTTGATGGCCTGAAGGGAATCGTCCACTGTCTTCCCAAACAGGTTGTTCCCGTCGAAGGGCATGTCCAGGACTCTGGTCTGGACGTCCTGCCGAAAGTCTGTAGCTTTGAGCCATCCACGACGTCGAAGGCAAACGCCGTTGCCCAGCTGGCGGAACCCAGTGTCGGCGATGTCCGTCGCCACGGTGATGGCGTGGTCCGACGCCACCTCACCTTCCTGCAGGATCTCAAGGGCCTCCGCCCTCTTGTCGTCCGGCAGAAAATCCAGCAGGGGAGCTATCTTGTACCAGAGCTCCCTGTCGTAGCGGGCCACGATAGCCAAGGCGTTGGCCGCTTTAATCGTCGTCGCTGCCGACGAGATGACTCTATGTCCCATAGCATCCAATTTCTTTCCCTCGCCGTCCGGCGGGGAAGTTGATGTGGAGGCCGCACCCCCCCCCCGCTTTCTTCCTGGCTGCCGCGGAGACGACGGAGTCCGGGGTAGGCTGCGCCCGGAGGCATAGGGGGGCCGTGTCCGGGACCCGGTACTTTTTCTCGTACCGGTCTCTTCTAGCTGGCGTCGTGGAAGGGTTCTTGAGGAGGGAAAGGCCCTCATCCCAAATGTCGTCCAACAGAGGCACTGCGAGGACCGTCTTCCTCTTGGCCTCGCGCCGCTGATAAAGGAAGCCTTCCTTTTTCTTCTCCTCAGGGCAGAGTTGGAAAAGCTCGGAAGCCCTGGAGATCATGGAGTGGAAAGATCCGATCTCGTCGGGCGGAGAAGCCCTGGTGGGAGGCGACGACGGAAAATCCTCGTCGTATGCCTCGTCGTCCGTACCCGTCGCTGCCGTGTCAGTCCCCGTATCATCCCCTCGGGTGGACGGGGAGGAGGGCTGGACGGGGCGCGACGGTTGAAAAGGAGGTGGTGGATGGATCCTTCTTTTCTTGGTGGGGGGGACACCAGAAGGTCCCGGTTCTGGATCCCCCGACGGGAGAGGTTCCTCCGTCGGTAACGGTAGCCTCGTCCTTATCTCGGAGCATAAGGACTGTATGGCCAACAAAATGGCCGCCGAGTTGTCTTGCGGCGCTGGCAGAGGGGAATCCGACGGGCGAGCAGGGGCCCCGTCGGTATCCTCGACGATGTCGTCGTCGTCACCTGCGTCGGGGTCCATTCCGACGGGCTGGCCTTCTTCCACGCCTAGGCCGTGGCTTAAGACCTCGATCAGCTCCTCTTCTGAGGTTGAGGCCGAATCTACGACGACGCCCTGCCCCCCCTTCTTCTTCCCCACGGAGGGTTTCACGGGGGTCCTATCGATGGGCACAAAGGAAGACTCCCTCCGTGGAGGCAGGGAGATTCTGGGCCCTGAGGTCGCCACCACTGGTGTAGCCACCACAGGCTGAGCCAGGGCCGCCGCGACCGTTTCGATAGAGGGCTTGGTCGGATGGATCAAGGCCTTCACCACCTTAGGTGCGCTCACCGCCTTATCCTTGAGGGAGGGGGCACTGCCACGCTCCTCCTCTGCCTTAGAGCTCGACCGGGGCCTCTCCAGGAGCTTCGCCGGGTGCTCGGCCTTCCTCTTACCCGACCCAGAGCGTTGGCTCGTGGTTGATGGTGCCGGGGAGGGTGCGCCCTGCCTGGCGCCCGTAGAGCCCGACCGTTCGGCGCTCCCGGTGCCAGCGGACTCGCGGTGCTTGGCCTTATGTTGGGCCCCCGTCGCCGGGGCGCCCTCAAAGGTCTTAGAAGACCGCTCGGATTTCTTCTTCTTCTCGCCAGACGGGCTCTTACCCTCCAGCCAGTTGGCGAGACGTTGATGGCGGTCCTTCATGGTCCGTTCCGACATGTTGCCGCAAAACGCACAGTCCTTCTCCACGTGCGTCTTGTCCTCATGAAGGCAGTAAAGGCAGAAAGAGTGTTCGTCCTCCTTGAAGACGTTCTGCAGCTGGCATCCAGGGCAGACCCTGAACAGCTTTCCGGGCGTCGAGCTTCCCTTCTCCTGGGCCATCTCCGAGACCGGGCCTGAGAAGCTTCTGGAGTCCTCCGAAGCGTAGCTCGACGAAATCTTCACCCTTGAGGGGCACAGATGAATCCGACACGGGTCCCCGTTGATCGGATGTAGGATCGGTGGAGCTTGAGGCTCTTTTGACCGAAAGAATCGAAGTTTTTTGTGAAAAAGCGCGAAAAATAGCACTAACGCTCAAGAGCAATAGCACGAGGATCCCAACACATGAACGCGCGGTAAAAATCTGAAGATGGCTGCCAGAGGCGGTGCTTAGGTAGAGGGCAGTCATTGGCTGTGGTCAGTATGACGCAGAGACCAGTGATTGGTTATTACTACGAAAGACAGATCAGAAACGAAACTGATACTGGTTTTTTCTTTACCGAGGATTCCCAGCCTGACGACGGGGAATATTCATGAGCATGTGAATCCATGCCAGACCCCATGCTGGAGAATGTGGGGTGCGTCAGAGGGACTGTTGAATGTTCTGTTAAATGAATAAAACCAATAAAATACAATTAAAAAATAAATGAAAAAACGGTGGGAATTGTAGAGAAAGAGCCCTGCTCAAGGGTCCTTTTAAAAACCAAGTTAGTGGCCACGTACCCCTTCCACAGAGCCAATCTGGAGGCCTATCCTCGCCAAGAATAGCAACAAATCTAAAACAGAGGACATAGGATGATAAGTGGCCCAGATCCCCCACTCCCTGCACAAAGCCAAGAATTTTACGCCATCTGCAGGCATAAATAAACAGTGTCATGTCTCAGAGCTGAGAGGAGTACATCCAGGATGTCGTCTAACAAGACCTACTCCTTGTACCTCAGCCGCTCGCTCCACAGCCAAGCATGAAGGTTCGGGCTGCTGAGGTTCGTGCAGAGGACCTAGTCATCCAACTGAGAGAGCAGGTCCACTCTATTCGGAAAGCACCAGGGAGGGCGGGTGGTCATGTCAAGATAATCTGGTTACCATGTTCTATGAGCCCAATTTGTGGCTATTAAGATCAATGTGGACCCAAACAGGCACAGCTCCCCGAGAACTAGCAGTATGACAAGGATCAGCGGGAACTGTGAAGGCACCATGAAGCAGGACATAGACAACAGATTCAAAGTTCAAACAAAAAGGACTTTATTAACTCAAATGTCAGGATGCTGTAAGGCCTAACTTGACGTATAATAAGGTGGGATTTCCCTACCTAAGTAAACTAAGGATAGTCCGAGTCAGTAAGTTCAACTTAAAAGTCTGTCTGTGTCAAAGCCTATACTTGCCCTCACAACTAAAGCTAAACAATTTGTAGGGATGTCAGCAACCAAAGTAAGTGTTCAAACTAAAGTTCTGAGTTTCTTGCAGCTCCAGACTTGCTCTTGGTTTCCTTCCCCAAGTTAAACCCAGTTCCACAAAATGGCCTTGGGGTTCTCTTCCCCAAGTTGAACAGTTTCACAAGGCTTTAAATTCAAAGTCAAATCCACTTGTGTAATTTGCCTTTTCTTTCTATCACTTGAACAACTTTTAGGCCAACCAGCCTCAGCCTCTTTACTCCTCTTGGCTTACACTCCAAGGAAGGGTTCCTCGCTATAGTCACAGTTGTCGGTCCACCCATCACAGGTCATGCAACCGATAACCCTTGATGCTTTACAACACTTCATACTTCCTTTCTGCATCTGTGTTATAAGCAGGGCTGAAGTCGAGAGCACACGTGGGTGGACTGAGTCCACCCACTTTTTTCAGAGGGTGGACTCCATTCCCCCAGCCAAAATTAGAAACATTTAAAGTCTTCTTTGAATTAAAGCAGACCTCAGAGATCGAACCGCAGTCGTCAGGTTTGAAGGCCAGACACTTCACCACAGCACTATATAACCTGATGAAAACTAACAGCCAACCAAAGATGAAATCTCTCATTTCAGTACTGCATGTTCCAGGGAAAACATTTGTATTGGTTCTTGGAGTTTAAAACATGCACACCTTTTAACGTTTTCAAAAACACCATTAGAAGAAAGTATCCTCTCTTGGTTTTGTGTGTATGTTGGTTTTATGAAAGGTAAATGCCATTCGTCCTGTAAATTTTGGGTTGTTTTGCAAAGCCAATTTAATGAAATCTGCATATTTCATCGTGATATGCTCATTTCTGGCAACGTCACATCCCATTGCATTGCATTGCATTTGTTGATGAGTCCCCCCTCTTATATTTTGAGGACTTGACCCCTGGTTATAAGTCCACTTATTCATCTGATGAACTTTATTGGCCTCTTGCCTTTATCCACATGTGACTCGCACACACTATTCTTTGTGGTATTTCTTGCTTTCACTCTATCCAATAGTGTTTTGCTTTTCTGCACTTTTCACTTTGTTTGCTAGTGCTGTTTCTTTAATTTCATCTTGTTTGCAAATGCACATGCAGTTTTGTTTAATTCATACGATATTCGCATTTCTTTTCTTCAATTCAGCATTCAGACTTATTACATGCTTGTCAGCTCGTTCGGTATTCAATATTTGCTCTTGGTTCTTCTTACCCATTCATTATTATTCAAAATGTATTTTGTGCTTGGCAAAATTGTTCGGTATGCAATAGTTTACTATCACGGTCTCCAGAGCCCCCTTTTTGTGTATTCCTCCTTGTTCGGCATTAGCCATCACCCACACCATGCCCCCGGAGCGCCCCAGCCTGAGTGAACCTTCCCTGTCCCTCTCTGGTGTGCAGCCGCTCCTCCGGGTGCACTGGTCCCAGTACTATCAAGGTTTAAATGAGGGGAAATGAGGAAAGATGGTTTACAACAGCCTATAAAAGCAGGGTGAGGGTGAAATTGGTTCTCACTACAAAAGGGGGGATAGTGTATCTTGCCTGCGGATATCCTCTCCCCAATCACCAAGGACTCTCCAACCAGGTGATCCTCCTTTGCATCTCCACCCCCAGGGTCAGGATCCAAAAGCGATGGCCTTTCCCCGGCCACCTCAGCAGAGGACCCAAGGGGAGTAGGTGGGAGAATACCCTCCGGTTTCTCACAGAACGCAAAGTGAAAGTTGACCATCCAGTTGACCATCAAAGGCCCGCTCCCCCCAGTGCTCCCAATCAAGGATAATCCCTGTAACAGAACATTCACATTTCTTGTCAACACTTGAAGCAAAGTGGTCTACCAGAGGAGTTCCACAATGGGAAAAAATATCCAGGACTTCCTGGCAAAGCTCCCAGTCATGGGAGGCCAAGGTCCGTCTGCATAAAGCATCCACAGTGCGATTCTCCTTTCCGGCAAGGTGATCCGCCATCAGAGATTAACAAATTATTTATCTCTCGGGAATGTTCTTTCTCATGGATGTTCCTGCCATGAATTCCTCAACTTTCTTATCTGCTACTCAAAACCTTTTCAGCCGCCAGGTGGCCCAGTGGCAACTCTGCCCAACACCTCTATGCGCACCATGCCAGATATAACTTTGGGGCCAGTATATTTATTAAAAGTTACTCACGGCATAGGGAAGATGGCGGCCGCGAGGGGGTAGACGTGCCTGTGAGCAGCTCTGTGTCTCCCCTCCCGGGCCATGCCAACAAAGATCGCCAATGAAGCGGATTCCATGCCCAGCATAGCCCCAATCCAGATGGGACGTGCGGTGGACATGTAGAGCAAACCTCTAGAAGAATCAGGGCTTTAAAGGTTGAAGGAGCTGAGCTGGGAACATAGGTGAAAGCTGGAGAGTCAAGCGGCAGGACCCCACGGGACGAGGCGGCGGAGGCAAACCCACTGAGGCGACCATAAAACACGACGGAACCGAGACACTGCGTCGGCACCCACAACAAGAGAGTCTCAGCAGATGAGGGGCACATATACCCGGGAGCCCCCAAAACGATTTGTATCTTGAGAGGCACAACTCGGGAGCACCCGGACCGCACATGGAGCAGCCGAGCAGGAGCAGAGGAGTGAGCGAGAGGCGGGACCAAGACCCTGCGCCTCGTATGCAGCAGGGAAGAACAAGCGCGTTACCCCTCGGCCACCAGACACCAAGAGACAGGGGTGGATCTGCACAAAGGGGGAGAGGAGGGAGAGGGATATGCACAGACCCCCTCCTCCAGCAAGTAACATGCTGTTTGGCGCGGCCATCACAACGCTGCAGCGTAACAATACGGAGCTGCGGCGAGATCCTCCATGAAAGCGGGAATGCAACATCAAGGACCCCCTTTCACTCCCACACACTCCTGCTGCGTCCCCATACAAGGGAAGAAAAAGGAAACAACCGAGGCATGACAGCAGAGCATGCAGGGGGAAAGAAGACACAGGCAACACGGTAAGGACTCCAATTCTGTGTAACAGACCTCCCTCTGCACTCCATAATAACAACCAGGGATGAAGGAATCACCATACAGATGGCAGAACTAAGGCACTCCCGGAAGGCAGAGGGAAGCACAGCACCCCACCAGCCACCTCGACTCCAGACGGAGACAAAGTCACAAGCAAGGCCACACAGAGCGGCCTCCCCCCAATAACCTGGCACAAATGGGGTAGAAGCTACACGCATAGCCAAACAAGGGAGCAGAAACAGTAGAGAGACAATTCCGCCAGGGGACCCCAAGCAAAGAGTGACTCCCCAAACGAGGAACGGGCACCCCCCGAAGCCAGAGGCTCCAACAAGGAAGGTGGGGCAAGAAAGAAGCGCCCAACTGCGCACCACGGATTAGAGACCCAGACATGTGAATCAGAACCCACGAGGGCTAGAGCAGAGGACCAGCGCAGCCCCAGCCAACGCCCATCCGCCAAAGACAGGGATCCCCCTAACAGCGATACAAGATCGGAGGTGAGCCTAGAATACAAAACAAGGGGCGGGCCCCAGAAGCAGCAGAGGACTGATACAATCCCGGGAACCGGGGTGACAGCCCCAAACATGCAAAGGATCAAAGAAGAGCCACACACATGTCAAAATCTAGGGGAAAGCAACCACAAAACAACGCAGGCCCCACAATTCCAGACCGAAAAAAGCAGCACCAGATAGGACTGGTCAAAATCCAATGCCTACTCCTCCAATTAGGTGGTTCAAGGCAAGGATATCTCATAATTTAACCTTCCACTAGGCAGGCACTGCGGTGAAAAAAGGAGACAGCAATTGCGCCGAGGTGTAGAAGAATTGCTGTCACCTTTTTTCACCGCAGTGCCTGCCTAGTGGAAGGTTAAGTTGTGAGATATCCTTGCCTTCAACCACCTAATTGGAGGAGTAGGCATTGGATTTTGGCCAGTCCTATCTGGTGCTGCTTTTTCCGGTCTGGAATAAATCAGCCAGCGTGAGAAAGAAATCAGATGACTAACACGGAGGGATAGCGGCTTACAATCGAAGACTCCCCCTTTAATAATTTTTTTCCAGGAGAAGAAATATACTTACACCTAAGGGTACCTGTCGCTCTGAGTGAATCCTATCTGCTAGATAAGTGAAGAGCAAGTAATTGGTTTTGCTAGAAAGTTTGAAGACATTTACCTCCTCCGACTACTGGTTCAGATATAGGAATCTGGTGTGTAGAGGAATTAAAAAGATCTACCTGAAGCACAAGACAAATTTCTGCCCCTGAAGAATGTCCAGTTACTTGCAACATATAGGACAGAAACTTATATAGGTTGGGCTTGTTCAACACAGTGGGGAATAAGAGAAATTAAGTTGCCACTGTTGTTTTGTTATCAAGTATTTTGTGACTTTGATTTTGTGAGGTGGACTCATTTTATTACTGTATATTACTATGTTGTGTATATATGTTTTTTAATGTTTGTGTTACTTGTGCTGGAAAGAGAAAAATGAATTAAAAATCAAATTTTAGGAAACAATGCTTGTTATTGAGTGCACAGTACGCAGCCCATATTTGTTAAGTGGTTGCTCAAAGGCACAGTTATCTTAGGGTACACTAATTGTTTTACATAGAGAGTTGTTTGTTTTCCTTCCTTTGGTTAAATATATATATTATATCCTCACTTGGTGAGAGGGAGTATCACCCTAGTGTGGGGCAACCCTTGAATGATATAATCTAATGGAAGATAATCAACAGGAAGACCCGCTGTCCCAGCAAAGACAATTGGGAAAAGCACAAACATTAACAAATATGGAGAAATAGATGGGAAAGCAATGTCTACCAGAGCCCACCACCCCGAACACTTCAGGTCACGCTGGAGCAGGAATCCAACAACCAGGTGACGGGGGGAACAGCCCCGGGCACCGCTGGTTGAATCTAAGTGGGCTTTAGGACTCCTCGCAAAGTTATCCCTGAGTGTGTACAGGGCATAGTGTGTAGGGCTCCACGCCTGAGTGACCATAGGCTCCAGAGCCCTCCTCAGGGCAGTTATGGGCGGAGAGTAGGGGTACGCAGGTTTGAGGTTGCAGAAAATAGGAAAGGGGGGGAAGCGGGAAGGGATCTGGAAGGAAATCGCTATCGGTACAAAGAGGCTGAGGCACTGCAGTAGAGAATGCCCAAACCACGAAAGAACAGGGATAAATATCTTGACTTACAATGTCTGAGGCTTAAACTCACCAGTAAAAAGGAAGAAAGTGGAACATTTCGTCCAGAAAGGGAAATATGGAGTAATAATGCTTCAAGAAACACACATTAAAGGTAAAGACAGAGGGAAGGTGCGTCTGAAAGGATACTACCAAGTCCTCCAGGAAAACAAACAAGAGAAAATGGCAGAGGTCCTGATAACATTTCAAAACTCTCTAAACATACAATACTCGTAGACAAACATGGCAGATACCTATTTGTAAACACCCATATAGAGGGATACGCCCTGACATTCGCGAGAATATACTCCCTGAATACGGGACAGGATGGCTTTATCAGAAACATCTTGGACAAACTGGAAAGATTTGCCACAGGGTGGTGGTATTAGGGGGTGGGGGGACTTCAACATAGCATGGAACCCCAACATAGACAGATCAGACACCAGACCGAAAACTCAGGGAACACCATCATAAGCCCTGCAAGCGAGAATGGGAAACTTAGCGATGGAAGATGTATGGCGGGGCATGAAAGGGCAACAACAGGGTTTTACACACTACTCACACATCCACAATACGATGTCTAGAAATACTACCTATGGGTTTCGACTTGGCTCCTGGGGAACGTCCGAAACATGGAGCGATATCACTCTCCGACCATGCTCCCCTGTGGATAGATCTTGTGCTTCCCCACAGACAGGGCTCTGGAGATGGAACTGTTAGGCAGAAACCTGTGCAGTTCCCTTAGGGACCACTGCAAAAAGTTTAAGACTACAGGAGTTAGCAGTAAACCCAATTGGTAGCAGTCTGCACCACCCAGATTTACCTGGTAGCTGTGGCTGAGCAGTCAGACTTCTCTCAAGAAGAGTTAGGCAGTATACAGAGCATACACAATAGGGCAGGTAAATACAGTAGAACAAGCAAACACCGACCAGAGCTTTGGTGTAAAGGATATATAATTATTTATTTAAAAACACATCTATAAAAACACACTGGCACTAATATCAAGCAATTTCAAAAACACAGTTACTAAAGTATATACACTCCCTTCGCAGAATATTAGACAATTCTTAAGTAAAGCACCACTTATTTTCAGACAGCAGTGAGCGCTTAACGCAGATGACACTCTAATAATTCGGTTAAAAGGGAGAGAAAGGCAGAACATAAATTGAAACAGATCCCAACACTTTCAAAGGAACACAGCAAGAGAGGAAGGCAGAATAAAACCGTGAAGTTAGAGTTCCAGAAAGCCGGATCCACTTTAAGAGGATCAGAACAAAATGTGTCCAAGGTCACACGAATGAAAAGTGCACAAAAGTCTCGAAAAGGGTCAGAAAGGAGTTGGACCAAAAGAAATGGACCAGTTAGATGGTCAAGAGACCTGCCCAGTCTAGAAGGTTAAGGATTTACTGTCACCTTGTAGCAATCTATAGAAAGGGAGGCCAGGCGGACACAGTACCTTGAAAGGATGAGAACACTCCAGCGGGGGCAGTTGTTCCTGGCAGCGGTGGCGAGTCGGTGCTTCGTCTGGCAGAAGAGAAGATCTCGTCGGGGAAGAAAGCAGAAGGTCGTTGTACTGCCAGGGAAGAAACCAGCCGCAGAGTTTCTCGATTCAAAGGAGCAGTCCTTTTATTCCCGGTTCAGATGGTAAGTGGCTATCCGGTTGCCGGGGTGCTTGGCACGGGCAATTCGACCACTAGACGTCCTGGTAGGCGAACAGGAAAGCGAACTGGTTGTCCCCACCAGCTCAAGGGGAAGAGACTCTCCGGCAAGAAGATCTCCTCTGTCGTCGGGAAGTGGTGAGACGGTTCAGCAGGGCTCCACCGGTGGTGTCGTCGTTGCAGGTCGGCTCAGCTTCTCCCTCTTCGGATTTTCAGGTCCTGTGGCGACTTCTTAAGTTCCAGTCCCAAAAGCCCTGCTTTTATGCAAGAAACCCCCATTCATTCAGCCTAGCTGTCAATCAAACATGCTAAGTGTTGAGCCGGCCGGCTCACCACTTGGGCCAATCACACAAGAGTGCGACTTGAGTTGCCAAGGCAACTCAGTCCAGGGTGCCTAAACCCCCTCCCACGCCCCCTGTGGTACCCAGACAGAGTGGCACCACTTTTGGAGGCTTCTGTGGAGAAGCCCGCCAAAAAGTGGAACAAAGGGCTCGACTTGGGTTGGAATCACAGAAGAGAACTAAAACGCCATTTTAGAATCAAGTTCTGGAAAAAAATACCAACCGGTGAATTAATATTAAATAAATAACCCGGCAGTATGTTCGAGGCTATAGGAATTAAATAAATAAAGTTGGTAGCCTCGAACAATGGGTAAATCCCATAGAGATATATTTGCGGTCGAATATAAAAAGTAGTATCCACTGCCACCAGCCAAAACTCGACCAGGGGGAACGGAGACATGCCCCCTCGAATAACAGACCCCAGGGCAATCGAATTGCCCCGACCAGTACGTCCACAATATGATGGTTTGTACTGGTTTCTGTTCATAATTTGGGACTAGTAAAGTTAATGGTGACTTTACATGCCCTGGGAGACAGTAGTCAGTCCCAGGGTATGGAGTCTATGGTGGGGTGTCACTATGACACCCCGTGTCACTGCACTGAGGGTGCTGTGTGACACACATAGTAAAAACACACGAGACCCTATGGAGTAAAAGACCCCATAGCCCATAAACCACATTAACAGTCAAAGGAACCCCTCAAATCATGTCCAAGAGTGTGAGGAAAAGAGTCTCACTCTTGGCAGGAGAAAAAAAAACAAACTCCAGAAATCCAGCAAAGCTGCTGGTGGACTCACTAGGTTGGGAAATTCAGCCTAAACAGAGAATTCTCCCTAACAGGAACCTCCCCATGCAAATAGTCCAAGATCCGGTTATGGGCAATTCGATAAGAGAACATATAATAGAATATTTTGCAAGCAATAACCTGCCAAAAACATCTAGGGAAATCCTGTGGGAGGCTTTTAAGGCAGTGACTATGGGACACTTATCGCACTCAAGGCAAAAAGGGATAAACCGAATCGTCAATGGGAGTCGGAACTAGAGGGGAAATTGACAGATTCAAAAAGAGATGGCCCTGAAACCGTTGATTAAATTTAAAAAAGTGATGAGGCATATCCAAGGTCAGCTAGACACCATGCGCACCAACAAAGCAGAGAGAAATCTACTACACCTGAAGCATTGGTATTATGTGAAGGCGAACAAAGCAGACAAGCTCTTGGCTATGCAGCTAAAGGGAAAACAATTTAATCAATCGGTAAAAGGACTCTGATGATAAAGGGAAAAAAAAAGACCCAAACGGGAGACATTGGCAATATATTTAAAGAATTCTATCAGAACCTTTACTCCTCAGACCGCCCCATCGAGGCGAACCAAGACTCATACCGAGACAACATCTCCCTCTCGATGATATCGGAAGAGAAGACACAATATCTGGACAGGGAAATAACTGAAGAGGAGGTTAAGAAAGCAATCCGAGTTCTCTCGAAGGACAAAGCCCCAGGCCCGGATGGATACAAGGCAATATTCTACAAGACTTATACAGACATTCTATCCCCAATCCTCACTAAACTATTCAACACCTTTAAAGGAAAGGGCAACATTACCCAGTCCATGAACGAGGCAAAATTACTAGTATTCCACAAACAGGGGGAAAAAAACAGAGCTTCCCAGCTCATACCGCCCGATAGCACTGATCAACCGAGATACGTAAATATACACGAAAATATTGGCAGGCAGACTATCGCAAGTACTTCCAAAACTGATCCACCAGGACCAGTCAGGATTTTTTCCGAATAGACAGACCAACGATAACATAAGGAGAATAGCACATCTGGTAAAAAAAAGTAGGGATCACCCAATCCCCGGCCGTACTAGCCCTCAACACGGAGAAAGTGTTTGACCGCATCGAGTGGTCGCTCCTGTTCTGCATACATGGGAAAAAGGGCCTGGGGGAATCCTTCATAAACATGATTAGAGCCAACTATAATTCCCCAAGTGTCCGCATAGCGGTAAACGGAGGACTCTCCGAAAGAGTCTGGATACAGAGAGGGACAAAACAGGGGTGCCCCCTTTCACCTCTCCTATACGCGATATTCTTAGAACCCCTTCTGGCGCGCATAAGGGACACACCAACAATGAAGGGCATAGAAATGGCAGGACACCATCACAAAGTGGCAGCATATGCGGATGACATGCTAGTGGCATTGGGGTCCCGGAGCAGACTCTCCCGCTCCTCCTAGAAGAGATAGAAACATACAGAACTCTCTTGGGGCTGAAAATAAATAGACAAAACTCTGAAATACTTATACTGGCGGGAAAAAAGATTTGATTCAACTACAAGCCATAACACTACATCTAAAAGTGGCAGACAAGGGGGTCAAATAATTGGGAATAACACTGACTAGAGGGATAGATAATCTATATGGAGAAAACTACCCCCAACAACTAGAAAAAAAACAAAAGGGACATAGAGAGATGCAACCCATTGTCAACCTTGTGGTGGGGCAGCATCACGGTGACTAAAATGACCATCTTAACCTGATTATTATACCTGTTCCAGGCATTGCAAATTAGAACCCCAGCAAAGTATTTCAAGGCCCTGACAAAAATAATAATGGCACACATCTGGAGGAAGAAGACTCCCAGGAAGTCTAGGTCAGTTCTTACAGCTCTGAGAGAAAACGGAGGCTGCGCCCTCCCTCACTTCCGTAAGTACTTTGAAGCATCACAAATATGGGTGCTGAAAGAGTGGATCCCGGGAATGTCACAGAAAATGTGGGTAGCTCAAGATAAAGTGGTAGCAACAACACGCCTCAGCCATCTCCTGTCGAAAAGAAAACAAGATAGAAACCCCAATTTGTAAATTAGTGATGTGATGAAAGCAACACTTGACATATGGGAAAAAGCCACAAAAGAGGAGACACTAACAATAGACCCCACCCCCTTTATGACAATGTTTAACCACCAAGAATTCCCTCTGGGTATGGAAAAAGGCACATATCAGAAATGGGAAGGTGCCCAAGTGCAATAAAATAGAAGACATGTACCAGGACCAGGAAATATGACCCTTTGAAGAATGTGTAGTACACCTAGGCCTGACCAATAAAGATGCATGATCAACTGCATCACTGGCTGCGATCCCCGTGGATCAAACAGGCAGGGAGCTAATCCCATTCAAAAGTTCTATTACAACGCGCGCGGGCACAAAATTGTTTCAGGCACAAATTCTTGAATACTCAAAAAGAAGGAGTCAAATGGCACTACATAAAATGCGAAAATACACTCAGGGGCACAGACCCAAGGGAACACTGAGAACACATGTGGGGAACAATCCCTAAACTCACAAGGGCAATGTGGATGAAGATAGTATGACAATGGCACTACACTCGGGAGAGACCCCACACAATGTACAGAATAACATCAAACAAATGCTGGGGGTTTGGGGGACTGGAGGCATATCTGGTGGGACTGCCCGGCCATACAGCAATTCTGGGAAGATGTCAAAACACAATTGCAGGAGACGTTCGAGGGGGCAGAGGGACTGGGGGAAGAGGTGTGGATGTGTGGGCTCTGGGACCCTCGAGAGAAGCGTTTGCCCAAGAGACAGACGGAACATCATGGGCCTCTTAATAGTGGCATGGTTGGCGATAGCACAGAAGTGGAAACAGAGAACCCCTCCGACATCATATGAATGGCTACAAAGAGTGTGGTCACACATTGCAATGGAACGAATAACATACGATATTCAAGGGGATCGCCAAAAATGCAGGACGGACTGGGGCGTAGCACTTATCTTCAGAGTGACTACATGGAACAATGGTGCCCTCGTAGAATAAGGATACTGGATATGTTTACATAGCGGAAATAAGGATAATGGTTGAAACCTCGAGACGCAAACAGAGACACCTTCCGGAGGGGAGTTATGGTTTACTTGACCCCTCATTATGGGGATTATTGTAAAAGAAACCCCAATAAAAATAAATAGACAAAAAAAAAGTTACTCGCAGAGACCACCAGGGGGTGGAGGAGACATGGCTGGTTAACCAGTTGTCTCCTTGCCCCCAGCAGTGGAAAAAGGTAGAAATGGACCCTTGCAGACCTGATGCACAGCCCCCTGGATAAAGGAGTGCTATGTGCCTAGGAGTATTTTAAGCCCCCCCCCCCCACCGAGCTTTCTAGGGTGCCTAATACCAAAGATGTGCCTTAGTGTTTCAGGTGTGTGGCCTTCGTTAGCATCGCAGGGCAGAAAAGCAGAAGTTTGCCGCTGGAGTTGTCTTGGTTAGAGTGGCTGCAGAGGGGGGTATTCCCCATTCACTGTCTTGCTGGAGAGCCGGCATCAGAGCCAAGATCCCAGGTTGATGAGCCTTTTGCACCATTAATAGCTTTGGGACCGACACACAGAGGAGATTGACCGCCTGTGTAAGAAGCTCTGTGTCTTTAAACATTTGTATCTACATTCCGGCATGCGGAAACGATATTGCAGCTGCATGTTTTCCTTTATTATTGGAGCTCTGCAATGAATCTTTTCAATGGTACAAGGGGAATTATTTTGCTTATTTCCCACTCCCAGGCACACACAGTGCGCTCCCGACATATGAAGGTGTTTTTTGGGATTGTAATGGTTCGCTGGTGCAGAATCCCATGCCATTTTGAAAGTGTGCACAGCCTCCTTCACCCAGAGGGTGAAAGTCAAGTTTTTCTATATCAGTGTGATGGTGAGAGGCATCTTGGTGCTGTGATTTGTCTGGATATTGTGCTGCATAAACAGTGCAATAAAAGCTTATGGATCATTCTAGCAATTTTGGGGGACAATTGGGCTTTTTACAATTGGTAAGTGCTGGGAGTTTGTCCCATCTTGGCCATTTTTGATCATCTGGTACCTCCAACCCCACAACTTTGAGACTGTTCTAATCGGAGAAAGCATACACCAAGGCTGACATTCAGTTACTGTTGGATGAAACAAAAGATATGAGAAGTGAGGTCCAGGCCTCGGTCACAGAGCTGAAGGGGAGAGTCGGAACATTGGAGAACAGAATAGAGGCACTAGAAAACAACCAGCTTTCAACTGACCTGGTCGACATGAAGATAGATGCAAGGCTACAGGACCTAGAATCTAGAGGGATGGATTTGGCCACAAAAATCGATTTCCAGAATAGAGACAGGAGATGCAATTTACGTATAATGGGTCTATGTGAAAATAAAGGGGAATCGCTGTATTCTCTATAACACTTTGTGCAATGTCTGTTCTGCCGGACTTTGTTTTTGACCGGTTGCACAGAGGGGGAGTTCCCCCTGGAGGCTCAAGTTCAGTCCTTGTCAAATGCCACTACTTTGCTCAGAAAATGATCATTCTTCAGAAAGCAAGAGAGAAGGAGCCAATTACCTATGAAGGGTACCCGGTGCAAAAATATCAAGATCTATTGGTCCTCACCTCGATTAAGCGGAAGGAGTCCAACACAATGACGCAGTGGTTCCGAGAGAACGGAATTCGGCATAGGTTGGATTTTCCCTTCTCCCTTAACTTTGAACATGGTCAGGAGCACTATCGTATAACTACATTGGCCGAAGCGGAAGGTGCTTTGGAACATTTACGCAATGGATCTTTGATTGAGGGTGCTG
Organism: Ambystoma mexicanum; assembly: GCF_040938575.1. NCBI lineage: Eukaryota > Metazoa > Chordata > Amphibia > Caudata > Ambystomatidae > Ambystoma > Ambystoma mexicanum. Next base: position 392,097,562 of record NC_090933.1, read on the forward strand.
CCAGGCTTCCAAAGGGTCCGCCATTGACTGCCGGCATCTACCAACCATTGTTGCAAAGAGGAAGGCGGAAAGGCTCCAGGAAGTTGAACACTCCCTGAGACTGTTTGGAGATATGTTACTAATGGTTATGGGCCTGTTCACCGACTCCTGTCAGTGGTGTCCGATCTAGAAGTCCTGGTGTGGACTGTTTGGTAATGTTGAACTGGACGGCCCAGGAATTGTTCCTTTAATATTTATTTTTTTCCAATAACTGTTTATTAGCAGTTTTTCATTGAAACAAGTGTGAATTAGAAACCAACAGAAACTCCTTCAACCCCTGCCCCTCCCCCCTGCTCTCCTCTCCACCCCTCCCCTGCCCTCCCAGATCCTATAGGTTCGTTGACAACTCAAATACAACAAATGGAATAGAGACATTAGTACCGGCACACGTGAGTTCACAGGTCTGATTCATCCTGAGTACGAACTATGCCCAATAGTTCCATCTCCTTGGGGCACCAGGCACGGTGGGCACCCGCCTTTAGAAATGACAGAAGGCCGGCCCAGTCCGAAATGAATCGCATGTGAGACCCCTGAATCGAGTAGGTGAGCCACTCCATTGCGACCAGTGCCCACAGTTTTGCAACCCACTCGTGTTCCTGTGGAGGGTCCTTTGAATGCCACTTTCTAGCCAGGACCAATGCAGCCGACATCATCATTATTGCATACAGTCTGCGGTCTACTTTGTCGGGCAGAGTTGTGAGCAAAACATTAAGGCCTAGTAAGTCCCGCCCTCTGCCGTCGCTCTGCTGGAGCCCTAACACCTGGGCGATCGCTCGCTGGACTAGAGACCAAAATGGATCAAGTTTCGGGCACTCCCACCAGATGTGAGCCCAGGAGCCCACTGCGCCGCACTCCCTCCAACAATTCACTGAAATCGTGGGGTACATTTTATTCAACCTGAGGGGGGTACGGTGCCATCTCAGTAAAAGCTTCAGCCAAATCTCCCGGATTTGAATAGATCTAGCAAGTTTCGGGATTTGGGACCACAGCCTGCTCCATTCCAGCTCCTCTATGCCCGACCCAAGATCCTGTGCCCAATTGCTCATGTAAGTATTGGAGTGTATAGTTTCTTCCCATTTTATGAGTTTGTAAATGGATGAGACCACCCCTCTGTCTCCCTTATCTGTGTCTAGATATTTTTCAAAGTGGGTAAGGGTGCGAGAGCCCGCCTGCCTTATTGACGGATGGGAAATCCAGTGCCTGATCTGGAGGTACGAAAACCTCTGCTTCTCCCCCACACCAAAGTCCTTCTTGCACTGCTCAAACTTTTTCACTTCGCCCCCCCACTAGCATATCCCGCAGCATCCTGCAGCCCCCAGAAAACCATGGATCAAAGCTCGGGACGTACATGGCCGCCATAGTGAATTGCAGGTTCACAGGTAGGGGTGAGTACGGGGAAGGGAAGGAGGTTATCCGGGCTCTCATGATAGCTTGATCCCATGCATCCCCTGTCGTTGAAGTTATTGCACTACAATACATTCTGGTCGGCCTCTCGTGCTTCGGCACCCACAAAACCCCCTCCAAGTCTTTACCTACAACTGCTCTATCCATCGGCCTCCACACCTTGCCCGTCATTCCTTTGCTAGTCCTTAATGACCCTAATCTGTGCTGCTAGATAGTACACTCGGAAGTCCGGTTCCCCTACTCCCCCTCTGTCCGGCAAAGCTTTCATAATGGATGCCGCCACCCTCGGGCGCTTAAGGTTCCATACGAACCGGCTAGTTATTTTTTGCAGCGCTCTGAAGATAGATGTAGGGACTAGGATCGGTAAGGTTGTAAAATGATACAGGAGCAGAGGAAGGATTGCCATCTTTAATGTGTTGATTCTACCCAACCACGAAATCTCCAGGGGACCCCAGTCCACAAGCTTCGATTTCACCTTCTGAAGGAGCTGGGGGTAATTTGCTGTATATAATTGCTCAACCGTCTTGGTCAGATGGATCCCCAGATACTTCAGCGAGGAGTCAACCCATCTAGAATTATAAGCCTTCCTGAGGTCTTGGATTGCGGAAGATGACAAGGTAAGGGGTAGCGCTTCAGACTTATGGACATTGATTTTTAGGCCAGCTACTTGACCAAATCTATTCAACTCTCTTCCCACCGCCTGCATTGAGGTGATCAGGTAGGTCAATGACAGGATCATATCATCAGCAAAAGCTGCGATCTTAAGGACCACGCCTCCTAACAGGATTCCCTTGATATCTTCAGCCGCTCTCACCGTCTCCAAAAACGGTTCCAGGTGGAGGGCGTAAAGGAGCGGCGACATCGGGCAGCCCTGCTTGGTACCTCTTCCCACCCGTATCGGGACGGAGACTTGGCCATTAATTGCCAGTCGTATAACTGGGTTTTGGTAGTTTGCCCTTACCCGTGTAATAAAACCCGGGCCAAATCCCATTCGAACCAAGACCGCAAACAGGAAGCCCCACTCAACCCGATCGAAAGCCTTCTCAGCGTCAATCGCCAGAAGAAGGGCCGGGATGTTCTTTTTCTGGGACTTTTCAACCAGGTGTGCCAGTCGTCTGACATTCTCTGAGGTTTGTCTGCCTTTTATAAACCCCGACTGGTCGCTATGAATTAGTTTGGGGAGGATGGGTTCGAGGCGATTAGCCAGGATTTTAGCATGAATTTTAGCGTCGCGTTTATTAAAGCAATTGGACGGTAGGACGCGCAGTCAGTCGGATCTTTGCCCTGTTTATGTATCATGATTACCTTAGCTTCATTCATGGAGTTGGGGAGAATTCCCGTGGACCCTATGCAATTAAATAGTTTAGTGAGCATGGGAATCAGCATTTCTTTATGGGTCTTGTAAAATTCAGAGACATACCCATCAGGGCCTGGGGCTTTACCGGATGGAAGGTTGTTAATGACTCTCCTCACTTCATCCGCGGTAATCTCGACTTCCAGCGCGTCCTTATCGACTTGCGATACGCGTCGAACGCCAACTTCGCGTAGATATGCTTCCTGGTCTGTGCAATTGGGGTAGCTTGAACTATAAAGGGCAGCGTAAAATTTGGTAAATTCACCCTCGATGTCCGCGTTCGACGTGAGCAAGACTCCTCCCTCACCCTTTATCTTTAGTATAGTTTTATCGCCTGCATCCTTTCTCAACTTTCTGGCCAGCAGGCGGTCAGCTTTGTTGCCTTTGATATAGTACCTTTGTCGCTGCCGGAGAAGGTTTCGTTCGGCCGCTCTTGTTTGTATGAGGTTCAGCTGACCTCGCACTGCCCTGTATTCCTTTTTGGGGGCAGCCGACATCCTAGAGCCCATGCAAGCCATAACCTCCTTAAGTCTTGCTTCCAGTTGTAGTTCCTCCAGCCTTAGTTCCTTTTCCCTTCTGGCTTTGATTGCAATGATCCTGCCCCCAATTGTGGCCTTGAGGGCATCCTACCATATCTGAGGAGTTGTGTCCTCCCACTTATTATGATTAAAGTAATCACCTAGCTCCTCCTCTATCTCCCTAACCAGGACAGGATCCCTGAACAGCGAGGCTGGGTATCTCCATTTCCAAATGGCCGGGGGAACCCTGGGTACCGTCAATAACAGGGTGAGCGGAGCGTGGTCACCCAATGTGATCGCTGCTATCTCCAATGCTGTCGCCCTTCCCAACAGTGGTTTCGAGATCCACACATAGTCTATCCGCGAATGCGACCTATGCGCATGCCAATAGAAGGTGTAATCCTCTGCCTGCCCGTAGAGTTCTCGCCGAGTGTCCACTAGGGGCAAATCGCGCATTTTCCTCATCAGATCCCCTGACGGTCTCCCCCGATTCTCCCACGATGAGAAGCACCTGTCTTTGGAAGGGTCCCAAACTAAGTAGAAGTCCCCCATTAAGAGGATGTTCCCCCCAGCGAATTTCCCTAAACATGTGAGGGATTTTTGTATAAAGGCGTCCTGAGCCTGAATGGGCGCATTAAGGGTTGCCACTGTGAAGAACTCCCCCTTCACCTCGAGTAACACCGCAAGATAGCATCCTTGTTTATACTTCAGCATGTCCCTAATAGACAGACCTGACCCGTCCCGTAGCGCAGTTAAACCCCCTCCCCTTCTTGCACGCTTGTGTGGCCTGTACCAGTCGGGAGTATCCCCAGAATCTAATCCTGTGGGAATCCTTTGTATGCACATGGGTCTCCTGCAGAGCCACTACCTGGGGTTCTTCCCTCTTGAGAAACCTCTCCACCTTTCTCCTCTTAACCTGGGAATTGAGGCCATTTACATTTAGAGAAAGAAACTTTAAGACATTTAAGCTAGACATATGCCTGTTTCAAGTGGATCTTATTAACCATGATAGACCGTCTGAGCCCTTCCTCATTTGTTGTCCGCAGCGTGAGCTCCTGCCATGGGTGCCAAATCGGGGCACCCAGCCCTGAACCCTGAATCTAAATCCTCCCCCACCCACCCGCCAACTCCCACATCTCCCCCATCTAGGCGTGATAGACTGGCCTGGCCCTCAGCCCCCCTCCTGAGTTTTCCACGAAAGCCGATCTCAATATCAAACCCAGAAACTTCCAGCGCAGGAAAACCCTTTCCCATTCCAAGACCCCCGTCATCCCTCCCAGACCTGCAACCCATTACAACACTAAAGAACAACCCATCAACATCAACTGAACAGCTTTCACTAGCGCCCTCCCCGGGCTCCAATCTAAGACTTAGCTCAGCCAAGGAATGTCTTATGTGGCCGTTGGGGGACTACTCTTGCCCGACGAACGATCCTGGGCTCCGTTGGTGACGTGATTCCTGGCAGCTAAGTCCGTAGCTCTCGTCCGTCCTCTCCTACGCTTGGTTGTAGACCATTCCCATGGCTTGCGTGTAGCCGGTTGCACCTCCGCCCCCGCCGGTGGGGGCGAGGCCTGCTCCTCCAGGCCCAACACGGCCAACCCCTGGTCGCAGGTCATGATCTTGTGATGAGAACCTTGCCAGATAAATGACAAACCAAAGGGGTGGGCCCATCTGTATCGAATTTGTTGGGATCTAAGGAAGGACAGGACCCATCCGTTGCCTCTTAATTAGCGTAATCCTCGCCAGGTCTTGATGCAGTGAGATTTCCTGGTCATTTTAAGTGATGTGAGCAGCCCTTCTCGCCTTCTCCATAACTTTGTCCTTCATTGCATAACTATGGAAGGACTGTTAGGCAGAAACCTGTGCAGTTCCCTTAGGGACCACTGCAAAAGATTTAAGACTACAGGTGTTTGGCAGTAAACCCACTTGGTAGCAGTCTGTACCACACAGATTCACTGGTAGAGTTAGGCAGTATACAGAGCATACAAAATAGGTACAGAAATACAGTAGCACAAGCAAACACTGACCGGAGCTTGGGTGTAAAAGTATATAATTATTTATTTAACACACACTTATAAAACACACTAGCACTAAATTGGTAAAATACGTTCAAAACACAATCACTATTATCACATGTACATCCCTGATTACTTGTTGGACAAGTCTTAGTTAACACCACTTATTTCCAGACAGAGGTGAGCGCTTAACGTTCAATGGCACTCCAACAAGTTAAATAAAAAGGGGAGGGAAAAGCAGAATTATGGAAGCATACACACTAAACACTTTTTAAAGAACCACAGCAAGTTAGGAAGGCACAGTCTACTGGTGAGCAAGGAAGTTTAGGTGCCAGGCCCACTTTCAAGGGAGCCAGGCGGAAGATGCCCAAGATTAGACAGTTACACAGAGTCTTCAAAGTTTGTGGAGGTAGTTCGAAAAAGGTTTAGTTCAGTGCAGGAAAGTTAGCTAAGGTGTCCCAGGCTAACCCAGGTTCGAGAGACGAGGATTTAATACACCCCGTTCAAACGGTTGCAAGGGAAGCCAGGCGGAACACGGTACCTTAAATGGAGAGGATCCTCCAGCGGGGGCAGTTGTTCCTGGCAGCGGGTGCAAGTCGCAGCGTCGTCCAGAGGAGAAGATCTCGTCATGGAGGAAGGATGAAGGTCGTTGCACTGCCAGGGAAGAAACCAGCCGCGGAGTTCTTCGGTACAAAGGTACTATCCTTTCGGTTCGCGGTAGTGGTGAAAACGTGGTATCCCGGTTGCCGGGGTGCTTGGCACAGGCAAGGCGGCCACGAGATGCTCCAGAAAGGCGAAAAGAAGGTAGACTGGTTATCCCCACCAGTCGAAGGAAGAAGACTCTCCGGGCTGGAGATCTCCTCTGTCGTTGGGAAAAGTGGTGAGACGGTTCAGCAGAGCTCCACCGGTGGGGTCGTCGTTGCAGACAGGCTCAGCTTCTCCCTCCTCGGATTCTTAGGTCCTGTGGCGACTTCTGAAGTTCCAGTCCCCAAAGCCCTGCCTTTATGCAGCATACCCCCATTCACTCAGCCTAGCTGTCAATCAAACATGCTAAGTGGTGAGCCGGCCGGCTCACCACTTGGGCCAATCACACAAGAGTGCGACTTGAGTTACCAAGGTAACTCAGTCCAGGGTGCCTAAACCCTCTCCCACACCCCCTGTGGTACCCAGACAGAGTGGCACCACTTTTGGAGGCTTCTGTGGAGAAGCCCGCCAAAAAGTGGAACAAAGGGTTCGACTTGGGTTGGAGTCACAGAAGAGAACACAAACGCCATTTTAGAATCGAGTTCTGGCAAAAAATACCAACCGGCAAATTAATATTAAATAAATAAACCGGCGGTATGTTCAAGGCTATAAGAATTAAATAATTAAAGTTGGTAGCCTCGAACAATGGGAAAATCCCATAGAGATATATTTGCGGTCGAATATAAAAAGTAGTATCCACTGCCACCAGCCAAAACTCGATCAGGGGGGACGGAGACGTGCCCCCTCGAACAACAGACCCCGAGGCAATCGAATTGCCCCGACCAGTACATCCACAATATGATGGTTTGTACTGGTTTCTGTTCATAATTTGGGACTAGCAAAGCCAATGGTGACTTTACATGCCCTGGGAGACAGTAGTCAGTCCCAGGGTATGGAGTCTATGTTGGGGGGTCGCTATGACACCCCTGGGTTACGGCACGGAGGGTGCTGTGTAACCCACATCAAAAAAAACACATGAGACCCTATGGAGTAAAAGACCCCATAGCCCATAAAACACATGGCAAGTTAAAGGAACGCCTCAAATCATGTCTAAGAGTGGGAGCAAAAGAATCTCACTCTTAGCAGGAGAAAAAAATAAACCCCAAAAAATCCAGCAAAGCTGCTGGGGGTCTCACTAGGTTTGGGAAATTAGCCTTACAGAGAATTCTCCCTAACAAGGACACCAACACATCTCGCGGCCTGGGTCCCGGTTCCGACCTACGCGGATCCACCCTGTGGACTTTGTCGAAGTGCAGTTCTGAGTCGGAATTAGCTTCCAGCAGGTCCACAAATATTACTTTCAGCACTGGGGCCAGCTCCTGATCTTAGATATCTTCTGGCAGCGATTTAACCCTGATCTTCGCCCTTCTTGACCTGTTCTCCAGATCTTCCGCTTGCAACTCCAGGTTTTGTGTAGTTACAGCCAGGGTCTCCAACAGGTTGTCCACTTTTCTTGCGTCCTCTGTCAGTTCTTGAATGGGCCGCTCATCAATGTCCACTCTCTCCTCGACTTTATTCACATCCCTTCTAAGTTCCCTTAGGCTTTCAGCCAGATCCTCTCGCAGCTTGTCCATTTGCTGTTGCCCCGCTGCCGTGATCTTCTCAACCAGTTCACCCATAAACTGTGAAAGCATCGCTTGAGTTATCGGCTTGTCTCGGACCTCCTGGGACAGCCCGGAGGCGCTCTCGGCTGAGTCTTGGGCTGTCTCTTGAGCCTCAGCCGTCTCCATATCTTTAGTCCAGAATTTCGTGAGAGGGCCTTCTGTAGCTTTTTTGGGGGCTTTCCCCTGGGTGGGCAGTCTTTTCCCTTGTTCTTTGACATGACTGATCGAAGTGACTGCACACCCCTATCACCAAGAGGCAGGGAGCTGGTTTGTCGTCGAGAAGAATACCTTCCGGGCAGAGGTGATGCGGGTGGGGGGTGCTAGGTCTAGCCGCTAACTTGGACTGGGCGCGGGTCAAAGCAAAGGAGCTGGTTTCACCCGGGGCCCGGTTGCCACTCCGTACTCCAGGCTAATCAGTGACTTGCCTGCGGTGCCCAAATAATCTAGTGGGGGTCCCCCACTCCAGAGCCCAACCAATGGCCGCCAACGCTCTCAGAACCAGCAAACCCTGGGTGCCTTCTCCCGATCCAGTGGCCCGCCTGGCCCGTCTGCGCTTTGCACTCGGGGAAGCGCCTCCAACCTCAGGCCCCCGGAGCCTCCATGCCCCCGCTGATCAGGACTCCCAGAGGGAAGCGCCACTCACAGTCTCCTCCGTGGTCCTCTCAACTGCTCCCCAACACCCCCTCGGCCCCTCGCCGTACCTTTCAAACTTGGTAATCCTCAGGGGGGGGGGGCAGTGAAAGTCTGCTTCACCCCCCCCAGGCCTCGGGGGCAGGGGGCGGCAACAACGAAGTGAGCCTGTCCACTACACTCGCCGCGGGCCGCCTGACCACTTCCCTTGGCGTGCCCGGCGCCGGTCCTCTGGCGGGCAGGAGCAGTCCGCCCAGATGTCTTTTCGGGCCTTGATGAGGGGAGGGGCAGCAACAACTCCGCGGGGCTCTGGCCAAGGCCCCCCAGGCCCGCCCCACAGACCGCAGGCAGCCCCTCTACCTCGACCTCCGACAGGCAGAAGCAGACCAGCTGGCCGATGATCCGGGCCTCAAGGGGGGAGGGGGCAGCGACAACCCGGTGGCTGCCGGCCGAAGCCCTCCAGGTCCGCCCCGTGGGCCGCGAGCTCCCCCACCACCTCACTCGGTGAACACGGCTCCAACTCCGGGCCTCCAAGCCGCTGCAGCCCGGCGTCATCGGCCATGCCTCCTCCAGGGTCCGTCTCCTGGTTTAGAGAATGCCTCCCACTCCAAGGTCCTCCGCCGCCCTGTCCGAGTGCCGGTGAGGGCTGCTAGTACAGCGGACGGCTGGCAATTGTGTGGAGGACGGGAGCGCGGGGCACTACGTCCTCCTCTCTAGTCGGCCATCTTGGAATTATTTTAATATTTTTTGAAGGGGTTCTGATTTAGTTGATAATATTAAACAAAATTAAAATATTTTCCATGGGTGGAAAGGAGCTATCTGGACAGCTCTAGTTCCCATAGGGCTGTCTCCATAATGGGACAGGACGAGTGTCCTCAGGGATTGAGCGGTATGACGGTTGGGAGGGAGGAGGGGAAGTCTGGGGAGGGAACCTGTCGAAATGAACCAGTCGTCTGGGCCATGTTTTTCTTTTTGATGACAGTGGATACCATTGACGGGTGGTGTGAAATTGCGATGCTCTGGCTATAATCGGATGTCGTACTCTTGCTTTCGAGGTTGCTCTTATGTCTGAATACTTATGGCAAGCGCAACATCTTTGAAGATTGGGTCCCTGAATGTTAAGGGTCTCAACTCACTGCATACAAGGTCCATGTTGGGAAGAGAGTTTCAGCAATCTGCCGTTGATATATTGTTTGTCCAGGAAATGAAATTTAAAAGGTGTTAAGAGTTTCCCATTAGAGTTAATGGTATAGCGAAGGTGGTTTGGGCCTTCGGCTTGGAACAGAAGGCTGGTGTGGGGATCTTGTTCAAAAAATCACTTGGCTTCCAATTGTTTCAGTGCAACGAATTGTATGAAGGGCGTTCTCTGGCTGTAAGGGGCAAGTTGAATGGGGTAGAGGTAGCATTGTGTGTATTATACGCCCCTAACCAACAACAACTGGCTTTCTGTGAGGAGCCTTTTTCCTTGCTTGAGCAATGGAGCAGGGGGATTACCATTTGTGGAAGGGACTTTAATACGTTAGCCGATTCATCAAGAGACTGTTGTTCTTTGAGGGAGGCGGTGACACAACCTGCACAGGGACCTGGGCGATCATTAGGGGACACCTTTTTGCTACTAACCACTTAACTGATACATTTAGATTTTTGCATCCAGAACTTAGGTTACACACTTTTTACTCTGCCCCACATAAGACCTCTACTCGGATTGATTACATCCTTTTGGATTCCAGTAGGGCCCAAGATATAATGGGATCCTCTATCAGAGTAGTGGCCTGGACGGCCCAGGACACGGCCTTGGTGACAAAAGGTTTGGGTTATCAGGCATTTACTGATAAACGATGGCCCTACAATGATGTATTGTTTAAACATGTGTTTAGTGACAGGTTGTGTTTAAAAAATATTAACGATACAGGGGAGGTTAGTAAGCATATGGTGTGGGAGGCTGTGAGAAACCTGAAGGTGTCCAACCAGCTAGTCCCCGGGGATCTGTCATCCAGGTACCCAGGACACGGCCATCGCTTTTGGATCCAGTTGCTGGGGGTGGACCAGTTCGGGAGGATCACCTTGGTGAGGGGTCTTCGGGGAGTGAGACACCGGATGGCGAGACACAGTATTCCCTTCCCTGTAACACCTTTACCCCATCCTACCAGGTAGGATACTTAGGAACTCAACCCCCCACCCCTTTACAACACAAACACTTTCTCACGGACAGCTACCTATGAGAGAAAACGGACTAACACCCGAGCCGTGTACTTGACATGTCCCAATACAATGGTCAGGTAATTACTGATCATCACACGCACCCGACTCCCATTACACTTCCCTGCACAGATAAAAGGCGGAGCACGAGAGCACACTCTGAGCAAGGCAAAGCACATGAGGAAGCAGAAGTTCCAAGATGGCAGTTGAACAGGAGGAGAAAGATGGCAAAACAGAAGGGGATCGCAAGGAGGGAAGTGCCCTTGACCTTTTCGACGAGGAACCGTTACTTTCACAAACCTTCGAGAGTGGGAAGCATAAGACCAGGAAACCAGGCTGAAAAATCCTGCATTCTGTGTCTGAGTTACCGAGGGTCCTCACTGCGCCTATAACCAAGGCTGGGAGAATCGCCTGCCACCGTGGTACTGTCCTTGGCTCATACAACAAAGCAGTGACAGTTAAATCAACACAGCCGGTGAGTTGGGGAGACTGATACCAGGCCGGTCTGTGTTAAAGCCAAGGTTGCAAGCGGCAACATTGTATGGTGAGCGCTGAAGCAGTGTAGGAAACGCATGTGATAACCAACACGAGTATAGATTGAACAACAGATGAGTCATTGAACTTTGAAACCAAGATAGGATACCCTTGACAGAGTCATTCGAAAGACTATGTAAGATATCCAACTAAGAATTGAGAAAGGTGAAAGAGTGGCAAAGAACTGTACATCGAAGTGGTCCTGTGACGGGTCGAGTAAAATCCTGTGCACAATCGAAAGTCTTCGATGTTGATACTGCTAAGCAAGTTGATGAAGAAACAGAGAAAGTTGGTCTGAGCCCGAACGAGGGAGATCAATTGAAAGCTTTTTGGGATAAAGCAAGTTTGTGTTAAAGTAAATTAAATTGGTCCGAGCCTGGCGAAGGGAGACTGATTGCACATTCTGTCAAAACGGATCTTAGCCCAGCTGAGGGGTATCCAGGGTGAACCGTGAATCACTGAGAAACTAGATAAATGAAGCTCCTACGAGGAAAATAACGTACCTGAGAAATTGAGTGTGTGTGAAATCCTAAGAGGAAAATAACGTATTGTTTGTTTGTCATGTCAGGCCCTCTGAAAGAAAAGACTTTGAAAGGCAAAGAGACTTGGGCATGGAAGGCCCTGATGCTAATGTTTGAACTGCACCCTCAAGCCACCAAAGCCTGAGACTGTGCTAAGCTCGAGTGTACTGCCTTGTCTCGTGCTGCAAACGCGGGGAAGGGAGGCTAACAGCATGAACATCCTGACATATCATTTCTTGAACACTTCTTTCTTTTACATAACATTGTTTCCCACACTATTTCTACTTAGAGATAAGGATTGGCAATAGGTTTATTAGTATAGGCCCTTTTATTTTGACAAGACACCACTAGGAATACGTTATTATTTGATCGTCGTAGCTTAGCTTGCTCCCATTGGTAGATTTAGGATTAGATAGGTGTTTTTCAAACCCTTTCTGAAATTCAATAAACATCCTTGAGCTTGGTGTTAGGGAGAATGCTCTGTTTAGGCTGAATTTCCTAACCTAGTGAGTCCCCCCCAGCAGCTTTGCTGGATTTTTGGGGTTTATTTTTTTCTCCTGCCAAGAGTGAGACTCTTTTACCCCCACTCTTGGGCATGATTTGAGTGTGTTTCTTTGCATCTAGATGTGTTTAATGGGCTATGGGGCTTTTACTCCATAGGGCTTCATGTGTTTTTGTGATGTGTGTTACACAGCACCCTCAGTGCAGTGACACAGGGGTGTCATAGTGACCCCCCAGTATAGACTCCATACCCTGGGACTGACTACTGTCTCCCAGGGCATGTAAAGTCACCATTGACTTTACTAGTCTTAAATTCTGAACAGAACCAGTACAAACCATCATATTGTGGACGTACTGGCTGGGGCAATTCAATTGCCCCAGGGTCTGTTAGTCGAGGGGGCACGTCTCCGTCCCCCCTGATCGAGTTTTGGCTGGTGGCAGTGGATACTACTTTTTATATTCAACCGCGAATATTTTCCTATGGGATTTCCCATTGTTTTAGGCTACTGTCTTTATTTAATTATTTACGGTAGCCTCGAACATACCGCCGGTTTATTTAATTAATATTAATTCTCCGGTTGGTATTTTTTGCCAAAACTTGATTCTAAAATGGCGTTTGTGTTCTCTTCTGTGACTCCAACCCAAGTCGAGCCCTTTGTTCCACTTTTTGGCGGGCTTCTCCACAGAAGCCCTCCAAAGTGGTGCCACACTGTCTGGGGTACTTAGGAGGGGTGGAGGGAAATTTAGGCACCCTGGACTGAGTTGCCTAGGCAACTCCAGTCGCACTCCATCCTGATTGGCCCAAGTGGTGAGCCGGCCGGCTCACCACTTAGCATGTTTGAGTGACAGCTAGGCTGAGTAAATGGGGGTTTGCTGCATAAAAGCAGGGCTTTGGGGACTGGAACTTCAGAAGTCGCCACAGGACCTAAGAATCCGAGGAGGGAGAAGCTGAGCCGACCTGCCACGACACCACCACCGGTGGAGCCCTGCTGGACTGCCTCACCACTTTTCCCAACGACAGAGGAGATCTCCCGCCGGAGAGTCTTCTTCCTTTGACTGGTGGGGATAACCAGTTTCACCGTCTTTTCGCTTTCCCGACGTAGCTCGTGGCCACCTTGCCCGTGCCAAGCACCCCGGCAACCGGGATACCACGTTTTACCATGACCGCGAAACAAAGGTACCACCTTTAACCGGAAAACTCTGAGGCTGGTTTCTGCCCTGGTAGTGCAACGACCTTCATCTTTCCTCCAAGTCGAGATCTTCTCTTCCCCTGGACGACGACGCAACTTGCACCCACTACCAGGAACTGCCACCGCTGGAGGATCCTTCCCACTCAAGGTACCGTGTCCCGCCTGGCTTCCCTTGCTACCGACTGTACGGGGTAGATTTAGCCCCCGACTTTCGAACCTGGGTTAGCCTGGGACACCCTGGCTAAACTTTCCGAAGCCTCTCTAAACTCTTTTTGAACCCTCTGCAAGACTTTCTAAGCCTAGTGTAACTGTGTGATCTTGGGCGCATTTCTGCTCTGCTCTCTCTAAGAGTGGGCCCAGCCTTTGGACTTTGGCTCACCAGTGACTTTTGCTCTTCTGCCTTGCTAATAGTGTTCCTGAATCTTAGAGTGGTGTACCTTTCCATATTCTGTCTTTTTCCCTTCCTTTCTCACAAACTTATTGGAGTGCAATCTAGTTAAGCGCTCACCTCTGTATGAAAATAAGTGGTGTTTTACTGCGACTTATCTGATAAGGAAAAAGGGGTGTATATATTACAATAGTAACTGTGTTTAGAATATTTTACAATAAGAGTGCTGGAGTGTTTCAAACTGTGTGTTTTTAAATAAATAATTATATACTTTGATACCAAAGCTCTGGTCAGTGTTTGCTTGTATTATTGTATCTGAGTGCCTATTGTGTATACTTTGCATACTGCCTAACTCTTCTTGAGGGAAGTCTGACTGCTCAGCCACAGCTACCAGGTAAATCTGGGTGGTGCTGACTGCTACCAAGTGGGTTTACTGCCAACACCTGTAGTCTTAAATCTTTTGCAGTGTTCCCTAAGGGAACTGCACAGGTTTCTGCCTAACACTTGGTCACTTGCGTCTGTCTTACTGTTGATACCATGCCTTCCTTACAAGGTGGAAAAGGCAACCTTTCACAGTTTGCTTTTGGCGGAGGGGTCGGAAAAGAAGAGGACTCGACTCCTCCATGATGCTCAGTTAAGGGAATATTTTAGATCCTGGGAGACTGCTGTGTATAATCAATTATCTGATCAGGAAGAGAATCGGAAAGAAAATGTTGGCGTTACACAGGAATTGCACAATATTTGGAAGGGTGCGGCTCTGTTTCAGCTTAGATGTATGAAACCGAGATTTTTGGAGAAAGGGGATTAAGCACATACCCTATTAGTGGGGAGGCTCTGTAAGCAGTAGACGTATAGATCGGTTACAGAAATAGATAGATTGGTGACCTCTGAAAGCATAGTTAGGAGGTTTGGTGAATAATACATGGTTTTGTACACTAGCAACGCCACAGCCCCAGCCCACATTATAGATTAAGATATTGCAGGTGCTAGCCTTCCTAGAACGGGGTCTGCTGATTTAGATATTCTGAACGCATCATAGAACCCCAGGAGGCCTTGCAAGTTATTGGTAGACTGAAAACAGGGTCGGCTCCGGGCCCAGACGGTTACACAGGGGCATTTTACAAGAGGTTTGGTACATTGTTAGCACCATTTTCATCCTCCCTATTCAATAGTATGATGGACGGGGAATTGGTACCTGACTCTTTCACCAAGGCGAAGATTGTTGTGATCCCAAAAGAAGGCAGAGACAGGCTTGATTGTGGTTCTTACCGCCCTATATATCTTCTGAAAGTAGACGTTAAGATCTACCCCAGTGGCCTGGCGGAAGCACTGGGAAGGTTGCTGCCTACCCTGATGCATAGTGACCAGGTGGGTTTTGTGCGAGGAAGACAGGGGGCGGACAATATTCGCAAAACCCTTGATGTATTAGCATCCATTGACTCTGCTGAGTCAACCACGTCAAATGGCCTTTTCTCAGGGCGGTCTTGGCTAAGATGGGGTTCAGCTCTCGCTGGTGTGAAGGTGTTATGGTCTTCTACAAAACACGAAAGGCACAGGTGTCCATGAATGGTCTCTCGTCTGACTTCTTCCCATTGCAGAGGGGCACCAGG
Source organism: Ambystoma mexicanum (assembly GCF_040938575.1). Classification (NCBI taxonomy): domain Eukaryota; kingdom Metazoa; phylum Chordata; class Amphibia; order Caudata; family Ambystomatidae; genus Ambystoma; species Ambystoma mexicanum. The sequence goes on from NC_090933.1 coordinate 392,112,813, forward strand.
AAGGGTTGCCCTCTCTCCCCCCTGCTTTATCCTTTGAACCTGGAACCGCTCACAGACAGGATTAGGGGTGTATGGAGTGTGCTCTGGCTTCAAATTAAATTATGGAAAATCAGAGGAGTTTCCTCTGGTAGATCATTCACTGGATATCTTTCACTGGATAACCCAGAGGGGTTTTCGCTTGCAGTCAGAAGGACTGCGTTATCTTGGGACCACACTTACTAGGGACTTGACACATTTGTATAAAGCTAATTTATCCCCCTTTATGGGACGCCATTAAGTCGATTTTGGGGATATGGACAAAGTTGATTTGTTCTTGGGCAGGCCGTCTCACTACCATTAAAATGAATATTCTCCCTCGTTTATTGTTTTTGTTTCAAGCCCTACCGATAGAAGTCCCTCAAATGTTTTTTGTCGAGCGAAGCAGGCCCTTTTGAATTTTTTGTAGAATATGGCAAAACCCCGAGTGGCGTATACCACATTCATACAGCCGAAAGAAAGGGGTGGGGTAGCGCTCCCAGATTTATGAAATTATTATAAACTCAGCTATGCGTTTTATTAGACCACCTTTGGGGTTCCATCGATAAGCAATGGGTTACCCTTGAGAATGATTTGTTGGCCCTGGTCACGATAGGGGAATGGTTGTGGGTCCCGCAACATTGCCTTCCACAGAGAGTTAGGAAATACCCAGTCCTCGCTACTTTGTGGGGATTATGGCGGAAAAATAGACTGCTGCAAAGTATAACGTCTTGGCCTTCCCCCTTGAGTTATCTTTGGGCTCTCCTGATTCGAGATAAGATCCATGAACCCCTCCAATTTCAGTCATGTTATGAGAGAGGTTTGATACAAGTGGGCCAGCTATAGAGGGAGGGCTCCTTTATCTTTAACATTTTTAGATGAGATACTGGGTGAGGGCCTATTGTCAAATTGTATGTATTTACAGCTAAAAGGAGTGCTCACAGACCGTTCTTGGAATAACCTCTTGGGTCGTTCTCTGACGGTCTTTAAACAGGTGCTGGACACTCATGTGGGTTCTAAGGGATTGCTATCAAAGATATATTCCGCTTTGATGGAAGCTGGCGCAGAGCGCCCGCCGAGGGCCAGACAACACTGGGCATTCCTTTCCCAGAAGACAGAAATCCCTGGCCACACATGTATCGCACCCTCTGGTCAACTTCAATAGCCATACAATAAAAGTTGCACGGATACAGGTTATTGCAACAATCGCAGTTCTCGCCAGTAAGGCTTTCCAAGATGATTCCAGGCGCTAGCCCTTCGTGTTGGGTCTTTGAGTCTCAGGCTTGGTAGTACATCCAATGTTACAATTAGACAACCTTGGCTGGGGTGCTCTGTGCCTCTACCCCAATTATATAGTGGGTACAGATCCCCCCCCCTCCAGTCTTTACCCATGGCCACTGGCCATGGCTTGTGGCTTGATAATGTTGTAAAATATACAGCGGGCATGGCCGAAAGGCCACGGCTACTGGACTGGTAATGTAGCAAAATATAGAGTGGTCTGGTATTGTTGTAAAATATACAGTGGACACGGCCTAAGGCCACTGGCGTGAAAAAACCTATGTAATGCATAAATTAGTGTTAAAATAATGATTAGCAGAGTTTGCTTATTAAAATGTTCTGATTAGCAATGTTGTCCTAATATTTGTAATGCCACCAGAAGTGTTTGTGCACAAAACATAAAATGAGCAACAAAAAACTGCATTTTTTTCTGTACCGCTGAAGACATTAGTGAGATAAGTCAGGCCTTGAAAATTCTTTAAAACTCTGCTAGACCTGCAGGCCGAGTATCCTAGTTTACCTACTCGACCTAGGAGAAATGCTAGATGCATGGCAACTGATGAAAAAATAAATGAAATGCGCTTTCTGTAAAAAGGTGCACGTTACCACACACCGACTTAATGTTTGGCACACTGCTGCAACTCAAAGATAGCCATGCACAGTGAAACTTTTGACATTTACTGCAACAAAGTTAATGTTAAATAAAAGTTTCAGAAAGATGGAAATTCTTTACATTTCAATAATAACTTTTTACAGCAGTCTCTGGCATACTATCTCTCCCTTACATTAGAATCTAGCTATCCCTTTCGATGTTCGTCTCTCTCTAAGTAGCGCTGGTGTGCTGCCGATCTAGGGAAAGGGGATAGAGAAGATGCTAGCCCTAGTCTAACTTTTCGATTTTGATATTGGTATGGTGTTCCAATAGTGAACTGAACCCCATCTGTTGATGTTCGGCAAATGACAGATGTCAACTAAGGAAGCCTTATCCACAAGTGATCTAGGGCAACACATAAAACACTTGGGGAGTTACCTCACTTTATTACTCTCTCTTAGTGTTTTGCTAAAACACAGAGATTTCACTGTGACGGATTAAAATGAATGTTTTTATTCTTTGCATTCACTTATTGTTGAGTGTCATAAGAGTTCAAGGGTGTCCTTGAGATCAAGTGGTCGAACGGTTTCAGCAGGTAGCATCTTGTTCAATCTGCTTTCTTCATTTAATAACAGTATAAAATTGCATGGAACATCAATTTCCACTACTCATTTCCCTCAGCCCGCCACCTCCCATTTAGCCCGAACGTTTTGAAACTCAGACGGGCAACCCCTTAACATATAGACCCGTCCTTCCAGAGCCATACACATATCCATCTGGCTGAGCACTGACTGATCTGAGGGCATTTTGGTGCACCCCATCTCAAGGTGATAATCCGTTTGTTCAGTCCCAGGGCTACAGACAAAAACACCTTCTCACCTTTGGTAAACCCAACCTCCCCCCAAATGCCAAGTAGCGCAAGCTTCAGGTCTTTCGGCACATGTAAACAAAGCACCACGAACCGCTTGTCAATACATTGTCCCCAGAAGATCTGGAACGGAGGACACTCTCACACCGTGTGAAAAAACGAACCCCTCGACCTCCCACACCGCAAGCAAGAGCCACTCTCTGCCTTTCCCCACATTCTAGCAGGCCACTTAGGTTACAGGCCTCTTGCCACAGGTCCCGCGCTGCCCGTGCCTCTCACAGCGGGTGGACACCCACAAGCCAGCAACCTCCAGCGACAATCTCTCTGCCACCTGCACCAAAGCTGAATGGGGCTGATGAGCCGCACGCCAAGGCACGGGGTCTCGAAGCAAGATGGTGCCCGTGTCACAGCGCCAGGCTAATGTCTTTCATTCGGGCACTTCCTGGCTCCGTTTCGCTTTGGAAAGCAGCAGAGCGAAGCTGAAGTACTCTGCTGCCTGGATCCGTTGCTGAGGGGCAAATTCAGTGCCTTCCATGCAGGATATTTGTACAGGATCATGGTGACCTCATGGAGCGCCGGCTGCTCATGTCTGCATTCTACAACTGCTCAGCAGCACCCCTTACGGGTGAGCAACCTTAATGAAAAAGAAATTAAAGTTTCTCACCGTAGTGACTAGAGTACTCATAGACCCCTTTCCTCCCTCATTGTGGGCGTCCGCCAACATGGGGACTGTACCAGAACCTTTGTTGTCTCACTGCAGCTCCTAAGGACTTCACTGCTGCTTAGAGGCGTGCAGGTTCTCAAGCCTTTCGTGTGCCTTAGGTCCAAAGAGACTCAGCCCATTAAAGTACATATTCAGCAATCTTGCTTGGGCATCTGGTGCAAAACCACATTTTGTGGGCCAGGAGAACCTCATCACTGAACCCATGCCTATTGCTCTACCAATACAGTCCAAAGCATGCAGGACGGACTCAAGAGCTTGACAGATTGCTTGCTTACCATCTCCAACAATGCTAAGGAACCCATCCCTCATTTTCCCTTCTGGGATGTGCCCTGCGCTTTCTTGGATCACTGCCCAAAATAAGTGGGTATACTATGCTAGAGTGCATGATGCATTCATTGCATGTAAGGCTTTTTAAACAGAGCATCCACCTTTTTATCATCCCTGTCTGGGGTGAAAAGAAGGGTAATGTGAGAAACCTGAGGGCGTTCTCACATCTACTCCCCTTGGATCCTCTGCGCACGTGGCCAGGGAAAGGACATCGCTTTTGGGTTCTGACCCTGGCGGCGGAGAAGTGAGGGAGGATCAACTGGGAGGAAGGTCCCTGAGGATTAGGAGTGAGATCCTCTCAGGCGAGATGCAGTACTCCACATTTTCCTTTCAGGAGGAAACTCCTGTCTCAGAGGTAGCTATGGGATATTGTTCCCATGTCCCACTGACAAAGAACAGGACAGTAGATATCAACAGTCCAGAAAGAGGAGGAGGAAAAGGGTAAAGGTTGGGATTGAGACACGGTATCCTCCTTTCCCTATTGACGACCACCCTAACCCTCCCCCAACCTTCATGGGCTATTATTAGCCAGCTCCCCTCATTTCCCCACATATGACACTTTACACTACTGAGACCAGGAAGAGGAAACAGTAACAAACACCACACTCTCTCACCACTCTAGTACTGGGACTAAGAAAAGGCAACTGAGAGCAATGAAGACTACACTCTTACCACTCTGGTACTGGGATGAGAAAGATGCCTGCTAAGAGCCCTGAGGGTCATGCATGCCCCTTTGATTGTGGACGGCAGGGCTAATTGGACATCCACACCTGTGGCCTGTCAAGGGGCTGCAGGTGTATAAAAGGAGCATAGCCCAGCAGCGACAGGAGGAGCAGGAGACCCTTATGAGGAGGCATCCGTTGTGGCACCAGAAACAGAGCCAGGGGACACGAAACAAGTGGGCTGTGTAATTTCCCCAGGTCTGGGAGCCTCCATATTCAAGTGCTAGCAACAGGGGCTGCTGAAGAGAAGCCTGATGCAAAGAGGACGCTGTATACACCCAGAAAGATGCCGTGGAGTTGGCGTGCAGAGAGAAGCACAATGCCGGTGAGAGGGACTCGCGTCGGTGGGTTTGCCCGCCTCTAGAAGTTAAGAGGAAGTCGGTGGAAACCACTGGAAAGGCGTACAAAAGGCTGATGAGTGTCGGGAAAGCAGGTAAGCACCGGGGTGCTCCTATAAGGAGCGCAAGTGAATAACAGTCCGTGTTTTGAAGCCAATACATGCATATAGAATACCAACCTAAATGAAAACTTAACTTTGAAGCAAACTGAGTGAGATCTTACAATTGAGCAGCGTAAGTGCACATGGGACAATGAATTGATAGTAAATCATATTAAATGTACGTTGCACCACGATTATACTTGAACTCTGAAGTTAAATACATCAAATGCTAAAGGGAGCCACAAAATGAACTTTGATGAATGACTGCAGTCCGGCAAGGCCACGGATTGGCTATATATATATATATATATATATATATATATATATATATATATATATATATATATATATATATATATATATATATATATATATATATATATATATATATATATATATATATATAGTCCCGGGGCCCTGGTTGCTCGACCTGTAATGGGTGGACCATGCGGTCTAACAACTGCGCCTAGACCAGAGAGCCCTGAATGGTGAAAAATAAGGACCCCGACCAACAACCTAATGAAACCACTGCAGATGGGCTGGCAAGGTAAGCCAGAAGGAGGTTCAAGTTGACCTGGAGTTTTTGTTCAGACTTTTTGGAAAAGATGAAAACAATTATAAGTGGCAAAGTTGAAGTTTTGGGGAAGGGAACCCTGAGACTAAAAAGGACCACACTTGTTGTCTTGAGAACTGAGTCTCAAGAACCCTTTTGTTGTGAACTGTGTTATTTAGAAACTTGGGGAAGGGAACCCCAAGGAGTGATTTTGAACTGTAAATGTGTAAGTTACTCACCCTAGTGACTAACGTACTCCTAGTCCAAAGTCCCATTTCCTCCATACTGTATGGGCGTCCCTCTCTAGGGATGGGAGACGGAACCCTTTTCACCAGAAAAGTCATCTTCCCCTTTAAATTTAGATGTGCGCGGTGGTGTAGCCTTGGGAGCATGCGCTCCCCTGACTCCGCCCACTAGTGCCACTCTTCAGTCCCCCTTGACGCATCGATAATATTTACATTGCCTAATGACACCAGTTTTATTAGGGGGGAGGATGGTGGGATGTATGGAGGAAAGGAGACTACGGACTAGGAGTACGTTAGTCACTACGGTGAGTAACTTATACATACTCCTTTGTCCCGTCCCCTTTCCTCCATACTGTATGGGCGATTACAACTGAATGTAGCCCAGGGTGGAGAGTTGCCCCTCTTACGAAAACAAGTTCCTTAACACTACCTGATCAAATGCTGCGTCCATGGGCGTAATTTTAGGGGGGGGGGGGGGGACAGGGGTGTTTGTCATCCCCCAACTTTCATGGGTCACCATTTTGTCCCCATTCATTTGACTGGGGCACCTTTTCTACAGATGTCATGTCCCCCCCAACATGTTCAGTAAAGTTACTCCACTGGCTGCGTCCGACTTGGTGCTGGCATCCAAACAGTAGTGCTTGCAGAAGGCAGAGGGAGTAGCCCACGTAACCGCTTTGCTGATAACCTGCCACAGAACGTGCCTTTGGAAAGCTACCGCCGTGGCTTTAGCTCTGATGGTGTAGGCATGCATTTTTGCTAACAATGGCCTGTGCTGCCCTTCATAGGTCTCCTTGATGGCCATTACCATCCACCTTGCTATGGAAGTCTTGGAGGCCTGACAGCCTGGTTTCGATCCCCCCCAAAGGTATCGACTAAGGCGTCTGATTTGCGGAAGCTCTTGGTTCTGTCCATGTAGAATCATAGCCCCTGTTTGACATCTATACAGTGCAGTACCCTCTGGGCGTCATCCGTAGGGTAGGGTCCGCAAAGAAAGTTGATAACGCCATCTCCTCATTGAGGTGAAAAGAGGAGACGACCTTAGATAAGAATGCAGGGTGTGTTCTGAGCACCACCTTGTCCTTATGAAATGTAGTATATGGCTCTGAAGTCACTAGTGCCTGGATCTCACTAGGTTACTAGCCTGATGTCCGCAGACGCCATCGGCTCAAACGGTTTAAGCGCCAGGGCGCCCAGGACCACATGGAGGTCCCACACCGGGTGTGGTTTCTTGATAGGTGGATATAGTCTAGACAGGCCCGCTAAGTGCCTCTTAACCACTGAATTCGAGGATCAGAATACCTCCACCTGAGAGTTCTTGTAAGCTCCAATGGCAGCCAGTTAAGTGCAGCATGTGTCTACTTGCACACCTGAGTGTGCGAGGTGTGCAGAGAAGGAGAGCATGTCGTCCAACGTTCAAGTCAAAGGATCAATTTCCCTTGATTCTGCCCAGTGACAGAACCTGGTCCACTTGCTTTTGTACTGGCTCCTGGTGGCGTCACTTCTAGCCCCCTGTATAGAGGCCAGGTTAGCCTGTGACAGGTGCAGATGCTTCAGGTAGACCTGTTCAGGAATCCCCGCTTCGAGGGCCAACTTCTGCGGGGAGGGGTGGATGACTCTGCCCCCCAGCTGAGAGTAGGTGTGCTGGGTCCAGCTGGAGGTGTACGGGTGCCTGGTCCGACAGGTTGAGAAGCTCCGAGAACCAGGGTCTTGCTGGCCACCATGGGGCTATCGGGATGATCCGAAGGCCACTTGACTCCCTGATCCTGCAGATGACCCTGTGCACCAGGGATGTGGGGGGAGGAAAGCGTAAGCGGTCATGTTGTTCCACGGGATCTGCATTGCGTCACCCAGCGAACCCCTGCCTTTCCCCTGCCAGGAGGCCAACTGGGGGGAACCTCCTGTTGGTACTGATGACGAAGAGATCCACCTGCAGATGACCCCACCTCTTGAAGATCCCCTGAAGGACCCGCTTGTTCAACTGCCATTCATAGTTGTCCACGCCCAGCCTGCCGAGACTGTCTGCCTCTAGGTTGGACTCCCCTGGTAGGTGGACTGCTGACAGGTGTATATTGTTAACCAGAGCCCACTCCAAATTGTCAACTGCCACTCGGCAGAGGTGAAGGTACCTGGTGCCACCCTGCTTGTTGATGTAATAAATGCAGTTGGAGCTGTCCGTTTGAATGAAAATCACCCTGCCGGTAATAATAGGTAGAAAGGCTTTGAGAGCAAGCCAGATAGCCATCATCTCGAGCCAGTTGATGTGCACCAGCTGCTCCTGCTGGGACATATACTCCATGGACTCTGTAACTGTCCAGGGTAGCTCCCCATCCCTCTAGGGATGAGCCTGTGGTATTGGTGGCCTGAGCTGTTGGTTGCCGGAAGGGCCTGCCTTTTCGCAAGTTGTTGTCCGTACCCCACCAGATCAGATCCTGGTGGAGCTGTTGTGGTATGCTGACCTGCTCTGCCTGCGATCCCTTCTCCTGGTTCCAGGAAGCTGAGAAATGTAGCTGCAGCTGCCTCCTTTTGAGCCTTGTATGTGGCACTGCAAGAAGACATGCAGCCATAACTCCCAACAGGTGTTGTTACCACCACGCCAAGGTCAAGGTCACTGCTCTGCTGAGGAAATGCCCGGTGGCCCTCTTGATGGCTGTGATCTTGTCCTCCGAGGAGAAGATCCTCGCAGAGCTTGTGCCCCAGATAAGTCCCAGGAAGGTCAGGCTCTGCGTGAGCACCAACTGTGACTTTTTGAGATTGATAGGAAATCTCAGGTCATATAGTGTATCCATGAGGGCGGATGCCGTATGTTGGTCCGACTCCGGAGATCTCGCCCTGACTAACCAGTCATCTAGATATCGGTAAATATGATGGCCTTGTGCCCTGAGTAGGGCTGCCACTGCGTTCATTAGCCTTGTAAAGACGCTGGGGGCCAAATTGAGTCCAAAGGGTAGAACCCTGTATTGAAAGTGAAAACCCATGATCCTGAACTTCAGGAAGGACTGATGGGGTTCCCAAATCGCGATGTGTAGGTAGGCAGCCTTCAGATCCAGGGAGCACATCCAGTCTCCCGCACACAATATCTCCGATATGAAGGCTGGGGTAACCATTTTGAACTTTTGGAGGGGGAGGGAAAGGTTCAAGGTGGAAAGGTCTTACACAACTCTCAGGCCAGCCTGGTTCTTTGTGTGTATGGCAAAGATTTGTGAATAGAAGCCCATGCCCCGCTGTGAGGCTGGGACTTCCTCCAGGGCCTGGCTCGCTAATAGCGAGCGTATTACCGCCAACAGAGTTGCTGTACCAATCTGTGGGAGCAGAGCGGAGGAAGGAGGAGAAGGAGGAATAGGGAGACTGAAACCCATGGATACTACTGAGAAGATCCATGGGTCCATGAACCTTGTCCGTCTGCGGTGTGTATGAAGTGCAAGCCTGCCCCCCACCGGAGACTCGTGTATCTGGATGGGCCTGTCACAATTTCTTCTCCTCTGATGCTGGGGCTGAGGAGGAGGACTGGAAAACCCCCTTGTTGGCGGCATTGTGCTGTTTGCGCCTGTGCTGGCTAGGGGATCTGTCCCGTTGCCTGGATCGTCTTTCCTGAAAGCATCTGAAGCCTCCGAAGGACCAACCCTTGTCTGAGCGATGGTGCGTTTGGATGTAGGTCTTGTCTTAGGAGTGGACTTGGTGAGGATTGATAAAGATTTCGCTGTCTGCAAGCTATTCTTTTTCTTATCAAGTTCCTTGTCCGTTGTTGAATGGTACGAGCCCCCCACTCTCAAAAGGCAGGTCTAGTATGCATTCCTGCACATCTGTATTAAATTTTGTCGCCCTTATCCAAACCATCCTTCTCATGTTGGTGGCAATGCAAATGGCCCGACCTGAAGTGTCAATGTGGGACACCGTGGACTCCATTAAATCTTGTTCCACGATTTTGGCCTCAGCCAGCCCAGCCTTGAAGCGAGCCTGGCTGTGGGTAGGGAGCTCAGGGAGGAAATCAGCGATCTCCCGCCATAGCTTCTGGTTGACAGCCACCAACATGGCATCTGCGTTGGCCTGGCACAGGTGGAGAGTGGCGTTGGAATACATTTTCTTCCCAAACACCTCTGAGATCTTTTTCTCCTTGCCCAGGAGTGCTGAGGCCGAAGTCGCCGAAGATGATTGTGGCTTGGAGTACCGTGATGCTGCTATCACAGAGGAATGTGGTTGGGGGTGCACCGACAATAAGAGGGGGTCCCCTTCCGTTTGCCTGTATTTAGTGTTGAAACGCCTATTGGTAGGCTGGGTAGAGTGTGGCTTTGCACCACCCTTTTTTGGCAAGCGCTAATACGTCTTTCTGAAGTGGGATTCCCGTTCTAGCAGTAGGGCGTAGTGTGAGAACTTCAGCTAGCACAGCCGCCACTGGTTGTTCCACCAGTGGCTGCAGGATTCCTAGGTACTCAGCCAGGCCCGCCAGCCGCTCGTGAAAAGCTTTAACTGACAATGGAGTGTCTGGGTCCTCCTCCTTGTCTGTGTCTACTGTTGTGTCCTACGGGTCCTCGGGAGCCAGAGGAGTGCTGGGCGCTGGCAGCTGTGCGTGCTGATTATCAGTGTCGAAGGCTGCTGAGGTGACTGGTACAGGCATGGGGGCCGGGTCTGCTGTGACTGGTGCATGGGAGCCAGAGACTAAGATGGACCCAGGGGCGGTGAGGCCATGGGCGCTTGCAGCTGAGCAGGAGGGCGCATGTCCCTGCTCACGTCCCTGAGGATGGTACCCATCTGTGGTGATCTCATGAGTGTGAGGAACTTCTCGAAGAACCTGTTTTCACAGGCCAGAGGAGTGCCCGAAGGTATAGGGGTCGGGGCCTGAGGCTGCTATGTCCTGGGCGTGCCCTGTCTCGCTGCATAGGGCGAAGTACACCTGCCCTGAGAAGTGGATGGATAGGATGTGGACCAAGTGACAGGGGTTGACCAATCCCACCTGGAAGCTCTTTCCCCTGCCTGGTCTCCGAAGGGAAAAGGCGTCAGTGAGCCACCATTTTGTCTGGCCCAGCTGCAATTTTGTTTTGCTCCGTGCCACAAGCCTGCGTCGTGGAACTTGCTGAGCTGGGACCGGCTTCCATCAGTACGTTAATCGGTGCTGGTTGAGGCCTGCCCTGCACATCAGGTTGGGACCTGGAAGGCAGAGTGCCCTCAGCTGTGGTGCCGGTAGTGCTGCGTGCAGGCACCCCATCAGACATGGGTCTGGTGTTGGGGCGTGGCCCCTCGGGTTGGGACCCAGTAATAGAGCCTTGCGGCCCCTCAGCAGTAGCCCATGTAGGATCTTGCAATCCCTCGGCCTGGTGGCCGGTACCTGGAGCAGCCTCTGTGTTGTTGCTGATCTTAGTACCTGATAGTTCCCTCCTGCTTGGACGCTTCCTTGGGAAGGAGTCACCCTTGTGGGGTACGGAGGAGGACATGGCACCTACCTTGGGCCTGGTCTTCTGCTTCACAAACGCTTTGAAGTCATCTGGAGGCGATCTTCCGAAGAGCTCCTGCAACCTGGCTAGTCGGTTCTTGAGCGTGCGTGGTTTCAAGGCATTGCACGTGGTGCAGCCGGCCCAGCTGTGGTCTGGCCCAAGGCACCGGAGGCAGAGGGCGTGGGGGTCGGACGTGGGGAAGGGACTATCGCAGTGGACACCTGATGAAGCCAGCTGTTGTCGACAGGCGCCGGGAAGGTGCGTGGCGCCAGAGGACAAAGCAGTACCTGATAATTGAAAAGAAAAAAGAAGACAAGAATACTTCTTCAGGGAAGATCGTGTGGAACTACTAGGCCAGAGACCTAACCCAGGAGCGCTGGTGAAAGCAGTCCATTCCCGTCGACACAGAAAGAGGACTGGTGCCAGTGGAACACATGCTCCCAGGGTCGCGCATCTACATTTAAAGGGGAAGATGATTTTTCTGGTGAGAAAGGTTCTGTTTCCTGTCCCTAGCGAGGGACGCCCATACATTATGGAGGAAAGAGGACAGGACGTAAGAGTACATCTTGAACTTAAGAAAGGTAATCATAAAACTTTTTCATGGAACTTTCTTGTGCTTGGGGAAGGGGGAGCTGAAAGAAAGCTCTGAGCTGGGAGAGGCTCAGAACATTGGGTTGAACACTATTTCTTTTGAATTTGACATCCCTACACATTGGTTAATTGTAGTTGTGAGGGCAAGGATAGGTTCTGGCCACAGACAGACTTATGTTGCACTCTTTGACTCAGACTTTCCTTATTTCATTCAGGTAGCGAAATCCCATCTTAGTCCACTTGGTCCACATCCTATCCATCCACTTCTCAGGGCAGGCGTACTTCACCCTATGCAGCGAGACAGGGCATGCCTGGGAATTTGTCTTCCTGTTTAGTGGGATTTTATTGCTGCGGTAGAGAATCTTTGGAAACTGGCCAGGCTGCGCCACCCGTAGGGTCGCCAGCCTATGAGATGTATGTGAAATATGGAATGGGGGTAATAATGTTTTGTGAAATTTGGCATAGGCAAACCAGACATGAAGAAGATTTGCAATGGCCTAAAAATGGGAGTTATGAGATGGCGCGTATAGATTATTTGGAATTAGTATTGCTGCACAAAAAAGCACGCCCTGCGACATTTGACGTCATTGGAGACTGGAGGAAGGAAGATATGATCCGCTTGAGAAGCAGGGAGAAACATGCGCGCAGACATAAATCTGGAGAAGAAAGAGCGCAAGAACAGGACGAAAAAGAATGGGATGAGCAAATAAGAAAGACGGATAGATGTGTCAAGATAGGAGTAGACAAAATCTATCGCAAAATATATCCCCAACAGGAATTGCATGCATCAGACGAATTAATCAATAAGATATTAAATGAAAAGAGACAAGTACGTCCCAAAAGTAAGACTGACATAATTGCGTTAGCGCTCATAATGGCAGTGTATAAGAGAGCATTTATACGAGATACAGGAGAAACTGCCTTATCCCTTGATTTGGCAATAGTGCTGCATATGAGGGAGGGAGAAGGAAAAGCGAGTGCAATATTTCCCATGAGGGAAGTTCCACCTACTTTTGTGCCGAAAGTAGAGATTCCTGCAACAGGTGATCAACCAGCACAGGTAACTGAAGCGCATTATACAGCACAATATGTACATGTCCCTTTTTCCAGACAAGAGGTGAATAATATAAAACAAATGATCCCTGATTTGAGAAAAAATCCGACGGGATTCTATAAAGAAATAGAGTCCTATTTGAAATCGTCCATTTTTACTATGAACGATATAGACTTAATATTTCCAGTAATTTTACCACCAGCAGATATATGGAAGCAGATATATGGAAACAGATAAGAAAAGTAGATCAGGATAGTTTCAGTGACACGTGGGAGAGTTTAGCGAAAGAGGATGCGGACGGGAAAGCAGGCGAGAAACCATTGTCAAATATGGCAGCATTACCAGCACGGATAATACAGAAATTGAAAGTTATAGTTCCATAAAAGAGAATTGTATGGGACAAACTAACTGCATGTGTACAAGGAAAAAAGATGAGTTGGCTACAGACTGCTTCAATAATTCGGGGAAGTATTTACAGATTTTAGTGGGCAAGATTTAAGTACTGAGGCGGGAAAAAGACTATTTGTAGATAAATATGTGAGGGGATTAATACCTCCAATCCAAAATTTGATAATATCATCTGAAAGTGCATGGCAAGCCAAATCACTGAGTGAGGTATTACACATGGCCCAATATTATGAGAACAGAGTGAATACAGAGAAAGAAAAAGAAGTAAGAGACAGAGTTAATCTAAAAACAAGGGTGTTACTACAGCAGGTAGCAGGTCATAATAGAGGAAGAGGAAATGCACAATGGAGAGGAAGTAATTCAAAGATGCATGGAGGTCCTCTGGGATTAAATCAGTGTGCATATTGTAGTGGGGAGGGTCATTGGCGAGCACAATGTCCGCACTTGCAAAATAGAAATGGGTATGGTCAAAGAAGACAGAACAGAGGACGCCCGGGAACATATGGACAGGATAGGAATAATAGTACGCAGCAAAACCAGAATAATCAAGGAAATAGCTACCAGAATCAGAACGAAAACCGGAATCAGAATCAGCACAATTGAGGTGGGGATGGAAATATTTTTGATACTGAACCAAATACATACTATTAGGGTGACTACACATCAGATGACGTATTGTTTCCCCATTAGGACAGCCCAAGACAGGGGTCGGAACCAGTGTCTATTCCCGTTGACCAGAAAGGACTGTACGTAGAAATAAAAGTTGGGAATAGAGAGCACAGTTTTCTTGTAGACACAGGTGCACAGAAGTGCTGAACAGACCACCACTTAAAACCAAAAATACCACTGTCAGGGCAAAAGAATGTTTCAGTAGGGTTCGCGGGCACCCCAGTAATTAATCCTGTGTCCCAATCAGTACCAATAACATGAGGGCCATTCACTGAATATTGTCCATTTTTATTGACCCAGAATTGTGGAGAAAATCTATTATGTTTAAACTTATTGAAGAAATTAAGTGTGATTATCAATTGTACTCCTGATGGAGTGTTTTTGACAATATCACCACAGAATACACCAGTGTCCGAGTTCCTGTCGAAACCTCTGCCGGGAGAGTTAAGTGAAGTACTGACTTGTATATGGGCAATGAATGAAAATGATGTGGGGTGTTTGAAGGTGAAAATTATTTTGAAAGAAGGAGTAACACTGCCACATATTCCGCAGTATAAGATTTCGGTTGAAGGAGATAAAGCATTGAAAAGTATTGTCTCAGATCTGGTAAAAAGAAATGTAATTGAAGAGATTACAGGTAGCACTTGTAACAGCCCCATTCTCCCGGTGTATAAGAAAGGAGGTAATGAAATACCGTTCCGTTTCATAATTGATTTACGCACATTGAATAAAGTGGTTGATCCTCAGTTCCCGTTGGTCCCAGATGTCACTACAATTTTGACAATGATACCTGCTTCGGCTGCATATTTTAGTGTAGTTGACCTTAAAAATGCATTTTTTTAGCATTCCAGTACACCAGGATAGCAGATACTTATTTGCTTTCACATTAGGAGGGCTGTCATTTACATTCACACAAATTCCACAAGGTTACACTGAGAGCCCAAGTATTTACAGCAGAGCATTATAAGAACAGTTAGACATGCTAGAACTACCGGCGGGCTGTGTATTATTGCAAAACATAGATGACCTGTTAATTGCTGCTGATACAGAGGAGATTTGTAAAAAGAGTACCGTTTTGTTGTTGTCACATTTAGCAGAACATGGCCATAAAGCTAGTTTGAAAAAATTCCAATATTGTCGAAAGGAGGTGGCTTATTTGGGCTACCTACTTTCGAAAGAGGGGAGAAGAATGACACCAGAAAGGATAGAGTATCTCTGGTATGCCTATTCCAAAAACGCAGAAAGGAGTTAGAGCCATAATAATAATAATAATGTTAGCTCGTCTCAGGATCGCCCTATTGCTGAAATCGCTTCTTTGGTGGTATAGAAATGTACCCTCCTTATCATATCTGGGGGTGGGGGGAGGGGGGTGGGGAGTCCTATTCCACTCCCCGTCGAGGGCGCCGCCTATGGGTACGGTTTAGGACGAGTTGTGCTTCATCCAGGTGCGGCAGCAATGACTGGAAAAAGTCACCCACATATTCAGCTAGGTCCTTGTTCAGCATCGAGGAGGGAACTACCCGGATCCGCAGGTTGTTCGTCGGGCCCTGTTCACGAGATCCTCCTGTTTGAATTTGAGAATCTCACTTCTACTGAGAAGAGTCTGGATCGAGCGTTGAACTTCTGCGAGGGCTGTAGCGTGTTCCTGAGTCAGAGCCTCCACCTCTCTGAGTCTTTGCTCTGCGCCCGTGACCCTCTGATCCGTCTGCTCTAGTTTGGTTTAGTGGTAAACTCTGACATGCACAATCTAAATTCCGCCTTGATATCTGACATGAAGGCCTGGGGGTCTTCTCTGGTTGCGAGAGCTCCCCTGTCTTCCAAAGGCTTTTGAGGTGTGAGTTTGGGGGGGGTGGGGCAGATTTTTCCCCTTATCTGCTGACGGAAGCAAGGTGGTAATATCAGAGTTCTTAGACGGTTTTAGGTGCTTAGCCATCTTTTCGGGCTTTAGTCCCGGGGCGTCTGTGTGATCTTCAAGGGTAGAACAGTGGGGGTGAGGGGAACCTGAATAGGATTGTTGCTCCGGACGACCGGGAGAGAGGTCCGCTAAATCTTAGCCAGCGCACACCGAGGGGGGAGCGATCGGAAGAGTTGTTTTAGAGGCTGAGTGGAGGATCATGGATGAGTCAAGGACTTGGGTGGGAAGTGATGGCCTTGGTCAGGACCTCATTAGTTAGGGCCCAAGGCGGATGGGGGACTGGTCTGGAGAAGAAGAAGGGAGGCCCTTACGGTTCCACTAGGAATTTAGGGTTCTCGAGCTGTTGGGAGTCTTTTCTGCTTTTTGATGGAGTCTGCAGCGTTAGTCTGAGCAGGGCCAAAGGAAGCTGGTAATATCATGGAGGGCCAGCAATTCACTATTGCAGTGCAGAAGTGGGGGGGAGGAATCTAGGCTTCCCCCAGCGGGCACAGGCAGGGCTTGTAGTTTCAGGAGGAGAGCAGGGGAGAGTAAGGCTATGGGCCAGGGCGCCTCAGGCGGTGGCTGTAAGTCCAGGTGCGGCCAAGGACGAGGCTGCGGTAGTTGGAGCTCGACGGGGGGGGGGGGGGGTCGAGGTGGAGGGATGAGCCCCCTGGGAGATGTTATGCTGACTGTGGGCCCCTCGCCGATTTAAGATAGCACGGGACGCTGGATTGAGTCCAAAGTCAAGGTAAAGTGAAGGAGGGCTGCGTGGAGATCCAGCGATGGGTGCGTCTCTGGTGAGGTTTGAGGTGGTCCCGGCAGGCGAGTGCAGGGAAAGTCAGGCTGCAGGGGCAGGCACTTTTCCTCCAGGGGGGGTGTCGGCGGGTCTCGGGATAATGCGCAAACCACAGCGGGTCAGGCAGCCACGGCAGGAGCGGGCTGCGGCACAATATGGTCTTGAGGAAAGGCGGCGCGGGTACCTTTTTCTTGGAGCTGGCCCCTGCTTTCAGCGGAGTCTGATTCTCGCAGCTCCCGTGCCGCCCAGAGCGTCCAATGGGCTGAGAGGGGTGTGGGGGGTGCGTGGGATATAGAGGATGCGCCGGGCCACCCAGCCCTGAAGAGGCGCCGAAGTCCACTTCCTAGATCCAGCGGTGGTCTGCGATATTCACGTCAGGGCTCCGCTCCCACTTGGGTGCAAGCTGGGTCCGCCGCCTCGGAGGGGATCGCCAGGATCGATTCTCGCCCTCCGTTGGGGCTGGAGCACCTCCATTGCGCTAGCGGGCACAAAATGGCATCAGTTGGAGGGGGCCGGCAAGGTGGGGGAAGTTCGGGCACGTTTCAGACCTCGACTGAGGTACCGTTGCTGTGTTTCTTCGGCCGGACCGCCCTTTTAGGTTGCCTTGGCGGCTGGCGCTGTGAGCTTCGCCTGCTTCGTTCCGAGGTTCTGGCGAGCGTTAAGGGCTCTTTCTGCCATCAATGATAGCGTCAGAGTTCTGATTGCCGCTGCTAACTTTCAAGACTTAAAGGGACGGCGGGAACTCATCTATTTAACGAAAGTTGCGTGCTTCATGCAGAGGCCATCAAGGGAGCTGCCACATCGCTGGTGCTCCTGGCTACACCGCATGGACGTTGCTTTAAAAGCTCATATAGAAGAGGTGATACTAAATTATTTCTGGGATAAAGACACCAGGGAATTCTATTTTCAGACTATTTGGGATGACGGGAAGGCAGTGATTTGGGGGGGTCATTATAGATCGATCAGGGAGGGTCCAGAAACATCAACAAGCCACATTAGAAGGAATAATTCAAGAGAAGGAAAAAGAACATACAGCGAAAGGGAATCGGCAGTCCCTCAGAGACCCTGTATAGTTGGGCAGGCCATAGAGGCACATCTGACAGGGAAGGCTGCTCAATTGATCCTTCGAACAAAACAATATTTTATTCCAGAGGCAACAATGCTAATAAATTGCTGACAGCTAAATTAAAGAAGGCAGCCACCCGCAACTACATTGGGGCCCTGCGGGACGGGGATGGGAAACTGGTTATTACGGAGGCTGGAAAGTTAAAGGTTATGGAGGACTTCTTTTGTAAGGCCTCCGACCCACACCAAAGTAATCAGGCTCATGTTCAAGATTTCATTCGCCAAGCACATCTTCCCCAGATCCCTGATGAAGTGAGGGAAGCACTGGCGGGGGCCATAACTGCTCAAGAAGTATCCCAAGCAATTCGATCCCTCCCGACAGGGAAAGCCCCCAGGTCCAGATGGCTTCACCAACTAATACTAGAAAATGTTTGGGACCCTTCTGAATCCGTAACTCACTAAGCTATTTAACTTGTTTTTTCAAATTGAATGTGATTGGTTTTATGGTCACAGACAAACATTCCACAACATAGGTCAATCCGAGGGTCGACTACTCAATGCAACTATATTCAGGTATTGTAACATATCCCTGTAACCTTTCACCCCCTCCCTGCTTCCTCCCCCATAGGAACAGTTCTCAATGAATTAAAGTCTTAGATCAACTCTCGGGTGGTATCGGGGGCACGAGTCCAAGCTTATCCTCCTTTAACTACTTCAACTAATATGTCCATTGTCTCTTATTTATCCGGGCCGGGCCTGGCTCTGTGGCCCGAGTCCTCTGCTCTCTCCCACCTCACACAAAGGTGCTACAAAACTGTTGCCACTCCATTTCTATAGTTGCACCCCCTCCATGGATTGCTGCTGTGACCTTTTCCATTCTTTCAGTGTGGGAAGGGTTGCCCTTTTCCAGTGACTAGCACAAATTGCCCTGGCTGCCACCAAAAGAAAGTGTGCCAACGGTGGTAGAGTGCACCACCCGTCACCCCCTTTTCTCTAAACCAAAAAGTATCAACACTGGATCAGGCCCGAGTCCCCCCCCGTATCCGTGATCCACCCCAGGACCTCTGCCCAATAAATCTGCACTCTAGGACGACCCCACCACATATGCCAATAATCTTTGACATTACCACATCCATGCATTTAATTCCTTTTAAGCTCAGGGGAAGTATTGGAATCCATAGCAGAATCAGCAACAACCTTGTTGCGGAATCCCCAAAAGGACCCCGATGACTGCACTTCATATTGCCCCATATCCCTCCTAAATATGGATGCAAAAATACATATTACAATTTCGGCTACCAAATTAGGAGAGGTCCTTCTGCAGATAATAAATAGTAATCAGACTGGTTTCATTAGAAATGGGGTCGCTCATGACAATATTTGGTGGGTGGTGGAGCTAACTGCCCTAGCCCCACGAATCCCAGGGGGACTGTCCTTTCTCTCCTTAGATGCCCATCGGGCCTTTGACATCATGCCATAGGACTTTCTGAAGGCTCTTTTGCCTGCATATGGATTTGGTCCATCCTTCATCAAGCTGATCATGGTAAACTTCCAAATTCCATCCGCCAGTATTAAAGTCAACACTCTCAGGCCATCATCTCTTCCCCTGTGTAGGGGCACGAGACACGACTGTCCTTTGTCCCCCTTAGTTTTCACATTAGCGATAGAACCCTTTGCACAAATGATACGTGGCCATCCCTGCATTTTAGGTCTAGCTTACTGGACACACACACACAAAAGGTGGCATTATATGCCGATGATATCTGCTTTCTTCAAGATCCCCCGACTTCCCTCCCAGCACTACTTGAGCTACTGGAGAAATTCGCCTTGATATGAGGCTTCCGAATTAATCACCATAATCGGTGGGATTGGTTATTCAGGAGCCTCCTGAGGTCATTCAAGCTTTGCAATCTACCTTCCCTTTCAGCTGGGCTGCCCGGGAAATCACTTATTTTGGGGTTTTCACATCGATTCAACGTTATTTTCAGACGGCACAGGTGCGCCGATGCTAGACTGGGCATCAGAGGAGAGGTGTCCAAAAAAGAAGCCACTCAAACAGGTTAGCTTAACTTACCCTCTCGCCCACCTATCGCTTCTCCCTAAATCTGAGAGGAGAATCCGGCAGTGTGTGTTGCAATCCACCAGTGCTATCTTGGGCCATTGGGACAAAGCTTGCTCTCAATAAGGTTTTAAATCTGGATTGGGTCCCCTGTCCCCAGTGTTACATAATCCAGAGATCAAGGGGAGGACATTTGCACAATGTGAGTCATTCTGGGTTTTACGGTTGAGACCCCTATATAAGGAGGGAAGGCCACTAACATTTATAGAATGTAAGGAGAGGTTTAACTTAACCGAAGCATAGCATTTTAGGTATTTTCAACTCAGACACTGGGTGTCATATAACAAGGTCAAAACATGCAAGTTGCAGATCGCCTATGGGGATAGAACTCAGGGTTATGAAGGGCCAGGAGACACGTGAGATTTCCATTTGTTACCGACTGCTAGAGAAGGCCTCCAGTGAAGATTACCATATATGGCACGTTCGGACAGGGAATTGGGGATTGGAATTTCAGAGGAATCTTGGCAAAAGATCTGGTCTCACACCCATAGGAGCTCCCGCTGGACTGTAATCAAAGAGGGGACCATTAAATTATGCTTTTGTTGGTATATGATCCATCAAAAATTACATGTAATCCGCCCGACTACTCAGATCGCTGTGGCAAGGGGTATGGGTGATTGGGTGACCTTGCACACATGTGGTGTTACTGTCAAATCATGCAAACATGCTAACAGGAGATTTGTTCAAGGATAAAGGACATTACAGGTAGCCTGCTCCCCATGTGCCTGCTTTTGGGGGATGTCCCCCGAAGATGGTTCTTTCCTGCTAACTGGTGCTACAGCGGAGCTGGTATCGCACTTACTAATGGCGGCAAGGATAAATCGTGCATGCTTCTGGAAGACTCCGGAAGGTCCTTGTATTTCATACTGATGGGGAAAGGCGTGGGAGATCATAGCCAGAGGCGTTGCTGGGGGGGGGGGGGTCTGAGGGGCTATAGCCCCGGGTCTTTTGGTTGTAGCCCCGGATAGAAGCTCAGGGGCTACAACCAAAAGGCTAGCTAGCCCCGAGTCCCGACAGTTCTGACACTAGCATAGCCCCAGATCTTTTCCAGACCTAGCAACACCCCTGATCATAGCCATGGAAAAACTAATTGCACACATTTCAGAGCGAATGCCAATATTCTCCCGCGCTTGGGCACCCTTTATGGATTTTGTTCAAGAGAAAGAACATATGTTTTCCCGGCCACAGGTCTTGAAATATCTCTTTAAGAATTAATGTTGCTGCAGAGAGCTGGCTGGAGGGTAATGGAGATGGGAGGATTTCTGAAGAAGGAGAAGAGAAGGGGTACAATGGTGCTTAGATGAGCAGGCATTCTGGGAACCCAGAAGACGGACTTGGTTTACTCATGTGAGTATACTTTATTTTTATTCTTTTAATTTTATTAATTTTCTATAAACACAACAGTACAAACCAAACAAGCAGTATAATCTTAACAATTCCATTACACAATATTTTATCCTAATCACTGCTACCCCAATCCCACCCCCCTCCATGAGCCTATTTGTTATTCGCATTCACTATCTGCTACATGCCGCAGGGTCTCATTTTCTTCGGATTCTGTTGGATCTGATATTACACCAAACAATTCTGCTATTAGTGATTTCCATGGAAACAAGGCGCCCGCCTCCTCTTCACCACTCACACTGCTCGCTTCTTGCCACACCACTGTTTTAGCCTCTGCCCATTTCTGCAATTCCTTCCACCATACCTCCACCCGTGGCTTGTGGCATTTCTTCCATCCCATGGCTATCCTCCGTTTTGCGAGCACATATGCCAGATCTTTCAGTTTCCCAACATGCTTAAGTTTCCGTGACTTGGGGAACCCGCCCAGTAAACAGGCCCAGGCCGTATCTATGACGAGAGTAACCCCCTTTTCTGCAAGTTTCTGCGCTACTTCTCCCCAAAAGCACTCAATTATTGGGCATGACCAAAACATGTGTGTCATGTCAGCATTTTGTTGGTTACATTTAGGACACGCTTGTCTTCCAGCATTACGGAGCTTAGATATCCTCAAAGGGGTCATGTATGCTCTATGCGTTATATACAGCTGTATTTGTTTTAGTCTGGCATTTCTCGACACCTTCTTGTGATAACCCAAGGCACGTTCCCACATCCCATTCTCCATCGGGGCTCCCACTTCCGCTTCCCAATCCAATCTCAATTGTGTCAATTCCTTCCCCACCTTAGTCATCATCATCTCATATAATCTAGAGATCTCATGCCCCCCTTCTGATATATCATATATTGCCCCCACAGCCGCATCTGGTTCTTCTATCAATACCGTTTCTGCCCATATTTTCTGAATCTTCTGCACCATCCTATTGTACGTAACATATTGGCCCGTATGTAGTCCCGCCGCTTCATTAAGTTCTTTAAAATCCTTGATGGTCCCCTCCTGCCAAACGGCCCCTAGCATTACCAACCCCACCGATTCCCAGTAGGTCCTGATAATCACCCTCATCTGTTTATCCCCTCCAGTCAAAGCAACCAGAGGTATCTGCGGGGAGCATGGGAATGGATCCTCCATCAGCTGACATGCTCGATGCCAGATTTTCCACCCAAGCATCATCATCCCAGGGCGCCCCTTCATTTCGGTTTCAGGCAACCAAATCATTTCCCTCAAGTAAAACGGGGTACAGTCCCACGCAAACAACCTAAGTTCCGGGGTCACTTCGTCAGAGAGGCACTTAGCCACATATTGTAGTTGACCCGCCACATAATAAACCTCAAAATTAGGCAGTCTGATACCTCCTTTTTCATAGAAGTTCTGCAATTTCCATAACGCCACTCTATTTCGGGTACCATGCCACAGGAAATACCTACACATACTATTCAATTTAGTAAAAAACTTCTTGGGTATCATATATGGAATATTACTGAAGTAATGCAGGAGCCTAGGCAGGACCACCATCTTGAGCATAGCCCCCCGTCCCATCATTGCTAATGGCAGTTTCTCCCAAAACTTCATGCTGTTCCTAATTTTCCCAATAGCTACTTCGGTATTGTGCCTATGTTCCTCTTCTACCGTGTGGTACACGTCTATTCCAAGGTAACGAAAGGAGCCAATCGCCCATGGTATTTGTAGTAGTAGTAACCTATCCACAGGGGTTCCCCTATAGCAACCGAGCGGGAATATGCTGGACTTTTGAGGGTTTACCGCTATACCCGACAGCTCAGCATACCTCTCCATCACTTCAAGTATGTAATGGAGATTTTCTTCCGGGTATTGCAAGTATAATAACAAATCGTCTGCATACAAGGATATCAGATGTCGTTCTCCCCCTACCTCAATACCTACCATATCATATTGTTGCCTGAGCTATATTGCCAGGGGTTCCAGGGTGAGAATGTAAAGCTTCGGGGACCAGGGGCACCCTTGTCTGGTGCCTCTACTAAATTGCCATCTCTCAGATATAACCGATCCTGTGCGGACTCTGGCTAGCGGCTCACTCTACAGCATCTTCGCCCACCTGTTGTAACCTGGCCCCATTCCATAACCTCCCAGGGCTGCCAATAGCCATGACCACTTAACCGAGTCGAAAACTTTTACTGCGTCTAAAGACACAATCGCCATTTCACCCTCATTCTTGCCGCCCCATTCGACCACCCGGTGAAGTCGCCTGTGGTCATGAGTTATATTTCTATTCGGGACATAACCAGTTTGGTCGGGGTGTATTAATTTACCAATTACTTTATGCAATCTGTTTGCCAGGACAGCCGTCAATATCTTGCTGTCCTGGTACAGCATCGACAAAGGTCTATAGGAGCCGCAGCTATGCCCTGGTTTGTTGGGTTTGGGAAGCGGTATTATGATCGCTTCTCTGAGCGACTCCGGCAACCTTTCCATCTCAAACGCTTCATTAAGCATTTCTAGCATTGGGGGGAGTACTTCCTCTTTGTATACTTTATAAAATTCGCTAGGGAACCCATCTGCTCCTGGGGTCTTACTGGTAGGCAACTGCTTCACAACCTCCTCTAACTCTTCCAAGGTAATTGGCGCATCAAGCTCCTCCCTTTCCTCTTCACTGATCTTGGGCAGTCCTATGTCTTCTAATGTTTCAGTTATCTCCCGTTGGTCACCCCCCACCTCGTCCCCATATAGCACCCTGTAGTAATCCGTAAACTCCTTGTTGACCCCTTCTTGAGTGGCCACTACATCCCCATCTTCTTTAGTTATTGCCCTAATAGGGGGCCAAGAGGTCTCGTTTTTGTATAGCCAAGCCAATAGGCGGCCTGTTTTATCTCCACTCGCATGCTGCCTCTCAACGTACTTTTTATAATTAAGGTTACAAAGCCTTACCCAGGGCTCCGCACACTGCTGCTGTAGTTTAAGTACCAGCTCGGTGTCCACACTGCCACTCTTCAGTGCTATTTCTAGCTCATCTTCTGTCCTCTGCAGGTCAGCCAAGACCACGCCCTGTAGCCCTTTTGACTTAGCAATGGCAACCCCCCGCATCACCACCTTAAAGGCTTCCCATAATGTGCCTGCAGAATCCACACTACCAGTATTCACCTCGGAGAAATTAGTAATCTCATCCCTTATATCTTCTCTAAAGACTGGATCCCTAAACGCCTCTGCTCGGAGGCGCCATGTAGGGATCCTCGCCCTCGGGGGGCAATATTGCCATTCAAGGATCAGAGGCGAGTGATCCGAGAGGACCCTCGCCTTATATTAAATTTGTGTAATCTCTGTCATTACATCTGCTGTGGCAAAAACATAATCAAGCCTTGTATGCAGTTGATGCCAGGCCAAATAGTGCGAATATTGCTTTTCATTAGGGTGTTTCACTCTCCATGCGTCTGTCAAGCCAAAATCAACTAGCAGTGTCTGCAACACTTTTGCAGCTTGGGTGGGCCTATCCCTCCCGCTATCAGATCTGTCCACCATAGGGTTTAACACACAATTAAAGTCCCCACCCCAAATCATCGCACTCCCGTCACACATACTAAGGTTGGTGCACAGAGTTCTGAAGTATGCCGCCGTGTTTTGGTTGGGAGCATATGTATTTACAATGCATACCTCTTTGTTTTCCACGAGCCCTCTCAATATGACCATCCTCCCACCTGTCTCAACCACTTCCTGTATAGGCTGGTACGGGACATGCGGCGCCACCCAAATAAGTACTCCTCGTGCGTAAGCAGAATATGGCGAACCCACCACAGTCCCCTTCCATTTTTTCCCAACCAATTCCAGCTTCTCCCGCGTCAAGTGCGTCTCTTGTAATAATGCAATGTCAATTTTTTGCCTTCTCAGATACAACATGACCTTATTTCTTTTCAAGTAACTGTTAAGGCCCCTGACGTTCCACGTTATTATCTTAAGATCTCCCATAGGTCAGATATTCTCCTCCCTGATTTCCAGCCGATCCCACTCATCTCTGTAATGCAAATACCGTACTCTGACTCTTCCATGTAGGCTGATGATTAAACTTAAACTCCCCATAACCATATACACACCAAACTCCCCGCCTCCCCCCCCTCCCTCCACCCGTCCCTTCCCCAACAACACTCTCCCTAACTGCTGCCCAGCTCCATTCCTGGATCTCAGGCACCCCCACATCTAGCCCTGTCTAGCGCAAGCTTCTACTCAGGGATCAGTAGGGTGAAGCCGCCCTATTGGCCGCTAAACTAATATTATTTCGGGGTAGGTTGCTTACGTTCTGTTGCTCCTGTTTCTAAAATATCACGCTTTATATTGATGCTATACAGTTACCCTTTGTATTTTCACCCACTATATTCTAGTCCATTTCAAGCCCAAGGCTCCAACATTGCCCAAAGTTCAGCTGGTCTCAGTTCCCCTATATAACTAGGATCCTCCTCCCACTTACCCCCTAGGTGTCTGCGTTACTAGTTCTTCATTCATCGTGCTCCCGCCGGTCACAATCCACTTTTTGTTCAGGGCAACCCTGTAGGTCCAGTCATGTGTCTGCATCCTCCGGCGTATAAAAAAAAAGCGCTCTGCTTTTGTGTAATACTTTCAATCTTGCCGGGTACAGAAGCATGTATTTGATTCCTGCTGCCCTCAGCCTCCTTTTGACAGCTACGTAACTGTATCTCTGCCTCTGCACCAGCATCGTGTAGTCCGGGTATGCTGTGATGTTAGTGGATGCTCTGTCTATCGTTCCGCCCTTACGAAAATATTCCAGGATCTTTTCTCTATCTCTATAGTTTAGGATCTTCGCAATGATCGGTCTCGGCGGGGCCCCAGGTCGAGGTTTCCTCATTAGGGCGCGATGCGCCCACTCCACCGCGAATCCCTGCGAAAGTTTGTCTGCTCCGATCTCTTGTAGGATCATGTTCTCAACGTAGGTTGTTGGGTCCTGGCCCTCCTCTCCCTCCGGCAGGCCTACCACACGTATGTTATTTCTTCTCACCCTTCCTTCCGCTTCTTCCACTTGATTTTCCAGGTTGGCAACCTGCTGTTTTAGCACATGAACTTCCTTTGCATTGTTCGTACTGACCTCTGTATTAATCTTTACCTCACTTTCCAGACCACTGGTTCTCTCTGCCAGCGCCCTGACATCCTGGCGTAGCAGGGTAAGTTCTGTTCCCACTGCATCAATCTTGTTCTCTAGGGCTGTCCGTAAGTCCGCCATTGCCAAGTCCCATTTAGAGCTCAGCTCCGTTATAGCCTCCAGGATCTGGCGCTTATCACCCTCTGGGGCTTCTTTCACAGGAGTCACGACCATGCTCTGCACCGATGTCGGGGGGGTCTTCTGTGTTTTCGTGAAGACCTCCATTGTGGATTGCTTGGTCTTAGGTCTTGGTCCTTTCACCGACATATTGCAACCCTTCACCCTTGTATGGCACCACCTCAGTGCAGTTATTGTAACTTCTACAGTTCATCAGCCATCTGGATCTCTACTTTCCGCCTCGCATTTAATATAGCACGTACAATTGTCATTCAGGTGGGTTGTAGCCTCCCACGTATCACTTTCCACTCGTAGGTCTTGTTGGGCCAAGCATCCACTGTTACCTCCTCCTACAGTCAAGTTGCTTAGGCGCCCGCAGAGTAAGCCGGGTCGGGCGCCCCCTCGGGGTTGTTGCAAGCACTTTTCTTTTATTGCCTTTTTGTCCACTCCCAGTGTCTCCTAGTGCCACTTAGAGGAATACATTAATGTTGTACCCCCTTGGCATCCTAGGCTTTCTGGGCCTTTTTCATACAAAATTTCGGATGCATCCACATCTACTTGCAGTAATAGTGTATTCCCAACACCATGCAGATTGCTTAGCTTGACCACTTGTTAATGTATATCTATAAGCCAGGTGCAGGTATAGTCGCCCGGCAGCAACTCCACGGCTATTATGGTGCGTGGCGCCTCCCTGAAGCCTCTCAGACCAGCTCCTCAAATGCAGCCTGTATTCGGCTGCAGTGGCTCACGCACTGCCGAGCCCCGCAGCTCCCACTGTCCCCAGCGCCTTCCGATGCCCTCACAGCATATTTCACACAACTGCTTCTTTTATTAAACGTGCGTCTCGGGTGTGCTGGCACTGTCTGTATTACATGCGGCTGAGTGCTGCGTTCGCATGCCACTTTGATTTATCCCGTTTTACGCGAAAGCGGGCTTATCTGTAAAGCACTGAAGTGCCGTCTCATCCGCGCAGGGCAAATGGTTACTGTTGCATCACCTGCTGGTGGTCCATGTATTCCGTTTCATGTACGCAGCAAAGTCAGCCCCTTTAATTTCTTGTTGCAAGCTGACGCAGTTCACAAAGCTTCTTCCTGCAAGCTTGCAACACTTTTCAGCCGCTACCGCATTACAGCCCAGGAGTGTCCAATTAATCACAGTCTTCTCAGGGAAACACAACTTGCTCTCCAGGCAATCGTCCGCAGCTTCGTGTAATCCCAGGGATTCAGTTTCGTTTCCCATCTTTGCCGGCATTCTCTTTGTTCGCCGCCATCTTGGCAACAAAGTGACCACACAGCCGCATCGGATAAAGTACATGAATCTCGCAATCCATAGGCACGATTGACTTCTTTCTCGAGCTCCACACAGCATGCAGCTTCCGACACCTGATCCTTGAATTTCAGGCGCTCGCTACAGTTTTAAAAGGCAAGTTTTACCAAAACAAAGTCGGATCATCAGAAGCCCATCTCGAAGCACGTCCTATTTCATGGCTAGTTAGCCACGCCCCCTCTCATGTGACTATACTTATGTTATTTCTTTTAGGTATTTAAGTTAATATTATTCTTATTTGGGGGGTTACTCCCAAAATGTAAAATGTAATTTCGATGTTTCTTTAACTCATCTTGCAATGTTATGGCACTGTTCTTTTGTCATGTTCATCAAGATATCAATAAAAAGACAACTTGGAAAAAAAAGAAAAAATAAGAGGATAACCTCTTTTCTCGCCTTCAGGACATAACTCTATGTCGAGGGTGGCTCGAAGCCCATGGATCCTTTGGAGAGTGTGTCGATGTGACGTTGAAGAACAAAGGTGTTGCAGTCCTCAGTGATTTTGATGCCTTCGAGTCTTTTCGATTTCTACTTCAAGCCCAGGCTTTTACGAGCGCAGGATGAGTGCCGGTTTTGTCAGGCACAATGGGATCCGACTTGCTTTTTGTATATGGCTCCAAAATGGAGGCCAAAGGAAAATCTCCATAATTGTTTGATGGCATTCCTCCCACTTCTCCACCAAAGAGGACTTAGAGAGGAATCATACCCATCTATCAGGCGAGGAGTCTGTCGAGGAGTGCCTGAGCTGCTGCTGCTTCTTTCTCTAAGAAGATGAGAAAGAGTGGTGAGAGTAATTCAGGGAGTGGGATCTTGTGTGCTTTATAGGGCTTTTCTGGTCTCTCTCCATGAACCGATAGGTGGACTCAGATTTAAACCGTGGATGGTCGTTTTTTGGAGGGAGGGGTACTGGGAGACTTGGATGAATATCGCCAGAGTGCCAGCTTCGATAGACTGTCCTTCAAGGCTTTGGGCATCATCAACTGACATGAGCTGCAATCGGTTAACTCATTAGCAGAGCTGAGACACCACAGGCAAATTCTGTGAGGATCTGTGAGCGGCATCTTGGTGTTGCAATCCTCTCAACACTTGAAGTCGGACTGATTTGAGTTCGACATTTCATAGTAGTTCAGAATTTTCTGAGGTTCAAATAAACTCTGATAAGCAAGCTGAGCATGCAGAAAAAAGGAACTGAGGGCACGGGGGGCCACAGTGAGAGCTATTTGTACCGATTTCGACGTCATGAAGAACTTCGAAACAGATGCTGCACGGCACCCAGTGGTGGTAAAAAGGTCCCAAAATCTTCTGTCACAGAAGAATATATCTCAGATGAGGAATCCGTGGGACGACAATCCATTAGAAAAGAAAGTTTGTCAAGATGAGAAATGGTAACATTTTGGATGACAACGAAGTGTATGACTACCAAATATATAGTGAAGGGGTCTGCAATCTGCAGTTCTCCAAATGTTTTGTACTAAAATTCCACATCAGTCCTATACAGCATAGTCAATGATGGGAGTTGCAGCCCAAAACATCTGCAGAGGCAAAAGTTGCAGAGCCTTGATATAGTTCGTGGGTGTGTGTGTGTGGGGATTGGCAGATTACTGTGCAACCTATTTGGTCGCAGGAGAATTTGTTGCAGATTTTTTAATGAATTTTGCGATATATATGTGGGGGCAGGAGGGTTTAGGGAAATAATTATTGAAGGGGAGTTAAGGGGGAGGAGCTGCGCGGCGGGTCATCCCTGCATATATATGCAGCAAAATTTACCTGTGAAAAAAAAAGATAAAAAAGGACCAATTCCGCTACGACTAAATAGATTCGATGTAATCACCCTAACCCTGTGAGTTTTTTTCAGACATTTTCTCCGACTGTGCTTATTCAGTTGCCTAGTGTCTCTATGTTGTTGATACTAAGCTGCACTGACTGCAAACAGGGTGAGGGGCATGCCATAACAGAGGGGAGGGACTTAGTTTGATGAAAGACCATTTGTTAATTTTGGATGATGTTAAAACTGAAATAAAGAATTTTTTTAAATGACAGTTTTTTTTCATTATAGAAGGTACTATTTTTATAGCACCAATTTCTCTGTTTAGGTTATAATTAATGTGTTATTTTCTTGGCTTCATGTATTAAATTACATTGTACAAAATTAAATGACAGGCTTTCAATTAAAGGCAGTGTTAAATGTAGAACACCATGCTACTACAAATGCAGTCAAATTAATCTACATTAAAAGAAATGGAATTACCTTTGCATGGAGCAATGACCTCTTCTTTTTTGTCCAAATGATCTTTATGGCACTTGACATGGCATCTGCGACATTCCAAGGCTGGAGGGGGTTTAAAGACATGCCAAAGTGGTTTGGCACAAGCCTCACAGCTGGCTGGGAAGTGGTATAGTGTAGGAATGAACTCGTGACCTTTGTGGTTTAGAAAATTTGTTTTCTCAGCTGGCTGTGCAGGTTCTGTTTCGACGTCTTTCCTACATTCACCCTCATTGGCATAAAGAATCTATAATGATACAAAAAAGAAGATTATAGCTTGGGCAATGTATCAATGCTTTCATTTATTTTAAATAAATGGATGCTTATTTGTTTAGGTGCTTAGATTATAAATTCATTATTTCAATGGACACGAAAAGGAACCCAAAAAAATATATCCCATCAGAAGAATAGGTACTATGCGCCTGCTTGTAATGAACGTTCAAACAAAGTAGTGGGGGGTAGAGGGGGCTCTGTTTATAAGTGTCCCAAATTGAGCTTGCCTACACACCTATGTCAGATCCATTACAGTTAAAGGGAGTTGGCAGGAGGTCAAGATGCAAGATGAAAAATGGTTTATATGCAAAAGTGCGCACGAATAAAACTACTAAAAAACATTGTTGCTACGAATGGACACATTTCACAGCCCAAATTCACCGGAAAATGGCAACTGAAGGATTATACTTGCAAAAATGCACGAAGTGGTTGCACAAGCAACATGGTAAATTTTTTAATTTTTCAAATGTATTCTTTATTACGTTTTTGAAGGAACACTTCAAATTATAAGCAAGGACAAACACTTTCCAAAAAAGATTCAAAACAATACACAATTCCCAAGTTTGGTTGTTAAATCACCAACTCAAAGTTTCCAAATACTGTACAAAACATTACAGTTCCAATTATATCCCCTGCCTCCCCACCATTACAACCCTCCACACTCCCTCATCCTATTGTGGAACATGCCCTATTTTTAACAGAATGGATTCTTGTACGAGAACTTTTGTTGCTGGCTCATGGCAGAGGGAGCACACTTCTGACAATGGAATAAAGTTAAAGGATTGTGTATTAAGCAAAAGTTAAAAACATAAGACTAGTGAAAGGAAAGAGCTTCAGGATGGCTGTAAGAAAGATTCTTGGGAACAGTAGTCTTTGAAAGCAGGATTATATATGAAGGACAGCAAATAAAAAGGTATACAGAAAGGAAGGTCTCCCTGCTTAGTGATTTCTAGAGCACGCTTCTTCTCCTTTCTTCTGGGAACCAGAAGGCGTTTCCCTTTATCTCACGATTTTAGGTCTTCCTCCCTTTGCTAAACGTCCCAAAAGTACTCCCATAATTGGGGCTCTCTTTCTCCCCCTTACTAACTCCCCCTCTTCTGGGGCCAAGGCAGTCTCCTCCCTCTCTTATGCACACCCTCTCCTGGGGAACAAAGTCCCTCTTTCTTTTCTCTCCCTCTTTAGCATACCTCCCTTTTGGGGTTACATGTATCTCCCCCTTACTGAGGTATACCCCCTCCTTTGTGGTTCAAGGGGCCCTCGACTTCTGCTACACATCCCCACTTCTGGGGATCAAAGTCACTCTCTCTTACCACTTCTCACCCCCCACCCTTCTTCACTGGGGTCAGGGGTCTCTTCCTCCTCAATGATGCACAACCCTCTTCTGGGTTCCCAGGAGATCCCCTCTTCCTCACAGGAGCACGCCTATCTTCTGGGATTCAGGGGCTCTTCCACCCTATCCCCCCACTGGAACACACCCCTCTTCTGGGTTCACGGGCTTCCTCTTCTCTGGTGCTCCCCAGCTTTCTCAACAAACTCCTCTCTTCCCAGCTCAGAGATGCTGTCTATGGACCTTAGCCTCAGTTTTAAAGCCCTCACAATCCTCCCAAGGGCTCAGGAAAACTTTCAAATTAGTCAGATAACTGGCTTCTAATTCAAAGCTAGGGGAGGGAAGTCTTTAAAAGGCATGCCACCATTTTGCATTTCTTTCCGTTTGTTTCTCGTGCAGGAGCTGTTTCCCTGCTGCTCTCTCTGCTCCTGGCTGTCCACCTGCATATACGTTTCTTTTGAGTGCTTCTGGCATTGAAAGGCCCTCACAAGGGACAGGAAAACCTCCAGTAAGTTTCCCAACTTGTAAAATCATTTTTCCTTTGGGGAGGGGAGGAAGTATTTCTCTCCATAAAAGCTGTAGTTAAGACGGGAGGAAGAAAAACATTCTCTTTCACAAGCACAGCTGCTGGAAGGTGGTTGGGGTAATATAGGATTTTCGTTCGAGGATCCACACTTGATGGCTAAGGGGTCTTTCTGGAGGCGCTAGTGTTTCCCCACAGCATATCTTTTTCGAAATCCCTGAAAGACTTTACGAAACCACTCTTGGTTTTGGATTTCTAAACCTGGTGCATCTTGGGGGATGTGGTCCTGAATTCTCTGTTTCTTTGGGGCCTGGCAGTTCCCAACTAGTTGCTTTCTCAGGGGCTTGGAAATAGTTCAGGGATGGTTCTTTGAGTCATACTGCACTGTGACTTTGTTTTCTAGCATAATACCGTAAAAGCATACATTCATCAGAATTGTGCCATCAGCTATCATTACCCTAATAGGTAGACACAAGTGGATCAGTATACTCTGCTTTTTAAGGCCTAAGCAAAGTGTGCATTCTCCTCACCATCTATTGAAAAGACCATTATTTATGTATGCGCGTAGGCATTGACAGCAGAGAAGGACCAACAGTATAACTATTTCCAGCCGCACAAACCTGACTTAAGCTCCCAGTTAGTCTTGCAGACAGATTTTGATTCGCTTTGCCTGTTCCATGACTTTTTTTAATACTGATTTTGCCCCATGACTGATATACTCTCTATTATTTCTTGGGGAAATTGCCATGCTATCCCACAAAAGTGACTTTGGTGGCAAATCTTCTTACAGCCCCTTGTTATTCGGGTCAACTAGATCTTTTATCTTTTGTTGTTATAACCCGGATATACGACCGTCATACCAGCAGTCGTCATACAGCATACAATACAGGTTTATCCCTTCAAGTGCCTGCCATTCAATGATTATTTGCGTAAATTAGGATATTGTAAGGAAGAATATACTCCCTTGCTCACATTTTTGTGTCCACTCCCCATTTTGCTTTTTCTTTATGACCCCTCACTATTTTCCCCCAGTGAATTTGATTCAGATCTCATCAGGGTATCAACCCAAAGGAAGGGGATACCACCAAGGTGTCCCACATTCTCCCTGGATCAGCACCAGACCCAGACAGTTGTGTTGTTTCTGGTTGGTGGCTATATACTTAAATGTAGTGGCAGAAATTAAAGTTACTCATGGCAGTGACTAGAGTAGAGCACTCATAGTCCATAGTCCCCTTTCCTCCTTCCTCGTGGGGTGTCCCCCAACATGGGGATGGTACCGGAACTATTGGCAGTGAAAAATTGAGCTTTCCCTTTAAATTTAGTACAGCGTGCGGAGGCGCGGCCTCAGAAACACCCCCACTAAGGCCCCGCCATCTGAAACCTCACCACAGTCCCCTTTGAACACATTGGACGATTCCTGGCTACATTTAATGCATACACGAAAAGTGAACACTGAGCACACCTAGTCAGAGATATGTTGACAGTTATTAATTATAGACAGGATTTAAAGTGTTAATCATTCGGTTTAAAGGAAGTTCTAGGTGTAGAGGAGAAAAACTAAGGCTTGGAATCTAGGCTGGGGGAAAGTAGACAAGAGGTTGTTCCCTATCGGGGAACTCATGTCCCCTGCACACTGTCAATGGTCTAGGCCTTGAAGTGTTCGTAAGCCTAGTGCCTGCCAACCTTCTCCAAGGGTGACGGGTCTGGCTTATAAGTGGTTAATGTCATTTGCAGTCATTCGTATAATACCAATCAAAGGAATTTTTGTGACAATGAACATTCAATTTGACAGTATAAAGGTAACAATTATAATTTATTTTTCAAGTAGCCCAAAGCGTTTTGAGTTTTTCCACTTTTCATCAGGGGCAAGTAGTAATTTCAAAACATTTCTACAAAAGAAAAACATTGAAGAAATACTCAGTTTAACCACTTAAGTTGTGCAGAATTCTCACATGTGATTCAGTTTGTCATGATCTTTGTCCCATATAGGGTACTTATATACATATACTTTTAGTGTGGGTACATTTCGAGCAACACATGTATACACATTTATACAAAGGGAAACATCTATTAGTTCATTATCATTAGCTTCATGTTTACATCACCACATTGACAATTAGTCAGATTGTTCATCTAAACAGAGAAATATCAGATACTATAATGAGAATTTCTAATAGCCCAATAGCCTTTGATAATGGTTTTAACAACCAATAGCCTACTTGTATTTAGTGATGACTATGGTGTATAGCCATCTAGTTATTAATCATCTTTCCAAACTTATGATTCATATGCATTCCATTAGTGGCACAAGTAAGGGCTAGGGAACCGAAACTATTGATGGAAGATCCACTGATGGTTGACTGGGGAAGCCTCATTATAAGTAAAGCTCTAAGTAAGGTTAATGTATCAGAATATTTTGCCAGCTAATCTTTCTGTGAGTCCTAAGTGAATAAGAATCAGGGATTTGTTCATCCAAGCTGAATGATGCAGTGGTTTACCATACTTCGAGTATGCTTCCAATCCTAACAAGAATTGTACCGGGCACTAAGAAAATGTAACCAGATGAATTGATTTACAAGTGAGGCCCTTACTACCACAGGGCGTACTTCAATCATATCTTGAATGCGAAGATTTAGGATTTTTTTTTCTAAACTTCGAACGCCTGTCCGAACAACTTGGATGGGAAGAGAACCTTAAAAGATGCTATTGATTCCAAGATGGCCGCCAGAGAGTGAAGTTGCACTTCATCGCACTCCGAGCCGTCCGCTTTAAAGGAGGAAACTTAGCAAGCTGATAAAGACTCAAATCGAAAGACCAACACCCCCCCCACAGAGTTGCAGCAGTATAGCGGCTGTAATCCAGAGAAAAATAAATGTTGCCAGCATTTCATACAGCCGTGCCTGCCGTGGAACGAGGGAGAGGAAGCGGGCAGACAGCAACGCCAAGCCGGGCCTGCTGCAAGAGGAGGAGCCGGCCAAAGCGGCTGCAAGGAGCCAGTGGCGTCCGGGACGAGTGAGAATCCCCTCCTCCCCCCTACCTCAGAGAGCGGACTTGCCGAGGAGCCGGAAAGCCCCAGCTGAAGCAGAAGAAGTGGGCGTCCTGAGAGGCATGCCGCGGAAACTGAGCTACAGCAGGGGCGAGGGGAGAAGGAGTGAGCAGAACAGTGGAGCAGAACAGTGGAGCAGAACTAAGAGTGGGTCAGAAGTTATGGGAATGCCGTCCGGGTACACAGATTTAAGACTACAAAGCTCCCAGTAGCAAGGGAGGCTCAGCAGGGTGGCTCGAACATAGAACAGGACAAAGCAAGCCCCCCCCCACCTCAGTGAGGCTTAAAGTACTATAGTATAAACACAACCGGCTGCTCTATGGGCGCTCCCCCTCACAATAACAGCAAAAGTGAATGAATTCCTGCAGCGGCCCCTGATGGGGACACCAAGTCCAAGAAAACGCAAGAGGGTCTGAGCCCCTCCAACCTGACCATTTTAAGGGTGGAGACAATGGCATATTGGTAGGTAATGAAATGCGGAGCAGAGAATTCTAGCCTCACAACAACCGTATAGTAGCAATCAAAAGTAATAAAAAGAGGCACAATAAGGGGAATGGGAGAGTAAAGGCAACCGATATCCTTCAGGATACGACAGGCACAGCAATGTCTGATAACGCGTCCCCCAGTGAGAAGCCTGCCGATGAGCCCGCATTGAGGAGCATTTCGGGCAACAAGCCTAAAGCGAGCAGAAATCCCCCACCTCAATATCTGCACGCCACGGTGCCGAGCGCAGCTCAATTGGACAGATCATCAAGGCGGGGTGGGCAGCAGAACCAGCACCTGCCCATAGGACACATAGTAAACCTTACCCAGCCCTGAAATATACTCTGATTCCAAAATCTAAGGGGAAGCAGACCCTAGCAGTACTAGGAGCAAATAAGGGTCTGAAAAGGGGCCAGCTAGAAAGGTGCTGGCAGCAGAATCCGGCAGAAACTCCAGTAAATGAGCCAGGAAATCAACAGAAGGAAGTCAAAGACACGCAGGAGGGCAGAGACATGGCATGTATCATGGAGGACCTACAGCAATGCCTTAGGGGCATGGAAGAATGAATATCAGCATTGTTTCAAAAGCAAATGGCGAACCTGAAGAATTAAAAAGCTCCATGTAAGAGGTTAGAGAAGAGATCAACACCCTGGGAAGCAGGGTGGACATTACGGAACAGGGTCTATCGGAACTCTCTGGTGATGTCCGGCGCGGAACTCAGAACTGCTGGATCAAATTGCGACCGCAACACACAATTTGGAAATCCAGTTGGAAGACCTCGAAAACCGATCTAGAAGGTCAAACATTAGGATCAAAGGCATGGCAGAGACAAATGCGGATGCAGACCTAAAGCTACTAGTCTAGCAATGCTTTGCAACCATCATAACGGAAGCCTCTCCAGAGGAAATTATCTTTAATCGCATTCACAGGGTGGGACCCAGAGGGGTAGGTCCAGGCAACAGACCTAGAGATGTTCTGGTAGCATTGACCTCCTATGACATGAAAGAAAAAATACCCTGAGCTGCCAGGGTGCAGACAACTATTACAATAAATGGATCACAAGTCTCCCTATTGCAGGAACTAGCGGCATCCAGACTATTAAAAAGGAGAGCGATGAGCACTGTGACAAAAGATACTCCTAGACAAGACTAGCCCGTACACATGGACATTTCCTTTTCGCCTACACTCCTTTCTTGGGACGGGAAGCAACAGAGGGCCACTACATGTGCCAAAGGCCTCTCAATACTAGGAATGGAGGAAGATGATGTAGATCCCTGAGACAATATGCAAGGGCCTTCCATCAGAGGATTAGACAGTGGTATTGGTCCATCACGACAGGCAAAAGGGGAGTTAATCTTAAGGGCCCCCAGCTGAAACAGAGAGGGGAAGATGGATAAGGACGACATAAGCAGGGATTCTTGGGGGTGGGGTAGAACATGGGGTCAGTACGGGGAATGTTTAAAGGGGAGGCAAAGGGGGCAAAGAAATACAAATATTCGAAAGGAAAGGTGGTGAATCCAGCTGTCTACATAGGCCAGGCAGATGATCTGTGAAGGCACCACTTGGAATCTACAGAAGGTTATTTACCTTAGAAATTCTGGGTAAAACGTGGGCCGGTTCCCAAGTGTTTTTGGGATGTACCACAGGATACCGTGCCTAAACCGATCAAGATGGGGAGGGAGGCTCACGGGAGGGTGGGAGGGGATCGGCGGGGGATTACGAAAACGCAGTGTCCGATGCCACGAAGCAGGGAAGATAAAGAGATCAAAGGTAAAACATACTGCCCAGAACAAATACATCAAAAATGCTCTCCAACATATGGGTGGGAAACGGTATAGGGGAAAACGGTGGAGACATGTGAGGAATTGCACGGAGAAGCAGTGGGATGGGGCTCGAAAGGACTTGTACCATGGCGGGGAATAAATCATTGAGCATACTGTTGTATAATGTCCGGGGCCTGAACATCCCCAGGAAGCGGTAGAAATAAGAGGCACAATTTGAATAGGGAGAGGCAGATATTATCCTCATACAGGAGACACATCAAAAGGGGAGATGGTTTTAGATTGCACTTACACTAGTTTGCACACATCTACCAGGCAAATGCCCAAAATAAAACCGCCAGGGTCCTGATAGGCCTTAGAAACACACCGGAAGCTAAGTTAATGCGTACCCTGGCCGATCCTAATGGTAGATGCTTGTTTATTCAAATCTGATTGGAGGACAGGGTACTCGCGATTGGCACAATATTACTGTACAAGGTCCTGGGGGATTGGAAGGGTTTGAGGAAGGAGAGATTCTATTGACAGGAGACTTCAACATGGCCTGGGACCCAGGCAAAAACAGGAGTAGTCAAGGGATCACTATGGAGCATGGCCCAGCCAACACTTTAAGGGACACATTCTCATATTTAGCATTGAGACCTGTGAAAAGCAAAAAGGGGATGAGCAAGGTACACATGCTTCTCGCACGTTCATCGCACATTCTGCAGTATTGTTTACGTATGGGGAACCCCAGGGTTATTAGGGGCATTGGTAAAGGTAGATCCAATATCCCTGTCGGACCATGCCCCCATAGGGCTACACTTAAGAGGGATGATTTCACGAAGCTTGGTGTGGTCATGGAAAATGCCTAGGACAGTGCTTCATGATAGATGAGGGAGAGAAACATTGAGGGATAAAATCAGAACCTACTTTGAAATAAACAACACACAAGGGGCCACCCTCAATATAGCTTGGGACGCCTTGAAGGTGGTACTTAGGGGAGAAATTATCTCTCTCAATGCATAAAGGTCAAAAGAGAGGGACAATTAGAAAATGACCTAGAGGATGAATTGAGAGAGGGTCAAAGAGAACTTGCGGATAAGAAGAATAAAGTAAATTAGCGTAGGGTAAAAGATAGAATGAGACAACTGGATTTACTGCGAACAAGCAGGACAGAAAAATAGCTATTGAATTTAAAACAAAGATACTACATTAGGGCGAATAAAGCAGACAAAATGCTAGCTAGACTTCTGAAACAAGAGAGTAGTAAATGTAATATAGATAGTATCAGGGTAGCCGACGGTACAATCTCTACAGACTCCAGCGACGACATGGATAGATTTTTTCTCAACTTTCTATACAGAATTATACTCCACAGACAAACTATACAGGAATACTTAGATAGGCTACAGATGCCTAGGGTGACCCAAGAAGAAAGAGACTCTCTTGAAAAAGATATAACCGAGGAGGTAGTGGGGAAAATTATCAAACGTGTCCCGAGCAACAAAGTGCCGGGCACTGAAGGATTCCTGCCATTCTTGTATAAAAAAACTGAGTAGGGACCTCATGCCATTTCTCACAAAATGATATAACTCATTCCGGCATACAGGGGAAATAACAAGCTCCACGTTGGAGGCGAAGGTCGTCCTCTTCAGAAAAATCAAAAAGTTATTTGACAAGTAGCGGCTAAAACAGGCCCAAAGCTTTGTTGAACATAGATGCTAAAATATACACAGGGATTTTTGCGGAAAGAATAAAGAACATATTGCCAACAGTGATTGGTAAGGCCCAGTCATGTTTTATTATTGGGAGACAAACATGGGATAACACCAGAAAGGTTATTCATCTTATAGAGAAGGTACAAGTTAAACAACTCCCAGCGGTACTTATTTCCTTAGATGCCGAAAAGGCTTTTGATAGGATAGAATGGCCTTACCTGTAATGACACATCTGGGGTTTGGGTGGAACTACATTCACATATGTTAGGCAGAATTATATGCAGTATCAATGGGAACACCACACACAATTAAGACTACAAGTGACAGTACAAATTCACCTTTGGTACAACCCTGTACTACACAGTAAAAGTGGTAGCGATGGCTGAGCAGCCAGACTTATCTCAAGAGCAAGTGAGCAGTATCAATAGTTACACAAAGGACAGCAATTACTATGATTCAAACAAACACGGACTTAAGGTTTCCGAGTAAAAAGATATACATTTATTTACACATCAGTTGTATAACATTTCACTAAAGTAAAGCAGTTTAAAAATCACACTCTTAATACACCACACCACTCCCAATAGGTTCCAGACAAGTTAAGCTCACAAAATGAAGTGGGAGCAAAATGGCACTCCAGCAATTTAAAAGGGAGGGAAAGACAAAGTTAATAGAAATTGAACAGCATCAACAGGTAAGTAAGCAGGGCAATCTAGAAAGAGGAACTACAGTGATAGAATCACATCAAAAAGGCTTAGGGCCAAAGTCAATAGGACAAAAGTCTTTTGCTCAAGATCACACAGCTGAGGGTAGTTCGCGGTTAAGTCTTTGCCAAGAGTTCCGGACGAAGTTGGTCGGCAGAAAAGTTAGGTTAAAGAGTAGAAAAGGGCGAGCCCTCGGATTGGAGAAAGATTTCACACACTTTCACAGCGGCTGAACGAAACGAACAACCGGATTTGAACAGTACCTTTCAATGGAGAAGAAGCTGTAGCTGAGGCGGACGTTCCTGGTAGTTCCTGCAGGC
Organism: Ambystoma mexicanum; assembly: GCF_040938575.1. Taxonomy (NCBI): domain Eukaryota; kingdom Metazoa; phylum Chordata; class Amphibia; order Caudata; family Ambystomatidae; genus Ambystoma; species Ambystoma mexicanum. Next base: position 392,152,976 of record NC_090933.1, read on the forward strand.
TCGCGGTTCCTGAAGCGACTGTCGGACTGACACGAAGTAGGAAGACTGGAGGGTCCTGCACTACCCACGGAAGAAACCAGCAGCAGAGCAAAGCAACAAATAAAAGGTGCGCTCCTTAAAACCCAAGCAGGGCCCGACCTTCCTGGCTATCTGGCCCACTGTAGCTCTGTACAGTGAATATGACCAGAGGAGGGAGTCCTGGCTTGCAGTTTGGGTGAACTGGTTGGTCGCCCCAGCTCAGGGGAAGAAGATTCCTAGAGGATCTTCTCTGTCGTTGGAGTTCGAGGATTCAGACCTGTAGCAGGGCTTCACCGGGCAGTTCAGTCGTGGTAGGGGTCCTCTTCCGTCAGCTCCTCGTCGGTTCTTTCGTTCCAGTGGCGACTCTGCCTTTCCAGACCCAGAGACCTGCTTTTTATGCAGTTTTCCCCCCTTCACACAGCCTGGCTGTCAATCACACAGCAGGGTGGCTGTCCTTCCGGGACAGTCACCACAGCCAATCATTTCAGAGTGCGAAATGGTTCTCCAAGGATACCCTGTGCAGGGAGTCCTAAACCCCTCCCTTACATCCTGTCCCCCCCCCAGGACATCCTGTCCCCCCCCCCCCCCCAAGACATACAGGAGCCTAAGGAGGGCTTCTGCATAGAAGCCCGCGAAAAGACGGTGAACAAAGGAATCACACCTGGTTTGGCGCGCAGAGTAAAACACGAGAAAGACTTTTACAAAAAGAAATGGCGAATAAACCCAACCGGAACCGCAATAAAACATGGTCTAGCGGGTTTAAGTTCGAGGCTGCCAAGATAGCCTAAAACAATACCAAGGTTATTTAAGATAACCGCGATAGGAAAAATAGGGTAGTTATCAATGCCACCAGCCAAGTCTTGATGAAAAGGGAGCGAAACAATGCTCCAAGAGCAACAGACAAAAAGGGAGAAGTATTAACCATTTCCAGTACTCCATGTAAGATGGTTTGTACTGGGTCTGTGGTTTTACAGAGGCTAATAAAGTTAATGGCAACTTCATATGTCTGGTAGACAGTAGACAGTCCCAGAAAATGAGTCTGAGTTGGGAAGTCTAAAAGACAACCCTGTGTCACTGCACTGAAGGTGCTGTGTGACACACAGTAAAAAGATGATGCCTGTGGAGTAGGTGAGGCTCCACAGTCTATGAACACAAAAATATTAAACACATACAGCAAAACACATGCAAGAGTGGGAAAAAAATGCTCACACTCTTACCAGGTGAGAAAATAAATCCTAGAAATCCAGGAAAGCAAACCTTTGCTCGCCTCAGTTTAGAATAGATAAAAACATAAGGCATCCCTTTCGGTAACGAAACACAAAATGGCAGCATACGCAGACGATATGCTGATGACATTAACTGAACCAGAAACATCAATCCCCACTTTGATAGCCGTCCTACGGGAACAAGAAAAGATGTTGGGGCTTAAAATAAATATGATGAAGTCAGAACTGCAAGAGCTGGGCCTATCAGATGAACAATCCACAGCCATGCGTAGGTGCTCCCCCTTCAGAACCACGGTAGGTATTATCTCCACCTAGGGGTAGAACTGACTAGTAAGATATCCAAGTTATTTAAGGCTAACTACCGGGGGATTCTAAAAAAAATGCAGGAAGACTTTGCTAGATGGACCCCCCCCCCCCTCAGTATCTCGTGGCTGGGACGCATAACAGTCGAAATGGTGATTCTTCCCAGATTACTTTACGAATTCCAGACCCTCCTGATAGCAGTCCCGTAGTCGTTCTTTAAGACATTGAACAAAATGATATCTAAATTTATCTGGCGAAATAAACGTCCCCGGGTAGCATTAGATCTGCTTATGACAAAGGAATAAAGGAGGGCTGGGGTTGCCAAATGTAAATAGTTATTTCGACGCGGCCCAATTTAAGAAAGCAGAGAAGAAGTTTGGGCATGGATGGAAAGGGCAGTGGTGGGCTGTCCACTGGCAGTGCTACTGTGGCTACCAGGGAAGGATAGACCCTTGAGCGCAAGACATAGTATGGTCCTTAGAACAACTTGGGATAGATGGCTAAAGAAGGGATTTCTTTCCACACACCCCTCCCCATTCACTCCACTTTTTGGGAATCTAAGCTTCTACCCAGGGATGGAAAAGGATACATTTATACATTTAACCAATGGCAGAAACAAGGGTGCAAATAGGTGAGAGACATGGAATGGTAAGGGGAGATAGCGACATTCGAGGAGTTCAAAGCTCACCTGGGTGCGAAGGAAACCAATGGAAATGAATATATACAGTTAAGACACTGGTTAAGGCAGCCCGAGATACATGCCGCAGCAACGAGACAACTGACAGAATTTGAAAAGTATATTACTACTCAATAAGATGCTAAGCATTTAACTTCAAATATCTATGCCATCCTCCAGGGATGCTTAGTTCGAGAGGAATGGCCATACAGGTAGCGTGGGAAGGGAGGGTAAGGGGGCCATACCAGGTAGCGTGGGAAGGGAGGGTAAGGACAGCTATTTCATGGGAACTCTCGGAGGGACTGTGGAAAACATTCTGAAGCTGACCAGGTCTATACAACTTTGGGTGGCCTGGTATAAGATGATGCTACATTGGCATTAGACATCTAGCAAATTACACAAGTAGTTCTGGGGTGAAAATGTTGTATAAATACCAATAAAAACACATTTTTTAACAAGATGATATTTGGGCCCCTTGTTGAAAAGCGAACTCCAAACTTCCTATCAACTACTTAAACTTGCACAGGGAGCCACCTTTCTATCCATCAAGGAAGGGCTGTTAAAAAGAGTGGGACAGACTTGCAATTTTTATCGGTAGAAATTACGAGCCATTAGGTTAAACCCGGGGGAAACTCCTTTAGAGCTGGGTGAACGTGTCAAAAAAACGTTGGCCCTATGGACTAATAACAAGTCCTTAGAAGATCTGACGGAGATAATTACCACAGAATTTACGAATTCCTTACCCCCTTTTTTTGCAAACATCCGTCCTTCAGTTAAATCGACCTACCCTACTCATCGCCATCGAGACTGCACAAAACCACCGGATTCAGCTAAACACTTCCATTTGGCCATCGATGGGAAGAACGGAAGGATCATAAGCCCATCCATCGACTTCAACCTCAGAGTAGATAAACAAGGAGGGTCACATAGGATCAAGGAATGGAAGCAACGAGAGATAGAGTAGACATCAGAAAAATGGATCCAAAGGCTAAGGATGAAAGCAGAAGGGAGGAATTAAAAGGAAGCAGACCACCTCCTCTGGTCTGTTTTTCCTGTTGAGAAAAAGGGCATCTAGCTAGACAAAGACCAAAGAATATAAAAGACGAAGCTACAGAAATTGGCTGTTTGAAATGGGAAGAACCAGAGGAAGAGCTAGAGACATTTAGCATTTGTTTATGCCAAACTCCTACTGAGTTCACATATGAAAAGGCTAGGGTGAATGGGCAGCAAGGTTAGGGCCTTGATTGACTCTGGTAGTAAGCAAACCGATATACAGGCTGATTTAGTTACAACGAAAGATCTAGATAATGCAGTCCTAGTTCGAGTAACATGTGTACATTGAGACAATGAAGTATACCCTAAAATACCAGTACACGTTAAATCCGGGGTGAATCCTGCGAAATATCATCAACCATAATTCCCGGGCTCCCCGAAGAATTTATTCTTGGGCTGGACTTCCCCCATCTTCTCTACTCTCTTACAGGAATCTCTACCCCACCTTCAGAGATTTTCTAGCCCAGAGATCCTGGCAGGTGAACTACTACTCCCAAAACTCTCCATTATGGGACTGGGTAAACTCTGAACCAATGAAACCCAAAAAAGCCCTTGAAGCCCAATTCATATGTTATTGTACAGAGACCAGTAAAACCCCTCCACCTCTATCTACACTGATCAAAACCAATCAGTGGAATATGCAAGAGTTCCTCGACTTCTCCTATCCCTGTTCTCTTCCATGTCTTAACAACAGGGAACCTGGACGAAGTACAGGCATATCCACCTCGCATAGGGGAAGGGCATGTGAGACACCCGAAGGTGTCTCACTTACTAGTCCCCGGGGGTCTGTCATCCAAGTGGCCAGGATACGGCCATCGCTATTGGATCCAGTTCCTGGGGATGGACCAGTGCGCGAGGATCACCTGGATGAGGGGTCCTCCGGGAGTGGAAGTGGCACACCGACGGGTGAGATGCGGTACACCCCTTTCGTACAACACCTTTTCCCCATGCAACCTTGTAGGATACTACAAAGTTCTAACCACCGCCCCCCCGCCTTTCCAACACAAACACTTTCCTACATTGAGACAGACAACTGACCAACACCCGGGCCGTTTACCTGACATGTCCCAGCACAAGGGTCAGGCAGAGTCAGGCAATTAACTGTAACTATGCGCTCCTGATGGCCCTTTCCCTTCCCCCATAGGGATAAAAGTCGGAGCACATAAGCACACTTTGAGCAAGGCAGAATGCACGAGGAAGCAGCCATACCAAACCGGCAGTTCAAGAGGAGGAAAAAGGCAGAACGATTTGAAAGTACGACCGGAAGGGAATTACCCTTCACCTTTTCAACCCAGACACGCAAAGCCTTTGTGAAAGCAAACGTAAGTCCGGGAACCCTCCAGCACTGCTTGCCAGGGAGGGGAGAGACAGTTCTCAGAGTGGTACCGCCCTTGACTCCAGCAACAAAGAGAAGCGCTCACGAGATCAACCCAGCCAGTGAGTCGAAAGCAAGTGATAGCGAACCGGACTGTGTTGAGGCCCAAGGTTGCAGGGAAAACATTGTATATACAGATAATAGATAATAGACAGAGGTCTATTTGTGAGTAAAGTTGGAACGTGGGTGCTCATTCAAAGGACTGTATATGGTATTCCTTTTTTAACAAAACTACAAAGACCAGGGGCCTTAAGGGAGGCCGTGTGTAGTGTCAAAGTGGTCATACGAGGTTCAATTAAAATCCCTCGTACAGTCGAAAGTCTTTGACACATGATGAACTCGACAGAGGGATACCTACGAATTAGGGTGTCCAATAGCATCCCGAGAACATGGTGTGATGTGAAGCCTGACTGGGGGCCGAGATCTGAACTTAGGTAAGAAAGGAACCTAAATGGTCTGAAGGTACTGTATGGTAAACTGTGGCAAGTGTGAACCCAACAGAGGGATGCCAAGAGAAAGCTAGGGGAAGGGAACCCCCGCTTTCTGATGAGAATGAGAAAATCATGCTGTGCTGTTAAGAATGTCTATGTGAACCCGACAGAGGAAAGCTAAGGATAGTGAATCCTGCATATTGAGAAAGAAAAGCATTTGGCAAACGTGAAGTCGGCTGAGGGATGTCCACAGTGAAGGGTTGTTTAAAAAGACATTGAGACACTAGAATGTTACACTGTGAATGAAAGGCCGACGTGAACCCGATGGAGGGAGGCCTACGTTGTACGACGGATCAGAGCCCGGCAGAGGGGGATCCTAAGGTGAGGGGTAATCGCCCCATGAAGATTTATTGAAGGAACTTTTGTTTTTTTGTTGATTGTAAAACATCAGATCTTCTGAGGGAAGAGACTTTGTGTGAAAGAGATTTGGCCACAGAAGGCCCTGATATTTTGGAAACTAACTGTAACCTTGTGCTGGCGAGGCCCAAGAGTGTGCTGTGCTCAGGAGTCCTGCCCTGTCCCGTGCTAGAAACGTGGGGGAGGGAGATCCCAGCCATACCATCCTGACTTATCACTTTGAGAACACGTCTTTCCTTTTCTGATGAACATTATCCCACACTATTTTGTAACTTGGCAGTAAGGATTGGCAATATTTGTTTTTTTAGTATAGGCCCTTTCTATTGGACAGGACGCCACTAGGACTGCTTTATTAATTTTTAATGGTCGTAGCTTGCTCCCATCTTAGATTTAGGTTTAGATTAGGCATCTTTCCAACCCAATTATACAGTTTAATAAACACCCTTGAACCGTGATCACTTGTGTCTGTTTTTACTGTTGCCACTATGAGCTCCTTAGACCTTCTCCATGCTCCCCGGCCCCCAGTCCCAGTTCAGCCACCGCCAGCATATGTCTTTTTGTGTTGGCACAGTAGCGCAAGCCACGTGGCGTGTGTGCCTGCATTGTATCCCCAACTCCCCCCTTACTCCCAACATATTAACGATAGCCCAACAGTACTTGCTTGTTCATGCTCGGCCGCTTCTTGCACTCCACCGGTTGCCTCCCTCGTCCTCCGATCTCGTGCTCAACGGCTGGGTGTCTCTAAAAAAGTACTCAAAGAAGCAAACTTGTGCAAAGGCAATGACCGCAGTCCGTTACCGCCTCCGCCTTCCTTCTCCGCCTCTCCCGCATTTTGCAAAACACTGTAGTCCCTGTTAGGAGTCTTTTCGTAGGCCCAGCTGCCTCTGCCCCGTTTTCTCTCCAGTCTCCTCTCCACATCATCTCTGCAGAGGCGTTACTTCTAGACCAACCATATACGCGTGCACCCCCTCTGTGGTATCAAAGAAGTGTGTAGTGTCATTATGTATGATATTTAGCTTTGCAGGGTAAACCAACATGTACTTTAAGTCCGCCCTTCGCAGTCTCTCCTTAGTGGGGCTGAACACTGCTCTTGGCTTTTGCACTTTCAATGTGTAGTCCGGATAGACAACTATCTTAGCAGACCCTCATTCGATGACCTGTCCTCGACTGGAGAACGCAAGGATTGTCTCTCTGTCTCTGTAATTCAGGATCTTCACCATTACAGGTCTTGGTGGCGGCCTAGGTGGGGTGTGGGGTGTGGGGGAGGGGGGGTTTAGGCAGAATTATATGCAGTACCCCTTTGGGAACACCACACACAATTAAGACTACAAGTGACAGTACAAATTAACCTTTGGTACAAGCCTGTACTACACAGTTAAAGTGGTAGCGATGGCTGAGCAGCCAGACTTAGCTCAAGAGTAAGTGAGCAGTATCAAATGGTTATAAAAAGGACAGCAATTACTATGATTCAGGCAAACAGTGACTCAAGGTTTTCAAGTAAAAGGATATACATTTATTTCACTCTTCAATTGTATAACATTACACTATTATAAGCAGTTTAAAAATCACACCCTTAATACACCACTCCACTCCCGATAAGTTCCAGACAAGTTAAGCTCACAAAATGAAGTGGGAGCAAAATGGCACTCTAGAAACTTTAAAAAGGGAGGGAAAAGGTTGGCCACCAGGGGGCGCACGGATGACTCCGTGTGAGCTCCGTCTCCGTAGGTCCGTGATGTGATCTGAGCCCCCACATCGCGACCCCCACCCGTAAGACAAACGGAGAAAAGCACACCCAAAGACCCCCCCCACCACCCAGGAGAAAACCCAACCGAAATCCGACCAAGGGAACCCACAAAACCATTGTGAAAATGTCACGCCGGGGACGGCGCAAAAGCGAAAGTACAACGCAGATGGCCCTGCGCAGCGGCTCAGGAAGCGAGCCCCCAGAGACAGCGTACACCCCGAGAGGCGCCTCACAGTGCGCCATCCCCGGCCCGCCCCCCCCCCCCCCCCCTTCGTGTGTCCTGCACGGAAGCGGAGGTGCTGCGGCATAGACAAGTCTCCATCAGCTCCCCAGCGGGAACCCTCCGAGTGTGCCCCTCAGCCCACGGACCGCCATAACTCACAGGAGGCCGCGCCAACACCAGAGGTAGGTGACACCTCCCGACACTTGCTGAGCAGAACAGCTGCCGTGGCTGAGGTGCCTGGAGGCGCCGTGTCTCGTGGGTGCGATTTGCGGGCCCGGTGGGAGTAACAGAGGGCCAAAACAGGGCGCCGCCCGCCAAAAGATCACCACCCCCAGTTTCCGGCGTTCCGGTGTCTGAGCCACTGTAACTGGCACCTGTAGGAGGGCCCCTGAGGGAAGAGGGGCTGGGGCACCCAAAAGACAAAGAGTGAACATCGATGCCACAATATCTTTACTGGCTGCCACTTTGAACAGATACAGAACGCCTCAACCCATATGTACTGCCTGCCCCCCCTCAAGAAAGTAACAGAGATATCACGGCGCAGACTCTCGCACGCCGCGTCAGGTTTGCTCACTCACTCACGGGTACAACGCTTACACGGAGCGACCCCACCAGGACCTCCAGTACCCCCAGTCAACGCCCACAAAATATAAAGAGCCACTTACACACCACAGAGAACCACGCGGAAGAGGGGAATGATCTCACCTCAGACCATCCATGCGCACCCACACGGGACCCTGCTAATGGAACCATAACTACGCTCGGGCGTAGACCAAGATACTCCCCCCACAACAGAACGAATGGAGACATTTGATCCTCCTCGGACCCCTCACCGAATTCACCCGCACAAGACCGACCAGCATTAAGATCTGCGCTGCACTCCTACAAGAAGTGATCACCATGCTCATACACGTAGTGGAAGTCCTCCCATAAATACCCTGATCACAGGCAGACTCAACAGCACGCAAAGCTACCCAAAGAGACCCCTTACCAGCCTCCTACTCACACAGTAGGCTGCATTACCGCCCAACGGCCTGGAACCTTCCTAAAGCCATCTGAAGACGCTGCGGTACAGAGGGTAAGGCCCCCAATGACACAACAATCACCTCATGAACACTAAGACACGCATATAACACAGGTACGCATATAATCCACCCCTCTTAGTCTCGGAGTACAAAGACGCAATGTCGGCAGACACCTCGGAGACAGGTGCAGCTGCCACCAAGGGCGACACACGGGAGCCAATCTAGGTGGCAAAATAGACAAGATCACACAGAGAATGGATAATATCGAAGAGAGGCTGGAAGGGCTTGAGAACAACCAAGCCTCCATAGACACCCTTGAAACCCAAATGGACCTGAGAATACGAAACATCGAGACAAGGGAGGAAGAATTTTGCCTGAAAATGGACAATTTAGAAAACAGAACAAGACGGAACCTACAGTTTTTTGGCATTCCAGAACACGAAGGGGAAACCGAAGAAGACCTCAAAAAAACAATTCACGACATCATCAAAATCTTGACGGCAGATGAGTACATCAACGAGCCTAAAACAGAGAATACACAGAGTCGGAGGCCCACCTGGCGGCCCAAGGTCAGTCCTCGCTAGATTCCACCGATACCAGGACAGAACCAGGATACTAGAGAAAGCCAGATCTGGAGGTCCCCTCACACTGGGAGGAACCCAGATAACTATCTTCCAGGACTTGTCCTCACTCACCCTAGCTCTGAGACGTCTCTGTAATCCACTGACGAAATGGCTCAAAGAGCAAGGCACCCGATACAGGTGGGGGTACCCCTTCTCCCTCATCTTCGAGCACTGAAGCAGAAGGATACAGCTGCGGACAGAAAAGGAGATCCGAGACTGCATTGCAGAACTCCTCGAACAAGTCCAAGGGAAGGAGATTGAGAAGAACCTGAGCAGAATAGAATGCGATGGGAACTCCAGGGACCAAGGAGAAAAAGAGTGAAGGGATCAAGAAAGGGATCAAGAAAGTACAGGCGAGGCAACAATACACCGGATAGTGACAAATGAAAAAATGAAAAAATCATCCCAGCGGCCCGCATCCAAAAGACGGAAAACCAGGAAACTCAGCAAGGGCGACCGTCAAGACCTAGGCGACCCATACATTCCCAAAACGGGGCCTGACTCATAGAAGAGTCCCCCCTCGAAGGGAGGGGCGGAACACTCAGCTAATGATGGGCCTTGAAACAGCATGTATCAACACATTTCCTTTTATAATAGTTATTGTTGTGTTCTAATGTGTTGGAGGGGAACGGGGGGCGGGAAGGGGGCTCAAAACGTTAAAATGATTGTATCTGCAATAAGGACTGTGAGGTAACGGTTCCCACCGGTGGTCCGGTGTTGGACTTACTATTTTCACCCAGTCCAAATCAGACACCACCAAGCAAAGATGCAAGCCCTCGTCGACAAGGGGAAAGATGGAGAAAGGGAACATAGGGTAAGGGGTATCACGTTGTATACCTCTAAGGGGAGGGAGGGCAGGAAAAAACACTGAAGCTCAAGACGGCCATGCCCACTCAACAGGACACTCCTACCTCGTCAGCATCTAGCGATAAAAAAATGGGACCCGGTGGACGAACCAAGAAAACATATAAATGGTTGATAGCCGCGACACGGTAAGCGACAGGCTCGGTACAATTAAAATTGGGACACAATGTCAAGGGACTCATTTCCTCCACCAAAAGGTCACTAGTGACCAGAGAATTCAAAAGGGCGAAGCTCGACACTCTTTCTACAGGAAACTAGATACAGTAAAGGGGAAGAAAGGAGGGTCCTGTATGCCAAGATATGCACCGAACACTGGGACTCAAGCCCACTCAAGAAAGCAGGCGTTGGCATCATAATCAGCAAAGGGCTTAGATTTGAAATCCTGAAAACCTGGGCAGACGTAAGCGGCAGAGCACTCGTACTGGTCGGCAAGATACAGGACACTACCATCACACTTGCATCCATATACGCCCCCAATTCTGTACAGTCCAGGTTCCTACAACATATAGTCCCCAAAGTCATGATGGAAGCAGAAGGCGAAGTGATTTTAGGAGGCGACCTCAATATGTGGGCAGATCCAGCACTGGACAGACAAGCCGGCAACCCACAGGCAACTACCCCACCAGAGGCCGGCCGCTCAGTGGTAACTGACATGATGGACGCCTACAAACTCCAAGATGCATGGCGCCATATGAACCCTCAGCAAACAAGCTTCTACTCTGCGCCACACGCCACATATACCAGAATCGATTATATATACACCTCACACCAGGGCTAACGGAGGCGATTTCCACATCCAGAATATCCCCCATAACATGGTCAGATCACGACATGATCACAGCCACCCTCAGTCCGCTGGCGCTCCCCACAGGAGCTCCAAATGGCGCTGCAACGACACACGCTGGAGGGACCCGATAAACCAAGAATTCGCGAAGAACATCGGCCAGTACTTTGAGCAACAAAGCGAGCAAAATCTCGGTAAACACAGTATGGGAGTCAGGGAAAGCCACGTGGAGAGGCATACTTATCAAAGAAGGAGCAGCAAAGAAAAGGGAGTGCCAACTCATAGAAAACAAGCTTAGAAACAAAATAACTCAAAATAACTCAACTGGATCTTAGCGCCCAATCTGCCGGCACTGATAGAAACCAAAAAAGAGAGGAGGCCAGCAGCAAGAGAGAGGAATTGCGGCAATTGGAAATTGATCAAATTGTGCGCACACTTCAATATCTGAAACAAAAACAATACGTAAAAGGGGACAAAGCAGACGCTCTGCTCGCCGCCAGACTCGGTGGACAACGCAAAGAAAGATGGGTGTCAACTGTAGAAAGTGAGACTGACCTCCACGGGGGCCACCCCTCCGATATCCCCGAAGCCTTTGCCAGCTTCTACGAGAAACTGTACACCTCAGATACCACACCAGACGAGGGAGCAATCGCAGAATACATGAGCAAGCTAACTATTCCAAGCCTACCCCAGGACACAGCACAAGCCATTGACGACCCCCATCACAGTCGAAGAAAGAGAAGAGGCGATCAAAAGGCTTCCAATAGGGAAAGCCATCGGGAAGGACGGCTACACGGCAGGGTTCTACAAAACCTTCATCGATACCCTCCTTCCATTTATGATCGAGCTCTTTAACCACATCCTCCAATCCGGCTCCGCACCCGAATCCTTCTCCGAGGCACCAATTACGGTCAACCCCAAAGAAGGCAAAGATCCCAAGCTATGCGCATCCTACAGCCTTATTTCCCTCTTAAATACAGACACCAAAATCTACACAAGGGTCCTCACCGCACGGTTGGAGACGCATATGCCCGCCATAATCCACAATGACCAGGTGGGATTTATCCTTGGTAGACAGGGAGCAGATTCCACACGTAAGACCCTTCACCTCATACACAAAGCCAAGAAAATGCCAAACACACCTGCAGTATTCTCAATCGATGCGGAGAAGGCATTCGACAGAGTTGAATGGCACTTCCTGGAAGCAACACTAAAGAAAATAGGCCTCGGCCCTGCTCTTCGACGAAGAATCAAGGCTGTCTACACCTCGCCGCGAGCGTCCATTACAGTCAACTCCCAGTACTCACGCTGGTTCCCCCTGAGCAGAGGAATGAGACAGGGATGCCCCCTCTCGGCAATATTATTTGCGCTATAACTGGAACCACTGGCACAAACGCTCAGAACAAATGATGGCGTTGAGGGTTTGCATGTGAAGGGAAGAGAACATAAGTTGGCCCTGTACGCAGACAATATTTTGCTCCATGTGCAGAACCCGACGACATCAATCCCCCAAGCGATCCACCTCATCGAAGAATATGGCGCATTGTCAGGCTTCAAAATTAATAAAACCAAATCCACACTCTTCCCACTATGTGAACCCACCACAAACCAAAAAGCGGAATTTGAGCAACTGGGCCTAACTATCGGAGGCCCAACACTATGATATCTAGGTGTCAAGCTGACGAGAGACGTCGCCGATATATACGAGGCCAACTTCACCCAACTTCTCACTGCCTTCAATGCGGACCTCACAAAATGGCAACCCCTCACAATCTCCTGGATGGGACACTTCAAGATGGTTAGTCTCCCGCGCTTCCTATAACCCTTTCAGGTACTCCCCGTGACAGTCCCAGAAGACTTCTTTAAACAAGTGAAAAGGGCAATAACTGGATTTCTATGGGAAGGGAAGAAACCCAGAATACCCTATGAAACGCTTATATGACCCAAAGATCAAGGGGGTGGTTGGCCTCCCTGATATAGAGCAATACTACCAGGCAGCCCAATTAAGAATCCTCAACCTACATCTAAGAGACAGAAAGGACTTGCAATGGGTCCGGTTGGACGACAACCTGACCCCCGTGACTCTCGCAGAATGGCTATGGGTCCCCATACCACAACTCACAAGAAGACTACGCAACCATCCAATATTGGGGGCAAAATGGAACATATGGAAGGAGGGAAAAAGGATGACTGGCGTGACCACATGGCCATCCCCCTTGAGCCACCTTTGGGCCCCAGGGATCAGAGAAGAAATCCCAGAACACCCTAGATACCAAACCTGGTTCGATGTAGGACTCGAAAGGGTCGGACAGCTATGGAGAGAAGACAAATTTATACCAATCACAGAATTGGAGGAAGCCCTTCAACTGCATCCAATTCCGATCTTCCTCTACTTACGCTTGAAGGGCGTCCTATCCAAACGAGAATGGAAAACCAAGATACGAAGAGAACTCACCCCTTTCGAGAAAATTCTTGATACGACCTCCACGAATAAAGGCCTGATAGCATGCATGTACAGCGCCCTGACCTGTAAAGACCAAGTCTCGAGCCTCCGACTTAAAGAGAAATGGGAAAATGATTTCAATAGAGAATTCGACCAGCAGGCATGGGAGGCAATTTGCAAAACACCTTCCCAAATATCAATCGCCGCACAATACAAACTACACACAATAAAATTACTCCACAGATGGCAGTACGACCCCCACAGACTATCGAAAATGTACCAGACCCACAGCCCAAAATGCTGGAGACAATGTGGAATGGATGCCAACTACTGGCACTTGTGGTGGGACTGCCCCAAAGTCTGCATATACTGGAATGAAGTCCTTGGATAGATCCAACAAATAGACAGGATTGAAAGAGCCCCATCTCCCCTCCTGACATTATTCTGCCTAGAAGAAGGCGACGAACTAAACAAGATAAAGGGCTGACATCCCCACTGTTACTAGCTGCCGGCCTAGTCATTAAATGGAAAAGTGTGCACCTTCCAGTTAAAAAAGAATGGATTAACATCGCAACAAATATATACATAATGGAGAAAATCACGGCGGCCCTCCATGGAAAGGCAGCACGTCACGAAGAAACCTGGTGTGACTTCGCCAACCTACATATCTCCAGCCAGAGACAAAAACCACCCAAAGACCCTGAATCCCCGTAAGTAACACACCAGAACGAGAACCGGACACCAGCCAACAAGCCACAAGCGAAGAGGCCTGTCGCACGACTTGAACATATGCAAACCAATTGAGATAAATGTCCCAGCCCGCACTAATCATAGACTAAGTTCTTGCCAACAAACTGGAAGAATCCGACATGCCGTCTTGGGGATGGAGGGGGGGGGCAAAATACCTTAACGCAAAGGGGGGGGGGAGACAAATCTGATGACAGTACTGTTTTTGTTCAGATACAATAATATATTGATGTAACAATGTGAATATAACATGCACGTACTTCTGTACATTGCCCTTATGTTTCAAAATCAATAAAATTCAAATAAAAAATAAAAATAAAAGGAGGGAAAGACAAAGTTAATAGAAATTGAACCACACCAACAGGTAAGTACTCAGGGCAATTCAGCAATAGGAACTACAGTGATAGAATCGGGTAGAAAAGGCTTAGGGCCAAAGTCAATGGGTCAAAAGTCTTTGCTCAAGATCACACGGTTCAGGGTAGTTTGCGGTAAAGTTTGTGCCACGGATTCCGGACGAGGTTGGTTGGTAGAAAGGTTAGTTCAAAGAGAAGAGAAGGAAAAGCCCTCGGTTTGGAGAAAGATTTCAAACACTTTCACTGCGGCTGAACGAAATGAACAACCGGATTTGCACAATACCTTAAAACGGAGAGGGAGCTGTAGCTGAGGCGGACGTTCCTGGTAGTTCCTGCAGCGACTGTCAGACTGACAAGAAGTAGGAAGACTGGAGGGTCCTGCACTACCCTGGGAAGAAACCAGCAGCAGAGCAAAGCAACGAATAAAAGGTGCGCTCCTTAAAAACCCAAGCAGGGTCCGGCCTTCCTGGCTATCCGGCCCACTGTAGCTCTGTACAGTGAATTCGACCAGAGGAGGGGTCCTGGCTTGCAGTTTGGACGAACTGGTTGGTTACACCAGCTCAAGGGAAGAAGTTTCCTGGAGGATCTTCTCTGTCGTCGGATTCTGAAGATTCAGACCTGCAGCAGGGCTTCACCGGTCAATTCAGTCGTTGTAGGGGTCCTCTTCCATCAGCTCCTCGTTGGTTCTTTCGTTCCAGTGGCGACTCTGCTCTTCCAGTCCCAGAGACCTGTTTTTGATGCAGTTTTCCCCCATTCATACAGCTTGGCTGTCAATCACACAGCAGGGTGGCTGTCCTGGCAAGGACAGTCACCCAGCCAATCAAACAGGAGAGCGACTTGGGTTACCAAGGGAACCCATGGCAGGGGTCCTAAGACCCCTTCCTCACATCCTGCCTACCCAGACTTTCAGGCGCCTTAAGGAGGGCTTCTGTGCAGAAGCCTGCGGAAAGACGGCGATCAAAGGGACCAAACCTGGTTTGGCGCGCAGAGTAAAACACGAGAAAGACATTTACAAAGCCGGAACCATAATAAAACATATATGGTCAAGCGGGTTTATGTTTGAGGCTAATATAATAGCCTAAAACAATACCATGGTCATTTACGATAACCGCGGTATAAAACATAGGGTAGTTACCACTGCCACCAGCCAAGTCTTAGAGTAAAGGGAGCGAAACAATGCTTCAAGAGACACAGACAAAAAGGGATAAGAATGAACCCTTTCCATTACTCCATGTAAAATGGGGTGTATTGGGTCTATGTTTTAAAGTGACTAAAATAAAGTTAATGGCAACTTTACCTTTTCTGGGGACAGTAGTCAGCCCCAGAAAAATTGAGTCAGGGGGAAGTCTCAAAGACAGCCCTGTGTTACTGCACTGAAGGTGCTGTGTAACACACATGAAAAAGATGAGGCCATGGAGTAGGTGAGGCTCCAGATCCCAAGATCACACAAAAAGTGAAAACACACACAGCAAAACACATGTAAGAGTGGGAAAAAGGCTCACACTCTTACCAGGTGAAAATAATAAACCCCAGAAATCCAGGAAAGCTGCTGAGGGACTCATTAGGTAAGGGAAATCAGCCATTCATGAGAATTCTCCCTAACAGGGGTCTCCCGGCGAGTGACCTGTGGGCCCTCTCCACCATGAATCCTTGCATCGGGTTGCCCGGCCCCACCTTGTGCAGCAGCATGTTTTCCACAAACGTGGGAGGATCTCTTCCTGCCTCTCCTTCCGGCAGTCCCAGGATTCTAATATTCCTGCGTGCCTGTCCTTCCGCGTCCTCAGCTCTGATTTCCAGCACCGCCACCTGCCTCCTAAGTTCTTTCACCTCGGTCATGGTTTCCGCCACGTGCTGTTTGTTTTCTGCCACTTGGGTCTCCACTGTTCGCACCTTCTCTGCCAGCATTCGGACATCCTGTCTTAATAGTCCCACACACGTGATTATTTGTTCAATTTTCCTTTTCATATGCCCAGCTCTTCACCGCCCGCCCGATAAGGCTTTTCCTCAATGTCTTGGGGCTATCCTTTCTCAGTGTCCAGCCCCCTCCTTCGAGGCTCCCCCTCTCCCAGTCCTTGTGCCAGCACCTTCCCTCCTGTACAGCTCAGGCACCCTCAACACAGCACCCTGCCGGTCACTGTCCTCTTCTCAGACTCTCAGCACCCCCCAGTCCTTCAGGCAGGGCAGGGACTCTCTTCCTGTGGTGGCCCCAAGCTTCCTCGTTTCCTCTTGCGGGCTGCGTCTATGCACTCTTATTTCAGTCCAGTTTGCTGTCTGGTTGCCCTGTTCCAACTCCTTTGCAGCCCTTCTTCTCTCCACTGTGATCCAGGGCCGTCTCACTGTTGCTGCAGTCCATGCCCCTATGCCTGCTTAAATGTGGTCAGTGCCAGTGGCCCTGCTGTGTTGTTCCTCTCGGCGGCCCACACCTCAAGGACTCTCTTCCTTCCCAACGAGGGGCAGGCACAGCGCCCGGTCTTCCTATTCCTTCGTCGCTCGCTCCGTTTAGCGGGAGGTCCTGGCCCTTGACGCTGCCTCACGGGGCAGTTTATATGGTGACGCAGCTCCCTGCAGCGTACCTCTCTCTCTCCGACACCTCCTGGCTTCAGTGTGGCTATCTGCTTCAAACTCCCTCCTGCCCAGTTGCCGGCCTCTGCTAATTGGGCTACTTTAATGATGCCTTATGCGGCCAGCTTTGTTTCCTCCCCAGGCTCCCTCACACCAGGCCCCCCCTTTACTGTATTTAGTCCAGGTCCTTCCGCTCCTGCCACAGGCATTCTGCTATCACCAGCTTGTTTCAGCATGTGCCTCGGGCTGTCACTGCCCCTGGCTTCCAGAGAGGAGCGGGCTGTGTCCCTGTGTCTCCGCCCCCCCCCCCACCCTCGCCATTGCACACACTCCAGCGCTGCTGGAATCCTTTTTTTAATTTTGCTCCCTTTATTTCCTCCATGGCAGGATTCCCTTCACACTCCACTGTTCCTTCAATCATAGCTGCTGCCCGGGGCAGTCTCTGCCTCTGAGCACTGCACACTGTAGATGCCGGCTTATCCCCTGCGCTCCTGGCTTCGGGGCCGCTCACAGCTGTGTCCCGCTTGGTGTGCTGCCTCCGTGCCCACTCCGTCAGGTTTATCAGCCTCCTCCTGGGCACACCGTTGCATCGCTGCCCCTCAACTGCTGCAGCCTCTCAGTGGTAGCCACGCTCACCAGCGCTCTAGCCTGGCGCCCGCTTCACCTCCTCTCACTGCTCCCAACCTCTTTTTCCAGCAGCACGCTGCCACTCTTCTCTTGCCTGAAGGTGTCAAGTAACTTTAGTGGTTCACTGTGCTCTGTTAAACAGCCCGTTATCTGCTTGTAACCCAAATGCAGTTGACTCGTCGTGTAGAAGACAATATCGTACTGCCGCTATATCTCTCAGTCATACTTAAGAACGGAATGAGAGATCTATTAGCCGGAAATCGCACCATGGAACAGGATCGTCACAGGATGCTGAATGTAAGAGAACACAATGTCAGGAAGTAGCCATAACCACAGGTAGAACCAGTAAATAGTAAACAAAAAAGTGCTTACTTGTCTCCTCAAACTGGGATGTCACATTCGTAAGAAATCCTGTTCCAATAACAAAAGGGGGGGCGAGCCTGTGGGCAAAAACAATAATACTGTGAATCTATGACTAATTGGTGTGTAGTGAACAGAACAAGTAAGCACAAGAATAATGTCTTACCATCAGAGTGTCTTTGAGCAACGTAGACTTGACCAGTAGAGAAGAAATAGAAATCCCATATCCCGCCGGCACGAGGACATCTGTAGTGGAGTCCCAGTTCCAAGCAATCCCCAATACCGATGGCACGAGGACGCCTAGAAACCAAGTATGTGTGCTTTTTGAGGAAGTCTCTAGTCCAAAGCACACTGGACAACAAAGTTCGGAGAACTGTAGTTTTCAAAGTTCCATAAACAAGATCCAAGGTAGCACTTTCCGAGCGACAAGAAGTCTGTGGCTGTTCCAGGTTATAACTTTCCTGGCAGTGACTGTAGACAGAAACAAAAGGCAGGTCAGTCCAATGTGCAATCCGGGTCAATATTAGGAAATTTAGGTGAAAGGAGCAAGGTCGAAGAGCAAAGCTAAGTCAAGAGCCAAAGGTTCGGGAGAACGTAGAAACAAGTATGCGGCTGAATACTGGATTCAGAAGCGCCATTCGAGGATCTGGGCAGAGCATTTATTTAGAGTCAGCTGATCTGCCGTGCCGTAAGCAGCGTGGTCGAAAACAGGAGAACCGCGAACGATGCGCCGGGTACCATTGTTTCTAGGGCAGCCCCCAACGCTCCTGCACCGACCAAGAGTGTTTGGAGTTTTGCCGAAGACCTTATGTACAGCAACTGATCTCCCTGTTACGTGGGGGGCATGATGCCAAAGTGTAGTGGATGAGTGTTCAGCTTTCTTAGGAGGAAATGTTATTCTAGAGGGCCTGGTCCTCGCTTTACTGATAGTGCTCCCACTCCACGCCTAGGCAGCAGGTGCCATTTTTCTGTTGCAGGCTTAATTAGTTGGGGCAGGTCACAATGTTTTCTGCAGTTTTCAGTGCATTTTCAGCTGTAGGGTTTATCTTATTAACAGATCCGGTGGGAGCTCTCTGGGCTCACGTCTTTACAGCATGGATTCTGGCCACGCCCTGCAGGATACAAGCTTCTGTTTCGACTTTCAGCTTCTGACAAAGATATAGGTGAGGTGTCCCTCGTTGTACACAAATGTTCCCCATTACCTCAGGTTGAGCCAGGCTCAGCCAGAAAATCACACTAAGTGCATTCTTGCAACTACCAATCCTACTCACAGGGATTCTGGCCATTCACCCAAACCAGACACCCATAACACAGGATGTGGATCGGAGGCAACTCCCAGCCTTTCAGAGCATTCACTTAGTTTCAGTTGGGGCAGGCTCAGGCAGGAGCACAGCCATCATGATACAACCACAGCCAGACACCCACAACACAGAATGTGATTTCACTCCTTTCTCCATTCAGACAGGGCCAACCCCTGGGATGTACCCACATCAGAAACCCCTGTGAATGCTCCTGCTAGTCTAGCAGGGGCAGCCCAAGTTCCAAATGGTCCATCCACCAAACATCCAGTTAGGGGAAGGGAACAGAGACAAGCTTTCTTAGGACTTTGAGAAACAAGGCGGAATGCAGTGGCCACCTTGTCTGTCCAAAAATCCATGGATTCCTATGGCAGGGCCTGGGTGTCCCAAAAAGGAAGGACACCCAAAGCCACTGTAAAGTCAGCATGTAGCTGCCACCATACCACCATACCTTGCTCTGTGGGCAACACTGGTGCCCAAACACACACATGAAGGGTACACAGGTGTACCCTTACCCATGGGTGCTATAAGGGTGTCCCATGGGTCTTTGTTCATTAAGACAAAAATGAAGAGCTGCACTGTCGGGGTCTAACTGGACTCCTGTGTGGAATAGAAGTAGAAAATGCAGTCTAAGGAGGTAAGGGGGCCAGGACAAGCAGACCCTGTGCCTTCATACTGTCACAAAGTAACCTAACTGGAGTTTCCTTTCCTGGTCACTGGGCAATACTGCTAGACGCCTGAAGACTTCTAGTCTCACTGATTCTATTAGGGGCAGAAGTACTCCTGCTATAGTTGAATAATTGCCCCCAGCCATTGCCAGCCCTAAACCCATTGCTGCTTCTGCTCCCTGCGAGTTTAATATCTCTTCCAGAATGGATTTAAGTGCTGTAATTGAAGGAGTCAAGTTAATGAAGGTACAACCAACTATGCACTGAAACCCAAATATCACAGTGTATCATAGATGGATTACAACCGGTTGGCATTAAAATTGCTAGAGCCCTCTGCCTCTGCTGGGGAGTAACCGGAGGGTAGGCTGCCTCGAGCTGGCTTAGTTTAGTGGGATATAGGAAGGCATGATATCAAACAGTGAAGACAGACACAAGTGATTATTAGGGGGGAATTCTCATTCTATGGCTAATTTCCCTCACCTAGTGAGGCCGCCAGCAGCTTTTCTGGATTTCTGGAGTTTATTTTCCACCTGGTAAGAGTGTGAGCCTTTTTTTCCCCACTCTTACATGTGTTTTGCCATGTGTATTTTTACTGTTTGCGTAATAGTGGGCTCTGGAGGACACCACTCCATGAACCCCACTTTTCATGTGTGTTACCCAGCACCTTCCGTGCAGTAACACAGGGTTGTCTTTGAGACTTTCCCCTGACTCCATTTTCCGAGGCCGACTATCGTCGCCCAGAAAATAGGTAAAGTTGCCATTTACTTTACATAGTCATTTAAAGCTACAGACCCAGTACACCCAATCTTACATGGAGTACTGGAAAGTGTTAACTCATATCCCTTTTTGTCAGTACCTCTCTGAGCTTTGCTTTGCTCTTTTAAGATTTAGACTTGGCTGGTGGCAGTGGTATCTACCCTAACTTTTCTACCGCGATTATATTATATAAACGTGGTACTGTTCCAGGCTATCATAGTAGCCTCGAACGTAAACCTGCTTGACCAAATGCTCTTTCTTTTAGCTCTGGTCGGGTTTATTCGCCATTTCTTTTTGTTAAAGTCCTTCTTGTGTTTTACTTTGCACAGCAAACCAGGTTTGCCTCCTTTGTTCACTGTCTTTTGGCGGGCTTCTTCCAAGAAGCCCTCCTCTTGGCGCCTGGGTGCCTAGATGGGCTGTATGTGAGGGAGGGGTGTAGTCACCCCCTGCAAAGGGTATCCTTGGAAACCCAAGTCGCACTTTGGCATGATTGGCTAAGGTGGTTGTCCGGGCTGGACAACCCCCCTGCTGTGTGATTGACAGCCAGGATGTGTGAATGAGGGGATTTTCGCATAAAAGGCAGGACTCTTGGGCTGGAAGTAAGAGTCGCCACTGGAACTGCAAGGAACCAGAGGGAAGCGGAGAAGAAGACGACTGCTGCAACTACGGAGTCCCGGTGAAGCCCTGCTGCAGTCCTGAGCTATCTACCCTTCAACGACAAGAGAAGATCCAGTCCGGAGTCTTCTTCCCTTGAGCCTGGTGGGATCAACCAGCTCATCTTCTACAGCCAGAGGATCCTCTTCGTGGTCGGAATCGCTGCACACTGCTGTAGTGGTCCGGATAGCCATCTGTAGAGCCTCTCCTGTTTTTAAGTAGTACACCTTTTATTCACCGTCGCTGCTGCCGGCTTCAGCCCAGTGTGGTGCAGACCCCTCCAGACGTCGTCCTTCTTGCTGAAGCTCCAGGAACCGTGGATCTGCAGGAAACTACCAGGAACAACTGCCGTGGCACCAGCGTCTTCATTGAATAAGGTACTGTGTTCTGCTTGAGGAATTAGGGTGAATCCCTTTTCCTCCTCCTACAAGGCTTGTCCTTACCTTCCCTCCTCCTTATAACTTTTGCTTCCTCCATTGACAATATCTAAGTACTCCTGGCTACGTTGAATCGTGAACTGTCCGACTGTGTGATCCTCGACAACAGGAACCCGTTTCCACTTGACACTGGCTCCGGCCTATTGACTCTTGAATTTCTGTCCATGAGTGTTCTCTGATTCTGTCTGCCTTGACAAATGTATTGCCTATGATTTTTGCCCCCAACTCTCTCTGGGAATCTCGGGTGCTAAGTGTGTTTTTGCCCCGGTAACATTTCTTGCCGCGGATACGTGTTTATTTAGTAAGACCTAACTGTCATTACTGTCAAAAAGTGATCGCATATGTATTCCCGGTTACGTCTTGTTTCACAAAACCGGTCTGCTAAAACATAGGGTACTTACCTTGAGTTATACCGTACAAAGTGAATTGGTTAGTTGTAGTGTATTTTACGTGTGGTTTTGAATTAACAGAAGTGTTGTATTTATAACAAACGGTTTAAAAATAAATGTACTTATATTTTTTACCTGAAACCTTAAGTCAGTGTTTGCTTGAGTCACAGTAATTGTGGTCTCCTTGTGTAATCTCTGCTACTGCTCATATACTCTTGAGATAAGCCTGGCTGCTCCGCTACTGCTACCACTTTAACATAGTAGTACAGGCTTGTACCAAAGGTAAAACTTGTGTTGCCACCTGCAGTCTTAATTGTGTGTAGTGGTCCCTAAGGGCACTGCACAGGATTCTGCCTAACAACTTCAACACAGACCAGTCTTGCATCGGTCTCCCCAGCTCACCGGCTGTGTTAATCTTTCTGGCGCTTATTTGTTCTTGGCGCCAAGGAGGATACCACAGCAGATGCTGCTCCTCATCCTCCTCCTCCCCACCTTGTTCAGTTATGCGGGAGGGCCTTCGGTATCTCAGATACAAAATGCAGGATTTTTCAGTCTGGCTTCCTGGCCTTACTCTTTCTGCCTCAAAGGTTTCTTGAAAGTAACGGCGTCTTGCCGAAAAAGACAAGGGTTATTCCCTTCTTACAAAATCTTCTTGGTTTGCCGACTTTCTCACCTCGTTCAGTTTTCAACACGAGACTGCTGTACCTGAATTTGCTTTGTCTCGCTCGAGTATGCTTTCGTGCTCTGCCTTTTATCCGTGTTGGGAAGTTTAATGGAAGCCAGGTGTGAGTGATTGCCAGTAATTGCCTAACCATAGTAGTGGGACTTTGAAGCACTTCACCTGCGTATAAGCGCTCTATAAATAAACAATTCCAATTACATGTCAGATGCACTGCTCGGTGTGAGTCTGTTTTCTTCCAGAGCGGGCTGTCTGTGTGAAAGTGCTGGAGAAGGGAAAGGGGCGTGGGGAGGTAAGGTTCCCACGTATCCTACCTGACAGGATTGGGTAAAGGTGTTTCATGGGGAGGAATACTGCATCTCGACATCTGGTGTCGCACTCCCACAATATCCCTCACCCAGGTGATCCTCCCGCACTGGTCCCCCCCCCCAGGAACTGGATCTAAAAGTGATGACTGTGCCCTGTCCAATTGGATGACAGATCCCCGGAGACTAGCGGGTAAGACACCTTCTGGTTTCTCACAAATACCATCCAGGGATTTAATCCTGCATTGTGGTGCAGGTGCCCAATAAGGCTTTGCGGGTCTGGAATGGAAGTTTTCCTTCCTCCCCTGCTATTACTGGTGTTGGTGCTACTGGAGCTCCTCCCAAGGCTCTATATTCTATAGCTTGAGTGCGGACAGTGTCAAAATGACTTAACTAGCATATCATAGTGCTACTTGGGTATATGGGTCATTTGCCTCCCTATTTTGGTTGACCCTAAGGATGTGTTCTAAGGTTAACACTTCCGTAGCAAAAGGACCACATCTAGACCTTGATGTCTGGTTCTGGTGGTCTACCTGCTGCAAGGTACTTCAGGATAACCATAGGGTGTATACTGTATTTGGTCTAGATCCCTCCTAATGTGTACAGTCTCAAACACATCTCCTGGCTTGTTACCAGGTGTCTTCATATACGTGAACAGGGTTTCCCCAGGCATTTCTCTAACACCTACATCCTGTAACCACATTGTTACTGCACAGCAGCAGTTTAAAGGTATAGGGACATCAACATGTGGGTTAGCCATTTTAATAACTTTTAGCTAGATAACTGGTAAGAGTACTTGCTTGAAAATACACGCTGCTCTTCACTAGAGGGAATATTATTCTTTGTAACACCAGGCCTGTAGCAAACCCCCTAGCTCCTCTTCGGTAGCTAAGTAGGGAGAATATTCTTTGAGTGTAGGAGAGGGTGAGCAATATTCTATCTTGGGTGCCAAACTGAAGTGATTTCTTTATCACCCCTACCTCCAGAGCTTTCCCTCCACCCGCAAGGGAGTATCCAAGACCACCCCTCCCAGCAGGGGCTGTGGTAAGAGTAGGTGCAGGGAAAAGCATATAGCCACCACTGCGCATCAGTAAAGAGAGACGGCAACAACCCCTGCAGGAGGTGGCTAATCTCTCATCTGGCCAGGAGGGGCTCACCAATGTCACATATTTGTATTGATAATCCACTGCTCACATCATCTAGTAACCCTGGGTGTGTATTAAAGACATGTACCATATATATCACATCAAAACACAATGCATTAAGATAGAGGTCCATTATTTAGGTTCATGCTCAAACACCTCTGACATAAGACTCAGTAATGAACACTCAATTAATGCTTCTTACACTCTCATGTAAAAGTATGAGAAATAAGCAATAAAGAAACATTGCTATCACTATTGTCACTATGCAAAAAGTCATTAATGCATTAATGAAAATGCTGAAGACATTGCCTCTACCTTTAATCAAGATGAAGACTGATCAACCTTCAAGAAATCATGGTCACCTTAAAAACCGACTACCTGCCTCACCAGGCCATGCTAGGCGACCTCACAAATCATGCCAAGCAATCTCCACAGAGGCACTTGCCTCACCAAATCATGATAGGCAACCTCATAGAAGCTGCTGCTTTAAGCAATACCTTAATCAATGTGATATCAATAAAGGGTAAAAGGCCTCTCATAGTCACTAACTATAGAAGGTAGGGAGATGAGAGCTGGATAAGACTGGATGCCTGGGATGATCCACATTTCATGGAAAAATGCCAAAAATGATATAAAGCCACCTATTAATGGACATGCATTTTTCATCAAAAAAGCATAAACAGTAGGAAAATGCTTCAAAAGGAATTAAATGTCAATTATGATTAATGGTGCCTGCATATAGCCAATCTAGATTATGATCTATTGATAGGTGGCAAGTTGATTTGTCTTGGGGGAGAAAAAGCGACATTATTCCCCATGCAGCTCAAGCAAATCAATGCTATGCTCAAAATTCAATCGGCATAGTCCTGTGCGGACTCAAAATACCTCAAAACAGCAACACATTGCGCTTAGTGGCTTTAAAACCCAGCTAGGGAAATGAGGAGGGAGTTGACCCTTCCCTTCTGGAAAGCCTCAGCTTTTTTGCTTCCTCCAGCCCTTCGTCTTCTGCCCCTTTGTCTTCTTGCTAGCTCTGACGTCAAACAGCTATGCACGAGCTTAAAGCCTGTCTTATTTATACACACTCACTAACTCGCAGTGTCCCACGCCTAAAACCACCAAAGTTGTCTAAACAGAGGGGAAAGACCTGCTCCGTAGCAGTGGTATCAGCGGACAGCATCAAGCTTGTGTATACTAAAGCAAGGTTGGGTCAGCACATCCCTATCGGTCAGTAGCTTAAAGGTGCTCGACAACTTAAAGTTGAGAAGGAAAGAGCTCTGTAGTTTTTCTGCAGTGCTATAGTTATTTCGCATTGCTATCTCTTGTTTACTACTCACCGGAACGCTTGGCGCTCATCCCAGAAAAGCCTAGAGAGCAGTGAAGAGCTTTGTTTATAGAAAAAGACTACAATGTTCGAGGTTCAAGGTTACTGGCGCTCGTCCCAATTTCGCACATAAGAAAACTGATGTAATGTAAGTTAACATTGCTAAGACTGATCTCGTGGCTTGCATTTTACTAAATATAATAGCATTTCATCGAGGCTGGGCTATGGCTCAAATATACTGCATTAAGCATGGCCTAGGCGTGGCTATAACTGAGGGTACAGGTCAGGGCTGAATGTCAGGGGGTAGCAGGAGCTGAATGTCAGGGGGTGGCAGGAGAAGAATAGTAGGGCTGGCAGGAGAAAGTTATTAGAAGGTGTTCAGAAAGATTCAACAGGCGGGGACTGAGAAGCAAGAGGAATCCAGCACAAGGTACATACTATATGGAAAGAGCAGGAAGGAATGACCGGGCATGTACCGCTAAAGTTAGGGGGACAGTGATAAGAAGAGGTGGAACCCATGGTGGGAGGAGGAATAAGCATGTGGCTTTAAAGAAGGCCTTGAAGAGAAGGAGAAGACAGAAGAGACAGAGGGTAGAAATCAGGGCTCTAGTGAACCGAGGTGGTAAGGACTTCCTACACGCCTCCTCAACTTTACAACGTGACAGCTACGGAACATGCAGGAACTATCAGAGGTGGCTATGTCCTAATATCACGAGAAGCCAAGCCTTAGGATGTTTCTTCTTCTGTGAGAAAGAAGCAATGAGATTGTCAGCGAGGACCCCAAAACATGATCTGTGAAAGGAGTACCTTGGACTAGTGTGGCTGTTGACAAATCATTGGGCCTCATTATGACCCTGCCGGTCCGGAAACAACAGTGTCGGTAAATCCACCGGCTGATTACGAGTTCTGCAGGCGGGAGGTGTCACTCACGCCAGGTCTGACCTGGCGGGAGTAACGCCACTCACCTGCAGGCGGAAATGGAAACACCGGCTCTGTCATAGACAGAACCGGTGTTTCCATTTACGGAATTCCGCCTCCGGAATTACAGGGTCACCGGGGGTTGTAATGCCCCGGTGATTTTGGCAATCAAGGAGGCGGGATGGTATTTCGGGTCCGGCAGCAGCCTGTTGGTTTTGCCTGCACGGCTACCGACGGACTCGTAATGAGGCCCATTGTCCTGACACTTTTATGCTCAACATTCTATGCTTAAATTTTGACCCGAGGAGTTTTTCGAAAGTGGTAAAGAAAGAAAAGGAATAAGACCGTCCCATAGAAGGGGATTGGGTTGAAATGTTATCTTATCATGGCAGAACCCTATCCCAGAGGTAGAGCGTATTCAAATGGAAATTGGAATCTAGTTTTTTAGCACTGCTGCGATTACAAGTACCTGAAAAGGTCGTCAGCAGCGAGTAGCTGGAAGGGCTGCCAGATACTGGGAGGTGCATGGTTATATATTCTGGACTTGCCCGAAACTTCAGTCCTTGACAGCAAACGGGAAAACCAAATTGTTATAAAACAGGAAGTGACATTGACATGCCCCATTTCCAATGATATTTGGCAATCAAATCAGGTGGAGGAGGGAGAAGGATTCAGCGCACGGTAAGTACATTCTCTGGATATATGTTGCAGCATTTAACAAATGCATCACTGCTCTTTGGCTAAAACCAATTAAATGTACAATCTTTCTGGACAGTTGGAGGATTTTCATCCAAGAAGACAACAAAAAGCAGATAAACCCCCAACATAGTCTCACCAGCCGCGAAGACCTGTTTAAGCAGAGGGACCGATAGGGAAAAAAGCCTTGGTCTCATTCGTGGGAACTCAATCTATTAATGTACAGATGCAGTCTTGACACTGATGTGAGGGGTGAGGACCAAATCATCCTTTCCTTTAATACAGCTTGACAAAACAGGCAGCAAAAAAGGCAGAGGTTGATCAGGGGTCGATTGGGATTAGCAGTAGGGTTATGGTGCACTGACAGTTTTTTCTTCGAGATGGTGTTCAATTTGTTATTGTAAAACGCAATAAAAAGGAGACAGAAGAAAATAAAACACTGTTTAGCAGAACATTTCAATTGTCATTCTTATAATATCAAAATAATGTGTATCCCTTGATGTGGTCTTGGACATTTGAACAATGTGGACATTTTGACTAAATGAACTCTACACTATGCTAACGTAATGCCATTTTGCTCTTCTGTGTTATAAAATATATGTTAAAAAAAGAAAGATTGACAGAGGATAGACTCCGGGGTGGGGTATCTGACATGTGCTGGAGTGCAATTGACAAACAGCCACGGGCAGACAGAAAAGGCAAGAGACATGAACAGATACAGCATTGGGTGGATGTTGATACAGTGCACCATTGTATAATTTTGGCTGTACTCATCTAAGGCATTAAGCTCACAAGAATCTAACTCAATGTCAGAAATTCAGCAAATTCAAAGACGTTATGGTATGAAATCTGGCAATATGAAAGAAGAATTGAAAAGTGAATTTACCCTTCACAGGTCAAAAAAACGACTAAATGCATTTTAGAGACTTTTGAGATTGTTACCTGAAAAATACGTGGTATTTCTTCTGTTTCTGCTCTATAAACATCTCCTTGGGTAACAGATCGGACATGAAAAAGCTTACTGTGAGTACAAAAAAAAATAACATATTAGATTAAATGAGAAAAATATAATTGTACATCTATTTCCTATGATTTTCTAACAAAATATATCCATACATGCCAACCCTCTCGATTTAGGCGGGAGACTGCAGATTTCTTTGATTAAAAATATAGCTTTTTTTTTAAGTTACTCCTGCCTAAAATAATTAAATCCCTAATACAATCCTATGGGGAAATTCTTGTCTCCCGCTTTCTGTCACAAAATCTCCCTCCCAGGTGCATGAAGAATGTTGGCATGTATGAATATCATAGAACAAACAATGTAATATTCAGCAAGATTTCCTTCTTCGTGTATTTGACCAACCCTAGGGATCTCTGCACCCCTTTTAATTCCTTTGGCGTAGTCATAGGGACATGGTACAGGACTCCGATGTGTGAGTCATAGGAAAGTCCTTCCCTTAAAAGGGCTTCCAGACAAAAAAAACATTCTTAGCCCTCAAGAAGGCTTTACTTACTCTCACTAGCTTTCTTTCTGATGGTTTAGTCCTTCCTTCAACAGATACCACTTCATAGATAGGAATTCTCTAGCTTACGTGCCTTAAGAATGATTTCTAGCCACTAGGGAGTATGCTGCAGCTCTGCTCCCATCGTCAAGACCTTGTCCTCATATGTGGATTCAAGTTTGATATAGGCTGAACAGGCTTTGCCCAATAACATTATTTCTGCTTTCTCACCCTTACTAAGCAGCTGAATAATGCAGAACAGCAATACGTGCATAAGCATTCCATTTGAAGGGTGTCACGAAGCACACTTGGATCAAGGAAAGGCCACTCATGAACAATCTACTACACAATTTCTTCATTTGGGATTGTTTCAGGGTAAAGTAAACTATGGGGATCCAGAACAGGAACAGAAAGAAACAATCTCAATTCAGATGATGGTTTATTAGGGATTCCCTATTTGTTCACCTTGCCACGCCCTCAGGGTCAGCTTGTTAGCCTAATACGCCAATGTTTCTGGACATGTTTGCGAAAAGGATCAAACGCCACAGGTGTCCTCTAATCCTTGGTCTATCTCAGCAGCATTATCTGGTAGATAAAATGTCAGGCAATATGACCAGGTTGGTCGAACACAAATGTAAAGGACTCAAGGTAGGATGTCTCCTGTACTGCTGCCCCCACCCCGGGCATTCATGGCACATCTCCTAGTTACTCTCACTCTTTCGGCAATGCATGACTTTAACGGGTGGTGGAAAAAACCTCTTCCTTGGATAGAGTGTCTAGAGTGTGATGATGCCTTGCTGAATCTGTGACATGATGCAGAGTCTGAGCCCGTCTCTCACAAAGGTGCAGCATTGTAGGCCGGCAGGAAGCCACCCCTAAACCTCCATTTGCTCTTTCCTCAGAGCACAGGTTGTGGAGGGTGCCATCGCCCGTTGCTGCTGGGCAAGGAGTTGAGAAGGAAGCAGAAAAAATGAGGCAGAGGAGCTGCAATGAGTGGCTGTGTTGATCACACTACTGTGCCAAGCTCTCAACTTCACAGAACGAACAGCAGTGTCCAGGGTTACTTCTGAGACACAACCTTGGCTATTGGGAGGAGAGCTGCAAGTTCTGCGTGCATCAACAAGCGCAGCAGGCTACTTCAATTTATTGTTTGGCTACTTTCTGGTGGTGTTTTCCAGATGCATGGAGATGCAAAAGTGGAGATTTGAGTCTGGGCCCGGGATGGAAACAGTGCGACTAACTATGGGCGGATTATGATTTCCCCGGCTACATGTGCAAGTTCTATATGCTTTTCCATGGAATCTTGTGTAATATACAGTGTTGAACATACCCCAGGAGGAAAACTCTTAGGCATGTAATTGTATTTTTAAAATGGTTAAATATGATGTGCACACTGCCTACCCCCCATATGTCCTAATTATGCAGGGTTGGTCTGGTCAGTTTTGTTCTGAAAAATACTTTTGTTGCAGTACATTAATTTTGACAGTGTTTTTGCACTATCATATAATTTCTACTTTGAGAGAGATGTGTCTCTCATGTCCCTTGTTTTATTATCATCATTTCTATTTATTATAACATCTCATCAGCTTTGTAAAATGCTTTAGCAGCGAAATTAAACCGACCATTCACTACCCTTTTCTCAGGGTTCTGGTTTGTGTTGGTGTGTATGTTTTCGCTCCTCCCATTTTCCCCCCAACCCCTGATTGTCCACTGTTTGTAACATGTGGAGGTAGCAAGGCAATCCTCCTGTCACAGTTGACAATAACCAACATAGAAAAGGCCAATCAAAGTGTTATGTGCCTCAAAGGTTTTTTTTAGAGACAATTGGGTAAATTTCAGAGTATTCTCACTCAACCTTGGACTTTCAAGATGGTGTGATCTGCATTCTGAAGAACATAAAAATTAAGCATCTTTCAGGGAATTTAAATGGTGTGTAAATGAATAAAAAATTACTTACCTTGGGTAATATTCTTTCCGATGGATATTCCTCCTATTAGATATATTTTTCCTGCCATTAACAGACCTCAAATGTTTACTACCAACCGGGGGCGCTGTGCGGCTCGGTGTCAAGAAACCTCAGTGCCAAAGTCTTCAGGTCTGGATGCAACGTCGATATATAAATGGCGCGCACAGTGACTTTGGTAATAGTTTTTTCCCATGCTCAGCCAAGTTGGGGGATTTTGAATGAAGAGAGACACGTCAAGCGTTATAGGGGTAGACCATAGGAAGGATCTCCTTGATTTTGGTGCCGGCTGGGAGGGCGATGCAGAATCCGGGGGGAGGGACATCCGTCAGAGAGAACATTACTGGAGTCAAGTCATTTGTTCTTCTAATGGATTACATCATCCCACATATTCCTCTCAACTCCCAAAGCAATAAAATATACTTTATTTTTACGAATGTGGTACAGTCAAATACAAATATGACTTTTGACATATACACTCATGAGATAAACATTAATACTTAAAATTAATAAATCTCTAACTCACCAGTCCTCTGAACTTATACATCTTTTTTCATTGTAGAGTCACAAAAGGCAAAATTCATCATTCATCAACCAAAATCATTATTCCTAGACTCAAAACAGTTTCATGTCCAGAGGACAACCTCCACCAAAACTCCTCTGTTTCCAACCATTCAACATGGTTCCCAAAGCGTCCAAGCGGCATAGTTCTTATTAGTGTTCCTGACATTTTATCGAGATATGATATTTTGTCTGTTCCATTCGCCCATCACACAAAGTGCACCCACTGTTAAATTCTGAATCTTTATGGCACGCTGCTAGTAGCTGCCTAGTTGGTAATAGATTCATTCAGAATCTTAGAAAATCACCTCTTCTACTGGCGTTAAGAAATGTTCTTAAATATGTTGGCAGAATTCCCCTGTGTTTATCTAAAATTGAAAAGTTGTTGTGTAGCTTATAATGATGTACAGCATCAATCTTCTTAATTAAATCCACTCTAAATAAAGCTCTTTCCACACCAATTGAATTCAGTGCCAAATCTTCGAGTTTTGTCACATTGGCCCTCATTCCGAGTCTGACGGGAACCGCGCCAGTAAAACCGGCAGGTAGATGCCGGACCCGTAATGATTTACTGGCGCCTGACTTGCCGGAAACACCGGCGCATTTCAACCCCGGCTGTCCAGTAAGGAACAAGTTACTTACCTGTAACTGTTGTTCTCCAGCATGGGTCTGGCATGGATTCACATGCTCATGAATATTCCCCGTCGTCAGGCTGGGAATCCTCGGTAAAGAAAAAACCAGTATCAGTTTCGTTTCTGATCTGACTTTCGTAGTAATAACCAATCACTGGTCTCTGCGTCATACTGACCACAGCCAATGACTGCCCTCTACCTATGCCCCACCTCTGGCAGCCATCTTCAGATTTGGAAGCACGTGAAGTGGCAGTATGACCAAGTGAAGAGCCGCAGAGGGGTAGGCGGGAGGGTTCGCATGTGAATCCATGCCAGACCCATGCTGGAGAACAACAGTTACAGGTAAGAAACTTGTTCCTTCTCCAGCATGGGGTCTGGCATGGATTCACATGCTCATGAATAAAGAATACATAGCAGTACACACATGCACAACCACAGGAGGTGGCAAAGGCTCAATATTAAGCATCACATCAAACTCAACATTAAGCATCTTACCTCCTCACCAGGCTCACCTCAGGCGAACAGGTTGCGCAGCACTGCTTGGCCGACCCTGGACTCCTCCCTGGAATCCCGGTCGACGCAGTAGAATTTCGTGAAGGTGTGCGTCGACCTCCACGTAGCAGCCCTGCATATGTCCAGCAGGGGCACACCAGATAGGAACGCCGTGGTAGCTGTGATCGCTCTGGTGGAATGGGCTCTCGGACGGCCAGGCAGCGGTCGGTTTGCCAACCGATGACAGTACATGATACAGCCGGAGAGCCATCTGGAAATGGAAGCCTTCGAGAGAGCCTTCCCCTGATTGACAGGTCCAAAGTTCACAAAGAGTTGTGACGTCTTCCGAAAACACTTCGTGCGGTCCACGTAGAACTTCAGCGCTCTAGCCACATCCAGCGAGTGCAAAGTCCTCTCAGCCGGCGACGAAGGCGACGGGAAGAACACAGGCAACACCAAGGGTTCGTTAAGATGGAAGTCCGACGGTACCGTGGGCATGAAGGAGGGGTGCGTCCTGAGCACTACCCTCGTGTCGTGAAAAGTCAAGTACGGGGCCTTGCAGGAAAGGGCATGGATCTCTCCCACTCGTCGTGCGGAGGTGATGGCCACAAGAAACGCTGTTTTCCACGACAGAAATTTCAACGGAGCTGAGTGCAGAGGCTCGAACGGAGGTCCCATGAGCTTGGTCAGCACCACGTTGAGCTCCCACGCCGGGGCCGGAGCCTTCACCGGCGGGAACGATCTGAACAGTCCCTACATGAACTCTTTCACCAGACGATGAGACCACAAGGACGTCCGCCCCGTGGTTCTGGTGTATCGGGAGATCGCAGCAAGATGAATCTTGATGGACGCGTGTGCCAGTCCAGCTTTGGCCAGCGTCAGCAGGTACGGCAGTACTTGGGGGGCCGTAATCCGTAGAGGGTTAATCTTCTGTGCGTGGCACCAGACAGAGAACCTCTTCCATTTGTGTCCGTAGCATTTAAGAGTCGAGGACGCCCTGGCCTTTGCAAGAACCTCTCTGCAGTCGGCCGGTATGTCGTATCCTCCAAACTCTAGCGCTGCAGGAGCCAGGCCTGCAGGTTCAGCGATTTCGGGTCGTGGTGGAGGATGGCGCCTCCTTCTCTGGAGAGTAGATCCGCGTCCACCGGCAGCTTGATTGGCGGGGACGCCGACAAGTCCAGAAGGTCCGGGAACCATATCTGCCTCGGCCACGCAGGTGCGACGAGGATCATCCTGCACCGTGACCTCTTGAGCTGGTTGACGAGCCGGATTAGCAGTGGCAAAGGAGGGAACGCGTAGAGGAACAGGCCCTCCCAGGGGAACGAGAAAGCATCGCCCATGCTCCTCGCCTGGGGAAACCTGCTGGCGAACCTCC
This sequence comes from Ambystoma mexicanum, assembly GCF_040938575.1. NCBI lineage: Eukaryota > Metazoa > Chordata > Amphibia > Caudata > Ambystomatidae > Ambystoma > Ambystoma mexicanum. The sequence continues at coordinate 392,186,624 of NC_090933.1, forward strand.
GGCACTTGGAGTTCGTCGCCGTCGCGAACAGGTCGATCTGGGGTGTGCCCCACCGTCGGAAGAGGCGATCCACTAGATCCTGCCGTAGCTCCCACTCGTGGCACGAGCGCAGCTCCCTGCTGAGTGAGGCGGCGATGGTGTTTTTTATCCCTGCCAGATGAAACGGCACCAGAAATATCCTTTGGGCGATGGCCCAATGCCACAGGTCCTGCGCCTCCTTGGACAGTGCTGGGGACCTGGTTCCGCCCTGTTTCCTGATGTAAAACATGGTGGTGGTGTTGTCGGTGAAGATCCTCACCACCTTGCCCTTGAGGGACGGAAGGAAGGACCTGAGGGCCCAAAACACTGCACGGAGCTCCAGGACGTTGATATGTAGGGATTTCTCTGTCGGGAGCCAAAGGCCTCTTGCGTGCAGATTTTCGGTGTGCGCTCCAGACCCTTCCAGGGAGGCATCCGTGGTCACTGTCTCCTGGTGGGCTGGGGTCTGGAAGTCCAAGCCCGCTGTCAGATGCGCGCGGGTGCCCCACCACCGGATCGCTCGTCGGAAACTCTCGTCGAGTGTGATCCTTTCCTCGAAGCTGCCCGTCGTTTGGATCCAGCGCGCGTCCAGGAACTCCTGCAACGGGCGCATCCGGAGCCTGCACATGGGAATGAGGTAGATGCAGGAAGACATCATTCCGAGGAGGGACTTGATGGACCTCACCTTGGCCGCGTCGGCCACCAACATCCGCTGCACCTTACCCAGGATGGTCCTGGTCCTCTCCTCCGACGGGGAGGCCAGAAGGGACACTGTGTTGAGCCTCGCTCCCAGAAACAGAGCGTCTTGCGCGGGTACCAGGTGGGATTTGGCGTAGTTCACGGAGAATCCCAGGTCCGTGAGAAGTTGGACCGTCCTTGCCGTGTGAACCACGGCAAGCTCCCTCGTCTTGGCTCGGATGAGCCAGTCGTCCAGGTAGGGGTAGACGTGGACCCCCTCGCGGCGCAGCTGCGCCGCCACCGGTGCGAGGCACTTGGTGAATACCCTGGGTGCCGACCGTAGTCCGAAGGGGAGGGCTTTGAACTGGTAATGACGCCCTTGGACCACAAACCTGAGGAATTTTCGGTGCCCCTTTAGGATGGGAATATGGAAGTAGGCATCCTCCAAATCCAACGACGACAGGAAGTCTCCTTCCTCCAGCTGACCCAGGATGTGCTGGAGGGTGACCATCCGGAACTTCTGCGCCTTGATGAACTTGTTCAGACGTCGCAGGTCCAGGATGGGGCGCCATCCCCCCGTCGTCTTCTTCACGAGGAAGTATCTCGAGTAGACTCCGGAGCCCCGAAGCCTCTTTGGGACGAGTTCGATGGCGCCCTTCCTGAGCATCGCTTTTACCTCCAGGAGAAGTTGAGGGACGTGAAGTTCTTTCCTGGCCACGGGGGGGAAGCGCGGGCACCTTCTCTGGAACTCGAGCGCGTGGCCCCGGGCCAAGGCATCCAGCACCCAACGGTCGGTGGAGATGGACTCCCACACGCTGACGAAGCTCGCCAGCCGGCCTCCCACCGGGGTGCTTCGGTGGGGGCCCGACCCCACGGCCGGTTCAATCCTGCTTGGACGAGGTTTTGCCGCCTTGACCTCCTTGGCGACGACGGCGGGGTCCGCCAGACTTGCCTCGTCCTCTGTAGGCCTCCTGAGACGACGAGCGGGCCGCTTGACGGTAGGTGGAGAAACCGCCGCCGGAACCTTTGGAGGCGCCCTTGCCTCCGCTGCTCCGAAAGGGCGTCCGTCGTCGTTGCAGAACTCCCAGGGCCCGGGCCGTCTCCGTGTTAATGGCCTGAAGGGAATCGTCCACTGTTTTGCCAAACAGGTTGTTCCCATCAAAGGGCATGTCCAGGACTCTGGTCTGAACGTCTTGACGGAAGTCCGTAGCCTTGAGCCATCCACGCCGCCTAAGGCAAACGCCGTTGCCCAACTGGCGGAACCCAGTGTCGGCGATGTCCGTCGCAACGGTAATGGCGTGGTCCGAAGCCACCTCACCTTCCTGCAGGATCTCCAGGGCCTCTGTCCTCTTGTCGTCCGGCAGGAAGTCCAGCAGGGGAGCCAGTTTGTACCAGAGCCCCTGTCGTAGCGGGCCACGATAGCCAAGGCGTTGGCCGCTTTAATCGTCGTCGCTGCCGACGAGATGACTCTGCGTCCCATAGCGTCCAATTTCTTTCCCTCACCGTCCGGTGGGGAAGTCGATGTGGAGGCCACACCCCCCCCCCCCGCTTTCTTCCTGGCCGCCGCGGAGACGACGGAGTCCGGGGTAGGCTGCGCCCGGAGGCACAGGGGGGCCGTGTCCGGGACCCGGTACTTCTTCTCGTACCTGTCTCTTCTAGCTGGCGTCGTGGAAGGGTTCTTGAGGAGGGTGAGGCCCTCATCCCAAATGTCGTCCAATAGAGGCACTGAGAGGACCGTCTTCCTCTTGGCCTCGCGCCGCTGATAAAGGAAACCTTCCTTCTTCTTCTCCTCAGGGCAGAGTTGAAAAAGCTTGGATGCCCTGGTGATCATGGAGTGGAACGATCCAATCTCGTCGGGCGGAGAAGCCCTGGTGGGAGGCGACGACGGTACATCCTCGTCGTATACCTCGTCGTCCGTACCCGTCGCTGCCGTGTCAGTCCCCGTATCATCCCCTCGGGTGGACGGGGAGGAGGGCTGGACGGGGCGCGACGGCTGAAAAGGAGGTGGGGGGTGGATCCTTCTTTTCTTAGTAGGGGGAACACCAGAAGGTCCCGGTTCTGGGTCCCCCGACGGGAGAGGTTCCTCCGTCGGCAACGGTAGTCTCGTCCTTATCTCTGAGCATAAGGACTGTATAGCCAACAAAATGGCCGCTGAGTTGTCTTGCGGTGCTGGCAGAGGGGAATCCGACGGGCTGGAGAAGTCAGGCGCCGGTAATTGTAAATCCCCATTCTCTATCCCGACGGGCCGGTCTTCTTCCACGCCGAGGCCGTGGCTTAAGACCTCGACCAGTTCCTCCTCCGAGGTTGAAGCCGAATCTACGACAACGCCCTGCCCCCCCTTTCTCTTCCCCTCGGGGGGTTTCACGGGGGTTCTATCGATGGGCACAAAAGAGGACTCCCTCCGAGGTGGCAGGGAGACTCTGAGCCCCGAGGTCGCCACCACTGGTGTAGCCTGCACAGGCTGAGCCAGGGCCGCCGCGACAGTTTCGATAGAGGGCTTGGCCGGATGGATTAAGGCCTTCACCACCTTAGGTGCGCTCACCGCCTTATACTTGAGGGGGGGGACACCGCCTCGCTCCCCCTCCGATGGGGCCTTCGAGCTCGACCGGGGCCTCTCCAGGAGCTTCGCCGGGTGCTCGGCCTTCCTCTTACCCGACCCAGAGCGTTGGCTCGTGGTTGATGGTGCCGGGGAGGGTGCGCCCTGCCTGGCGCCCGTAGAGCCCGACCGTTCGGCGCTCCCGGTGCCAGCGGACTCGCGGTGCTTGGCCTTATGTTGGACCCCCGTCGCGTCCTCAAAGGTCTTAGAAGACCGCTCAGATTTCTTCTTCTTCTTCTCGCCGGACGGGCTCTTCCCTTCTAGCCAGTTGGCGAGACGTTGATGGCGGTCCTTCATGGTCCGCTCCGACATGTTGCCGCAAAACGCACAGTCCTTCTCCACGTGCGTCTTGTCCTCATGTAGGCAGTAGAGACAAAAAGAGTGTTCGTCCTCCTTGAAGACGTTCTGCAGCTGGCATCCAGGGCAGACCCTGAACAGCTTTCCGGGCGTCGAGCTTCCCTTCTCCTGGGCCATGACCGGGCCTGAGAAACTTCTGGAGTCCTCCAAAAGCGTAGCTCGACGAATCTTCACCCTTGAGGGGCGCAGACGAATCCGACACGGGTCCCCGTTGATCGGATAGAGAGTCGGTGGAGCTTGAGGCTCTTTTGACCGAAAAAACGAAGTTTTTGAGAAAAAACGTGAAAAAAATAGCACTAACGCTCGAGAGCAATAGCACGAGGATCCCAACACATGAACGTGCGGTAAAAATCTGAAGATGGCTGCCAGAGGTGGGGCTTAGGTAGAGGGCAGTCATTGGCTGTGGTCAGTATGACGCAGAGACCAGTGATTGGTTATTACTACGAAAGTCAGATCAGAAACGAAACTGATACTGGTTTTTTCTTTACCGAGGATTCCCAGCCTGACGACGGGGAATATTCATGAGCATGTGAATCCATGCCAGACCCCATGCTGGAGAAGTCAGGCGCCGGTAATTGTAAATCCCCATTCCCATTTGAGTCCCATAGGACTCAATGGGAATGGGAACCATGGAAGCACCAGCACAGTTAACAATGCTGGTGCTTCCGTGAAAGTCTGTGGCCATGTGAGGTTACAGCCGGCAGGTCTGCCTTGGCGGGTGGTACGGCACCCGGCTGCAGACTCGTAGTTTGCCGGGCCAGACCTGCATCGATGACATTGATACGCCACCCTCGAGGACCTCCTTCGACGGCCGACGTCACTGGATGTTATAAGTGGGACGCACGACGCCCGTAGCCTCAGTTGTAGTTTTTTCCCCCAGAACGTGTGGCACCAGTCTTCATCCAGTCTGACCACACAAAGCCTTGCGGAAACGTAAGCTGCAATCGCATAAGAAATTCTGTAGTGGGGAAGGCAGGGAGGGAGCGATATGGAATACGTCATCGGACCATCCCATCGAAAGAACGTTACCAGGTAAGAGAGTAACTTGTTCTTCGAGGGGCTTGGGTCCTCTGACGTATTCCATATCTATGACAGACTCCCAAAGCAGTACCAATGCAAGGAGGTGGGCAAAGAATTTAGAATACAGAAATTTAGAATGCCCAATCAAATTGCGGAGCAACGGACCGCCTTGCCAAAGGCCAGATCCTGCCCACGGATGGAATCGAGGGAGTAGTGACGTACAAAAGTATGGACCGAAGCCCAGGTCGCTGCATCACAGATGTTACGAATAGGAACACCCCTCTGTAGGGCAGTACAGGCAGCCATACCCCTGGTAAAATGGGCCTGCAAGCTGACCGGTGGGTCCTTACCCGCCAATCGGTAACACTCACAAATAGCCAGAATAATCCAGCGAGACAAAGTCTGCTTAGTCACAGCTTGTCCCAAACGCTTTCCAGCGTAACCAATGAAGAGTTGATTGTCCACTCTGACCCGGGACATGCGTGAAATATAAAAGCTTAAAGCTCTCCTAGGATCGAGCCTATGTAACGTCTCCTCTTCCTTACCAGGATGTGGAGGAGGATAAAATGCCGGAAGAACAACCTTCTGGCTTAAATGAAATTCCGACACCACCTTTGGAAGAAAGGAAGGACGAACTCTAAGGACAACCCTGTCCTTATGAAATTCAGTGAAGGGTGGTTTAACTGAAAGTGCCTGTAACTCACTCACTCTGCGAGCGGAAGTGACCGCAACCAAAAATACAGTTTTAAGAGTTAACAGTCTCAAAGGGCATGCATGCAAAGGCTCAAACGGAGCACCCATCAGAAACTTGAGGACAAGGTTCAAATCCCAACCGGGCACCTGGAAAGGTGACGGAGGGAACACATTAGTGAGCCCTTTTAGAAACTGAGAAATTAAAGGAATTTAAAAATAAGAACACTCTTCAGACGAGCGCTTAAATATGGACAGCGCCGCCAGGTAACCTTTAACGGTACCCACTTGCAAGCCCCTGTGGGCTAAAGAAAGCAAAAAAGACAGAACCACAGGAATGTCGCATGCAAAAGGATCCACATTCTGAACCCTGCACCAGTCGCAGAGCTTTCGCCAATGGCAACGGTACAGGGACTTTGTTGAGGGCCTTCTGGCCGAAAGCAACACCTCCATCACATCTTCAGGGAGGTCCCAATCCTTATACCTCAACCTTTCAGAAACCAAGAGTGAAGGATGAGGGATCTGACCTCTGGATGGAGAACCTGCCCCCCTCCCGTGAGAGCAGATCGTCTCGATAGGGAAGACGACGTGGAGGGCAGATGGACAAGTCGAGAAGGTCTGGGTACCACGTCCTCCGGGCCCACGCCGGAGCAATGAGGATCATCGGGGAACCGAACCTCCGTAACCTCCACAGCACTTGCGGGATGACGGGGACTGGAGGAATCGCGTACAGCAGTGGGAATGACCACTCCACCACAAACGCGTCTCCTAAGGCTCCTCTTGGAGGAAATTCCCGCGAGCAGAACCTTTCGCACTTCCGGTTGACACTGGAGGCAAAGAGATCCACTTGAGGGGTCCCCCAAAGGGCAAAGATCTCCAGGAGAATCTCCTGAGCCAACTCCCACTCGTGAGAGATCGCGCTCTGCCTGTTCAGAGCGTCCGCCGTCTCGCTTTCGTCTCCGGCCAGATGAACTGTCGAGATCGAAACTTCCTGCTGGATTGCCCAGAACCAGAGCTGCATTGCCTCCCTGCACAGAGGAAGTGACACTGCCCCCCACCCTTTTTGTTGAGGTTGTGCATGGCCACTGTGTTGTCCATCAGGATCAGGACATTCTTTCCTCACACAGTCGGCAGAAAAGCCTTCAGGGCAAGCCTGACGGACCACAGCTTCAACAGATTGATATGGAGTCTGGACTCCGACGGAGACCAACGACAGCTGACTGTCAGCTGGTTGGCATGAGCTCCCCATCCCGTGAGGGATGCGTCCGTCACGATCTTCACCTCCGGCCAGGGTAGCCAAAAAGGAGCCCCCTTCATCAGATTGCCTTCAACGGCCCACCACCGAAGGTCCTGGGCAACCGAGGACGGCACCTGAACAGGGTCCGACATCCTGCCGGAGGACTGAGACCATTGGAGCTTGAGTGCCCATTGCAAAGATCTCATCCGCAACCTGGCCTCTGGCAGCAGAAGAATGCAGGATGCCATGAGGCCAAGCAATCTCAAGAACTAGAACGCTGGGAGACTCTGGGCAAGCTGAAACTTGTGCACCATCTGCTGAATGTGATGAGCCCTCAACTGGGGAGGAAAACACAGCCCCAGGGACGTGTCGAGTACTGCTCCGATGTACTGGAGCCTCTGAGTTGGCGTCAAATGGGACTTCTTTAAGTTGAGGGAGAAGCCCAGCTTGTGGAGGGAGTGGCAGGTGACGGACAGATGATCCAGGACTTGCTCGGGAGAGCGGCCCCTGATCAACCAGTCATCCAGGTAGGGGTAGACGTGAATCTCCCCTTTCCTGAGATGCGTTGCCAACACTACCATGAGCTTGGTGAAAACCCTCGGGGCGGAGGTCAATCCAAACGGCAGAACCCGAAACTGAAAGTGCGAGTCGCCAACCGCGAACCTCAGGTATTTCTTGTGCTTTGGATGGATCGGCACATGAAAATAAGCGTCCTTGAGGTCGAGAGACAGCAACCAGTCCTGAAGTTGAAGGGCCTGGAGGACTTGAGAGAGAGTAACCATCTTGAACTTGTCCTTCCTGAGGAGTTTTTTCAAAAAATAAGGGGAATACCATCCCTTGTTCCTCTCCGCTACAGGCACCAGTTCTATGGCGCCTTTCTCCAGCAGGGATTGAATTTCCTGCGCAAGGAGCGGATCCGGACTCTTCAAACTGAGATTCCCTGGTGGATTGTCTTGAGGCCTCTACTGGAAAGGAAGACAGTAGACGTGGGCTATGATCTCCAGAACCCACACATCTGAACTAATGGCACGGCACTCTACAAGATGCTGCACCAGCCTTCCCCCAACCGGCGAACCATGGGACATGGCCTCATGACTGAACTGAAGCGGCTGCGGCGTTGCCGGAGGGCAAAGAGGCAACTGCCCGAGCGGCCTTGGCACCTCGAGTACCTTGTGTTCCACCTCTGGCACTCCTACGGTCGCCCCTTTGACTGGCAGCTCCTCTCGCTTTACCAAAGGATGAGTAATAACGAAAGGAACCTCCCCTCTATTGCTGTCCCCTAGGACGAAAAGGCGGAGGTTGGCGAACTGCAGCGCCCAACGACTTTGCTGCAGCTTTGGAGGTCTGTAACCTCTCAAGGCTCTCGTCAGCCTTCCTGCCAAAAAGATGTTCACCGTCAAAGGGCATGTTGAGGAGCCGGGCCTGCACATCAGGAGCAAACCCCGACTTACGCAACCACGCAAACCTGTGTATTACGGTGCTTGCCGCTATGGACCGGCTGATGCAATCTGCCATGTCCAAATCCGACTGAACGGCCTAACACCTGGCATCCTGGACCATAGCAAGAAAACCATCCCTTTCGTCCCCTTCGGGAATATGTTCAGCCGCTAAGGAAACACAGTTCCACAGAGTGTGCGTGAAACGTGACAAGGCACATACGGAGTTGGCCGCCTCAAGTGCCATACCCCCTGAAGAAAACACTTTCTTCACCCAACCATCAAAACGCTTGTCGTCCCTATCAGGAGGGATGGTAGGATACAACGCCGCTTTGCTGGGGCCGTAGCCGCATGCACCACCTGACTCTCCAGAGTGGGGTGCTTGGTCAAGTAGCAGGGGTCGCTACTGGCTGGGCGGTATTTTCACGGCAAAGACTTGCCCGCTACCGGGAGACTCTCGGGAGCAGTCCATGCCGCCGCCTCCCTCCTCTGTAGAGCCATATGGAACGGCAGTACCGGGTCAGTTGGTGGACCTTGGTCGAGGATATCCATAAGGTCATCCTGAAGAAAATCCCCTGGGGGAGCAGACCACCCCAAGTACTCGGTGACCCTAGACATAAGGCGCCGGTATGAGTGCCAGGCTCAGGCCTACAAAACTCCACCTCCGGAGAGGCGTCCAGACCACTGGCGTTGTGCAGGGACTGACGCAGGTACTCAATCTGGCTATGGCCCAAGAGAATCTCATCTGGCACCGTATCAGGAGCCATGCCATCATCAGAGCCCTCATCCACCTCCGAAATGTACTCAAGATGGTGGAAAGAGGGCACAGAATGGGGAACCTAGCCATGCTTGACCTTGGCCAGAGCCTTTCTAGGGGGTGCCACCGTGCCCCGGGGTACCCCCATCGAAACAGCCTCGAAAGGCGTTGAGGGTGTCGAGTGAATTGGCGTCGATGCCGAACTCAGTGCCGACAGCATCGACGGCGTTGACACAGGCCTCGAGGGCGGAGCTCCGAGCGTGTCCCTCGACAGCCTGGGCGCAGATGGCGTCGACGACTTCATCGGAGGCGGAGCCTCGAAAGAGTCCTTCGACGACCTCGGCGCCGCAGGCGTCGACGTCTTCCTCGAAGACATCACAGGTGCACACGGTCTTGAGCGCGCCGAGGACCGGGACCTGGAACGGGCATGACGAGAACGATTCCCCTTGTCCGAGCGGGACCTTTCCCGCAAATCGCACCGACCACTCACGATCGACCCCACTTGGAGGCGCGGACGGACCAGTGCCCTGCGATTCGAGAATCGCTAGCATTTTCTTACCGAAGGAAGCCCATTCCTCCAGCGTCGCATGCTTGGTGGCATAAGCGACCCGCCGACAGGTGGAGTCCTCGGATGAGGACGGGGAAGGCGACCGATGACGGTGCTTCCGGGAGTGCCTCGAAGAGGCAGAGGAGTGGCGGTACCTACTCCGGGACCGAGACCCACTGGACTTCCGATGATGATGCAGAGAGTCACCCCTCAAATCGTCTGTCGAAAGCCCCACAGACCTCGACTTCCGTGGCTTGGACACCTTACCTACCGACAGTTTCTTCTTGTGCTCCTGCAAGGCTTTGGACGTAAGCGACTGGCAGTCGACACAGTCATCCGTGTCATGGGCCTCCCCGAGGCACCAGAGGCAGGTGTTGTGCGAGTCCGTCACCGACATCTTGGACCCGCAGTCCCCGCACTTCTTGAACCCCCGACGCGGGGTGGAAGACGAGGTAGACATCACGAAGGATAACTTCACAAACGAACAGGTTCGAAGAACCGATAAAGAACAGAAACTCCAAAGAGTCGAGGCGTGCCGAGATCTCCGAAGCGAACACGTTCGTGGAAAAAACGGAACTGAAGCTACGGGCGTCGTGCGTCCTACTTATAACATCCAGTGATGTCGGCTGTCGGAGGAGGTCCTCGAGGGCGACGTATCGACGTCATCGATGCAGGACGCAGAAAGATTTTCCGAAGCAGCACAGCTGTGGTGATTACTGTCATAGATATGGAATACGTCGGCCGACCCAATCCCCTCGAAACATAGGTTTTTGAATTTAGGACTCCACTTAGCTAAGAGACGGATTCTCCTTGCCTGTAAACAAAGTGCTGCCCCGGCAGTGGTAGAATAGTCGAGTACTCTTATGTGGACGAATGATATGGAGGAGTTGTACGGGACGCTAGTGCACATTAATACCAGGCCTAAGGATATATGGTCAGACTTTCACCATTATCGCACAGAGAATGCAGAGACTGGGACTACATCACCTTTGGATGTTGTGGTTGTCTCCGACTCGTGAAACGGGCTGCACAATATATGTTATATCATTCATGTCACAGAACCACCATACTGCATCGTTTTATTTGTTGTCGCCAAGCAAATTAAAATAAATGTTACACAAAAAAAGTTGCTACAAATAATTCCACTCAAAAGCTTGTGTAGACGTCATGCATTTGGAAACTCTAATACTTAACTCTATAACATCATACGTTATCAAAATGATATTTAGCCTGCATACTAGCAAAGCGCAGGATAGCAATGGCGTGGAAGTTGGCAAAAGGCCCACAGATTGAAGATTGGTGGAGGGATCTGAAGAGATGGACTATGGCCGAGACAACTGTAAGGCACAGGGCACTACACAGAGGGATGAAAGAAGTAGGCGATAATGTTGCCGCCTGGAACGCGCTAATACAAACAATGTTCGCCCCTTCAGATGACATGCCCCCTTGAGAGGTTGACTTTCCGATAAGATAATTGGAGACAGGGTCTCTACTAATTGGTTGGAGTGCTACGGCAGAGTAAGTTAGGGTGCAGAAGTAGGTTTTCCTAGGAGACAAGTGCGATAGTTAATTGCATTTTTTAGCGTTATAAGGGAATGTTGTTAACATGTTGAGTTTTGTTTATTGTGAGAATCATTAATGTCAATTGTTGATTTGGCTAATATAGATTGACATTTTACAGTCGATGTTTTCAATCTTTGTAAAAAAAAATAAATAAAGATGTTAAAAATAATAATACTTACTCTATGTCAAGTACCATAGACGGATTTGACTGTTCCTTTTCTTGCTCATCATTGTAAAACAAAATCTTTTTACTGCTTACAACAACATACTGGAAGAGAAAAGTTAACATGAGCTTCTAACAAATCAGTAACCAAGAGCGTTAACACAAAATCATAGATGCATATACTGAAAATGTTACAAAATGCATATCGAAACTAAGAGTACAGGAAATGTGAAGCTACTTTTTTGTTAGCTTTGTGTTAACAATTAGATCTTGCGCTCCTTCTTCTGAAGGAGAACAAATTACTTACCTCTCGTTAATGCTCTTACTGATGCACTTTCCTTCCTCGTTCCTCTGCAAATTCCTCATCTTTGATATCTATTTCCCAGCACAACCGCTCTTTGGAAACTTTCCCGCTGCCAGAGGGCGCAGCATGGCTGAGTGTCGGCACCGCCCAGTACCTCAACACGCCCGACATTAAGTTGGGGCCAGTATATATAGAGGCGCCGCACCCTGTGACGCTAGTTTCTCCCTTTTCCCCCAGCACTCTGATGCTGGGGGAATCTCAGAACCAAGGTGTATTAGCTATCCGCCAAGAGGGGCTTTTGGAGAGAGATGGGAAATCCCTGGAAGAAACGTTCATCATAAAAACATTACTAAGAGGTTAAGTAATTTGTTCCTCTAATGCATCCTTCCTCCCACAGATTCCTCATCTTTGATAGACTCCCAGAGCAGTAGAATGATCTGGAGGAGGGAGAATAGCAAAGACACCACCTACATTAGAAAACTCTGAAGGACCCCTCTAACAAAATGGGCATCCTGACCATAGAGAGAATCCAAGCAGTAATGCTTAGCAAACGTGGCAGAGAATCCCATGTTGCTGTCTGGCAAATGTCCAGAACAGGGACTCTGTTTCAGAGGGTTTACAGTGATTATTGCGAAAAAAAAGTCTCAAATAACAAAAGTTTCGAAAACAAAGTTTCGAAAAAAAAGCTGTGACAAGCTGTATTTAATATGCAAAATGCATTTCTTTCAAAACCAATCCGTCAACAATAGTCATGGACTGGTTTCATATAAAATGCACTTTCACATGTTAAAAGTAGCATTTCAATGATTTTTTTGGTAACTTTTGCCCTTGTAACGTTTAAATGTTTTTGTGTATATTGGGGTGGGTACCTCCCTAGTCCCCCCCAGCCCCCATGCCACCTCCACAACCCTAACCCAAGCACCAACCCTAATCCGAACCCAAACCCCAACCACAACCCTATTTTAACACTTAAACTAACCCTAGCCCCAACCCTAACCCTAAACCCTAACAATAGCCCTAACACTAATTTAACCCCTAAACTAACCCAAGCCCCAGCCAAAACCCTAACCCTGGCCCCAGCCCTGCACTAATACTTACCATTACATGTCGATGGCACCTCCAAATTTTTTTCAACAAAATTGTCACTCAAAACAATGGTATTTTGACAAAAAAAATTCGAAGGTTTGCCATTCGAAACTTTTTCATTCGTTGAAATGACCGTATACCGTTTCAGAGCAGATGTGGCAACCAGACCTCTGATAGAATGAGCTCCGAGACCCTCGGGCACACCTTGCCAGCCCGAACATAACATTCTGAGATGCAGCATGGGCACAAGCGTCGCTAACAAAAACATTTTCATCTTCCCTGGCCTTTATTGTTTGAGACATGTAGTAGTTGAGGGACCGCACTGTGCCCAGCCAATGAAAACGCTCCTCTTCCTTGTAAGGATGCAGCAAAAGAAAAAAAGACAGGAAGATGGATCTTTTGAGAGAGATGGAAATCCGAGAGCACTTTTGGGAGAAAGGAAGGTCTACTTCTCAACATCACCTTTTCCTGGGAGAAAACGAACTAGGGAAGTTTAATTGACAACACATGGCGCCTACTCACTCGTCTAGTGGGTGTGATGGCGATCAGGAAAATCGCCTCAAGGGTGAGTAACCTTAATAAACACGAATGAAGGGGCTCGAACGAAAAGTCCATAAGAAATGTCAACACTAAATTGAAATCCCACAACAGAAAAACAAACTGGTGTGGTGGCAAATTATTAGAAAGAACCCTCAGAAATTGCATGGGTGTGGTGAACAATATTAGAGTCAAATTTCTTGTTAATTATATAACATTATCTTGAACGTTTATTGTTTTCTTGTTTCTCTCCAAGTTAGTATAGACTTCCCAAGTTACAAAAGGTTCTGCTAAATTTTCTGTCAGTATTCTCCTGCTGATATTTTGGCAACGCGGGTTTCGACCGGAGGCAGTAATACCATACTTTGTTTATTTGGCTTAATGTATTCTTATCGATATTCAATAGTTCAATAATGGTCCATTACATTCTGTTGGAATACATGTTAGGGAGAATTCTCATTCTATGGCTAATTTCCCTTACCTAGTGAGTCCCTCAGCAGCTTTGCTGGATTTCTGGAGTTTATTTTCTCACTTGGTAAGAGTGTGAGCTTTTCCCCCACTCTTACCAGTGTTTTGCCATGTGTATTTCAACTGTTTCTGCGATTATGGACTCTGAAGGACACCACTTAAGTAGCCCCACACTCTTGTGTGTTACTCAGCACCTTCAGTGCAGTGACACACGGTTGTCTCTTAGACTTCCCACCGACTCCATTTTCTGGGATGACTACTGTCCCCCAGAAAAGGGTAAAGTTGCCATTAATTTTACATAGTCACTTTAACCACAGATCCAGTACACCCCATCTTATATGGAGTATTCGAAAGGGTTAATTCTTAGCCCTTTTTATCTGTGCCTCTTGGAGCATTGCTTCGCTCCCTTAACATTAAGACTTGGCTGGTGGCAGAGGTAGCTACCCTAATTTTCCTACCGCGATTATATCACATAACGTGGTAACGTTTTAGGCTATTTTAGTAGCCTCGAAATTTAAACCCGCTAGCCCAAATACTTTGTATTTCAGCTCTGGTTGGGTTTAATCATCATTTCTTTTAGTTAACATCCTTCTTGGGTCTTTCTTTGCACGGCAAACCAGGTTTGCCTCCTTTATTCGCCGACCTTTGGCGGGCTTCTGACCAGAAACCCTACTTTGGCGTCTGGGTGTCTAGATGGGTTGAATGTGAGGGAGGGGTGTAGTCACCCCCTGCACAGGGTCTCCTTGGAGACCCAAGTCGCACTTTGTCTTGATTGGCTGAGGTGGTTGTCCGGGCTGGACAACCCCCTTGCTGCGTGATTGACAGCCATGCTGTGTGAATGGGGGATTTTGGCATGAAAGACAGGACTCTTGGGCTAGAAGGAGAGTCGCCACTGGAACTGCAAGGAACCGAAGAGAAGCGGAGAAGAAGACGGCTGCTGCAACCCTGAGTCCCGATGAAGCCCTGCTGCAGTCCTGCGCTATCTACCCTTCAACGACCAGATCCAGTCCAGAGTCTTCTTCCCTTGAGCCTGGTGGGATCAACTAGCTCACCCTTTTTTGAGTCAGAGAATCCTCTCCTGGGTCGAAATCACTGCTGTGCTGTAGTGGTCCGGATAGCCATCAGAAGAGCCCTTTCCTGATTTAAAGGAGCGCAACTTTCATTCATCGTTGTCTTTTTCGCTGCTGCTGGCCTCATCCCTTGGTAGTGCAGATCGCTCCAGACGTCGTCCTTCTTGTCCCCACGACTGAAGCCGCAGGAACCGTGAGTCAGCAGGAACTACCAGGAACAACTGCCGTGGCACCAGCTTTTCTCCAACGGGATAAGCTAATGTGCACATTTGGTCGTTCTCTCCGTCTGACCATCCGGAATCGGGGTGAACCCTTTTCCTACACGAAGATTTGTTCTTTCTTCCTTCCCTCTTATAGCTTTTCCTTCCATCTGACAATATCTAAGTACTCTTGGCATCTCAAATCTCAAACTGTTCAACGTGTGATCCTCGGCAACTGAGCATCTGCTCCATTGACACTGGCGCAGGCCCATTGACTTTATCTGTATCTTTGAACGAGTCCTCTGATCCCCTTGCCAAAAGTGTTGCTTGTGATTTTATCCACTTTTCCCTTGTTAAAAATTCTAACGTACAAAGTGTGTTTTAACTTCGTGAGCATTTCTATCCACGGGTACGCGTTAGTCTCGCAACACCAATCTGTCAAATCCTAATGTACTTACCTTGAATTTGCTGGAACAAGTGGAATTGGTTGTGTGTGGTGTATTTTACGTGTGGTTTCGAATTTATAGAAGTGAAGTGGCAAACAGATGGTTTCAAATAAATGTACTTATATTTTTTACTTGAAACACTGAGTCAGTGTTTGCTTGAGTCACAGTAATTGTGATCCTTTGTGTAATCTTTACTACTGCTCATTTACTCTTGAGTAAGTCTGGCTGCTCCGCTACTGCTACCACTTTAACATAGTAGTACAGACTTGTACCAAAGGTGAACTTGTATTACCACTTGTAGTCTTAATTGTGTGTAGTGGTCCCTAAGGGCACTGCACAGGATCTGCCTAACACTACATAAGTAAGGTCAGGTTTGGCGATAGTTCCAGGTACTAATACCTCTATATTGCCTCAAAAGGATTTCACATGGTCCAAAGAAGATCACTAAGGAGTGGTTGTCAGTAGGTCCGTCTCAAAAGAAGTTTTCAATGTTGCACCTAGTTAGGCTTTCCCAGCTATGTGCATCTTACTGAACGGATGAGAAGCCTCCTCGCTGTGTTCAGCTCATGGTCTTGGCGTTTGTGAAAAAAGAGCCCTGCAAGATGACTGCAAGATACCCCTTCACAATATCAATCTGTATGCCCATCTGTAGACAGTAGAAAATCCAAAACAGAGGAAGTGGAGCAATGGTCTAGATCCCACTTACGACACCAAGCCGAAAACGTACTCCACCTGCAGGTACAGAAGGATTGGTGGTGGGATTTCCATCAGAGAGGAGCACGTCCAGGAAGTCCTCTGACAAATCGCACCCCTTATATCGCAACCTTAAAGCTGCCAGGCACATAGGATAAGGTTACAGAGGTTCAGGTGCAGGACAAGCTCTTCCGAGTGAGAGAGGTGGTCCGGGTTCTGTGGTAGGCGCCAGGGAGGGCAGATGGACATGTTTAGCAACTCCAGGTACCACGTTCTCTGGGCCCGATCTGGAGTGATCAAGATCATTGTGGACCCAAACAAGTTCAGACTCCTGAGAAATTATAAGTTACTCACCGTAGTGACTAACGTACTCTTAGTCCTTAGTCCCCTTATCTACCTACTGCATGGGCGTCCCTTCCAAGGGACGGGAGACGGAACCTTTTTTCACCGGAAAAAAACCCACCTTCCCCTTTAAATTTAGAGGCGCACAGGGGTGCGGCCCTAGGAGCATGCGCTGTTCTGACCCGCCCCCCGGAGCCACACCTCAGTCCCCATAGACACATCGACAATAGATTAACATTGCCTAATGACACTAGTTTTATTAGGGGGGAGGCTGGTGGGACGTAATGAGGAAAGGGGACTAAGGACTAAGAGGAAGTTAGTCACTACGGTGAATAACTTATAATTACTCTTACGTCCCGTTTACTCCATACTTCATGGGCGATTACAACCGAGTGTAGCCCCAGGGTAGAGAGGAGACCCTCCTTAAGCAAACAGGTTTCTAAGAACCGTCTGTCCAAAAGCCATGTCTGATCTAGAACCGACATCCAAACAGTAGAGCTTGCAGAAAGCCGAAGGGGTGGCCCATGTGGCCGCCCTCCTTAGGACTTGCCAGGGGACATGCCGCTGGAAAGCAATGGCCGTTGCCTTGGCTCTGACCACGTGGGCATGCATGTTGGCCGGCAGAGGCTTATGCTGGCCCTCGTAAGATTCTTTGATGGCTGAGACCATGTAACGGGCTATGAAGGCCGTAGAGGCCCGATACCCCGGTATTGATCCACCGAAGGTGACGAAGAGTGCGTCCGACTTGCAGAAGCCCCTGGTCGTGTCCAAGTAGAATTTTAGGGCACGCCTGACATCCAGGCAGTGCAGAACTTTCTGTGCCTCATCTTTGGGCTCAGCCAAAACATAGGTAGCACTATTTCTTCATTCAGATGGAATTCGGAAGGCACCTTGGGCAAAAATGCTGGGTGTGTCCACAGGATTACCTCATCCTTGTGAAATGTAGTATATGGCTCTGAGGCGACCAGCGCCTGGATTTCGCTGATCCTGAGAGCCGAGGTGAGGCCAACTAGTGTTAGGGAGAATTCTCTGTTAAGGTTCATTTCCCCAACCTAGTGAGTCCCCCAGCAGCTTTGCTGGATTTTTGGGGTTTATTTTTTTCTCCTGCTAAGAGTGAGACTCTTTCTCTCGCACTCTTAGACATGATTTGAGATATCCTTTGACATTGTAATGTGTTT
Source organism: Ambystoma mexicanum (assembly GCF_040938575.1). NCBI lineage: Eukaryota > Metazoa > Chordata > Amphibia > Caudata > Ambystomatidae > Ambystoma > Ambystoma mexicanum. The sequence continues at coordinate 392,204,010 of NC_090933.1, forward strand.
AATGGGCTATGGGGTCTTTTACTCCATAGGGTTTCATGTATTTTTGGTAAGTGTGTTACACAGCACCCTCAGTGCAGTAACACAGGGGTGTCATAGTGACCCCCCAGTATAGACTCCATACCCTGGGACTGACTACTGTCTCCCAGGGCATGTAAAGTCACCATTGACTTTACTAGTCTTAAATTGTGAACAGAACCAGTACAAACCATCATATTGTGGAAGTACTGGTAGGGGTAATTAGATTGCCCCTGGGTCTGTTTTTCGAGGGGGCACTGTGCAGTCCCCCCTCGTTGAGTTTCTGGCTTGTGGCAGTGGTTACCACGCAAAATATTCCACCAGAATATTTCCTATGGGATTTTCCATTCATTTTAAACGCACCACTTTTTGGTGCAATGTTAAAGATACCACCGGGTTATTTATTTAATATTTATTTCCCGGTTGGGTCTTTTTGCCAGGACTCGGTTTTAAAATGGCGTTTGTGTTCGCCACTGTAACTCCAACCCAAGTCGAGCCCTTTGTTCCACTTTTTGGCGGGCTTCTCCACAGAAGCCTCCAAAAGTGGTGCCACTCTGTCTGGGTCTACAGGATGTGTGGGAGGGGGGTTTAGGCACCCTGGACTGAGTTGCCTCGGCAACTCAAGTCGCACTCTTGTGTGATTGGCCCAGTGGTGAGCAGCCTGGCTCACCACTTAGCATGTTTGAGTGACAGCTAGGACTGATGAATGGGGGTTTTCTGCATAAAAGCAGGGCTTTGGGGACTGGAACTTCAGAAGTCGCCACAGGACCAAAGAATCCGAAGAGGGAGAAGCTGAGCCGACCTGAGACGACACCACCACCGGTGGAGCCCTGCTGAACCGTCTCACCACTTCCCAACGACAGAGAAGAACAAGTTACTTCTTACCTTGTAACGTTCTTTCGACGGGATGTTCCTCCGACGTATTCCTCATCTTAGATATATCCTTCCAGCTCTGCTGGCCTCGGAATTTTTTTTCTCCAGAGGGCGCTGCGCGTCGACGTCCCTCGAGTCGATGACCCTCGACAGCCGCCGTATCGACGCTCGACGTCATCCTGCCTATAAAGGCCGCGCGCAGCGTCCGTTGCTCAGTTCCGTTTTGTAGCCCACAGTATTACTGTTTGGACTAGACTAATCACCCTGAAGGAGCGTAAGCTGCAACAACAAGGGAAGTAAAACTGCGGGGATGGATGGGAGGGTCGATGAGGAATACGTCGGAGGAACATCCCGTCGAAAGAACGTTACAAGGTAAGAAGTAACTTGTTCTTCGAAGGGATTGTGTCCTCCGACGTATTCCTCATCTTAGATAGGCTCCCATAGCAGTATTCTATATTCGGAGGAGGGAGTACTGACTTCACGCTGTCTTCTATTGGTGAATAGAATGCAGTACAGCCCTTCCAAACCTAGTCTCTTGACTAGAGGAGGAATCCAGATTGTAAAAACGTGTAAAGGTATGGACAGACGACCATGTAGCGGCCGCACATATGTCTTTAATCGGCACGCCTCTTTTGAGGGCCGATGAAGCTGCAATACCTCTGGTCGAATGAGCCCTAAGGTTTTGAGGGGGCTCTTTCCCTGCCAGTTTATAACATTCCAGAATGGCTAGAATAATCCATCTGGAAATGGTCTGCTTAGTTATTGGTAACCCCAGCTTGTGACCTGCGTAGCCTACAAACAGCTGGTCTGCCTGTCTTATCCTGGCTAGTCTACTAATGTAAAAACTTAAAACCCTCCTAGGGTCTAGTCTGTGTAACCTCTCTTCCTCTTTCCCCGGGTGAGGAGGAGGATAGAAAGATGGTAGGATAATCTTCTGAGAGATATGGAATTCAGAGACTACTTTTGGGAGGAAATTAGGCTTCACTTGCAGGACAACTTTGTCTTTGTGAAAGATTGTATGAGGGGGTTTACAAGAAAGAGCTTGTAATTCGCTCACCCTTCTAGCAGATGCAAGTGCTATTAATAAAACAGTCTTAAGGGTAAGGAATCTTAACGAACAAGAATGGAGAGGTTCGAAAGGTGTCCCCATCAGGAAAGTTAATACTAAGTTTAAATCCCATAGGGGAACTTGGAATGGTCTTGGGGGATAAACATTGGTTAACCCCTTTAGAAACTGTATTACCAAGGGTAATTTGAAATAGGATGGTTCCTCCGCAGTACGCTTAAAGATAGATAGCGCTGCGAGATAGCCCTTAATGGTGCCAACTTGAAGGCCTGAATTTGCCAAATATAGTAGGAAGGACAAAACCATTGGTGTACCACATGAAAATGGGTCGATATTCTGTTCTCTACACCAGCTGCAAAATCTGTTCCAACGGCAGCGGTATAAAGACTTTGTTGCTGGCCTCCTTGCCGAAAGCAACACCTCCATAACATCATCAGGGAGGTCCCAATCCTTGTACCTCAGCCGTTCAGAAGCCAAGCGTGAAGGTTGAGGGTTTTGATGTCTGGATGGAGAACCTGACCTCCCTTCTGTGAGAGTAGGTTCTCTCTGAGAGGAAGTCGAAATGGAGGGCAGATGGACAAGTCTAGAAGGTCCGGGTACCATGTTCTCCTGGCCCAATCCGGGGCAATTAGGATCATGGTTCGCCGGAATCTTCTCAACCTCCTGATCATTTGAGGAATGACAGGGACCGGTGGGAACGCGTACAGAAGCGGAAACTCCCAGTCCACTATGAACGCGTCTCCCAGAGCTCCTCTCGGAGGAAATTCCCTTGAGCAGAACAGGTCGCATTTCCTGTTTAGGCTGGTGGCGAACAGATCTACCTGAGGGGTTCCCCAAAGGGCGAAGATCTCTTGAAGGACTTCCTGAGCTAGCTCCCACTCGTGAGAGACTGTGTTCTGCCTGCTCAGAGCGTCCGCGGTCAAGTTCTTCTCTCCGGCTAGGTGAACTGCCGATAGAGAGATTCCTTCTTGGATTGCCCAAAACCAGAGCTGCATCGCCTCTCTGCACAGGGGTAGTGATCCTACGCCTCCTCTTTTGTTGAGGTAATGCATGGCCACCGTGTTGTCCGTCATTATCAGGACGTTCTTCCCTTGTACAACTGGCAGGAAAGCCTTCAACGCAAGTTTGATGGCTCTCAGCTCTAACAGGTTGATGTGTAGTCTGGACTCCGATGGAGACCAACGACCGCTGATGGTCAAGTCGTTGGCGTGGGCTCCCCACCCCGTGAGTAAGGCATCCGTGACTACTGTTATCTCCGGCCAGGGTTGCCAAAACTGTTCTCCTTTCAGAATGTTCTCCTGACAGGCCCACCACTGAAGGTCTCGAGCCACCCTGCCGGGAACCTGAAGAAGATCTGTCATTCTCCCTGAGAATTGTGACCACTGAGTCCTCAGTGCCCACTGGAGGGATCTCATTCTCAGGCGAGCCTCTGGCACAAGGAAAATGCAGGATGCCATGAGGCCTAGCAACCTCAAAAAGTCGAAAGCTGGGAGACGTTGGGCAAGTTGGAACTTGGTAACCATCTCTAGAATATCTTGAGCCCTCACCTCTGGTGGCGAGGCTTTTCCCAGGGAAGTATCCAGGATCGCTCCTATGAACTGGAGTCTCTGCGATGGTATCATTTGAGACTTCTTTAAATTGAGGGAGAAGCCCAGCTTGTGAAGGGAGTAGCATACGTGATTTAGCTGGATCTGAGCTTGCTCCGGAGAAACAGCCCTGATCAGCCAATCGTCCAGGTAGGGGTAGACGTGAATCCCTTCCCTCCTTAGACTTGCCGCCACTACCGACATTAACTTGGTGAAGACCCTCGGGGCGGAGGTCAGCCCAAAAGGCAGTACTCGAAATTGATAGTGAGAGTTGCCAATTGCGAACCTCAGGTATTTCCTGTGTTTGAGATGGATAGGCACATGGAAATAAGCGTCCTGAAGGTCCAGAGATACCAACCAGTCCTGAAACTGAAGGGCCTGGAGGATGTGAGAAAGAGTGACCATCTTGAATTTGTCTTTCCTGAGGAATTTGTTCAATTCTCGCAAGTCCAAGATGGGTCTCAGTCCTCCGTCTTTCTTTGGAACGAGAAAGTAAGGGGAGTACCAGCCCTTGTTCCTCTCCGCTACAGGTACCGGTTCTATGGCACCTTTCTCTAGCAGGTCTATAATTTCCTGCAAGAGGAGCGGATCTGGAGCTTTCTGAGAGCTGATCCCCGGTGGATGACTCTGAGGTATACGTAGGAAAGGTAGGCAGTAACCTTGGGCAACTGTTTCCAATGCCCAAGCATCTGACGTGATAGCCTGCCATTCCGCCAGATGTTGAGTCAACCTGCCTCCTACAGGTGTCCTGTGAGGGAAGTCCTCAGAGTGGTTTTGGGGCGGCTGATGCAGATGCCGATGGTAAAGAGGCACCTGCTGTTGCTGCGGCTTTAGAATATTTACCCCGTCCACCTCGGGTAGTTCTTCTTTGACCCCTTTGAGCCGGTCGTCCTCTACCTCTTCCGAATGAGGAGTAGAAGCGAAAGGACTTGCCCCTCGCAGAGGTTCCTGTGGGACGAAAAGGAGTCTGACGGATTGCAGCTCCTAGGGATTTTGCTGCTGCTTTTGAAGTTTGCAGTTTCTCTAAACTGTCATCCGCCTTTTTCCCGAACAAAGAAGAGCCATCAAATGGCATGTTCAAGAGCCTGGCTTGCACATCTGGGGCAAAACCCGACTTTCTCAACCAAGCGAACCGCCTGGTTGATGTACTTGCCGCCATTGCTCTGCTGATACTGTCAGCCGAATCAATGCCCGTCTGGAGGGATTCGCACATAGCGTCTTTACCGTCCTGTATAATATTCAGGAACGCATCCCTTTCTTCTCCCTCCGGGATGCAGTCAGCCGCTGTAGAAGCACACTCCCAAAGTGTATGGCTGAACCTAGCAAGGGTGCAAGTAGCATTAACAGACTTTAACACCATGCTACATGCTGAAAAGACTTTCTTAGCCATAGCATCATATTTTTTATCGTCCCTGTCCTGTGGGACAGTAGGATAAGCCGTCTTGACGTCGGTAGAGGATGCTGCTTGTACCACCAGACTTTCTGGGGATGGATGTTTAGACGAGAACTCTGGGTCTGTGGAAGATACCCTGTACTTTGCAGACAGTTTTTTATTTACTGCTGGTATTACATCTGGGGTTTCCCAGTTTGTCATGATCTTTCTCTGAAGAGCTTTATGAAAGGGCACCACTGGATCCTCTTGTGGGCCTTTGTCAAGAATATCCGTGAGGTCATCTTGCTGGAAAGATTGTGATGGTGTAGACCACCCCATGAACTCTGTAATTCTGGCCATTAAGGCTCTGTAGGGGGTTTCAGCATGCTCCCCCGGGTCTGGTTTAGCAAAATCCACCTCAGGGGAAGTGTCTAAACCACTTGCCTCATGTAAAGAATCATGAAGATCCTTTAATCTGCGCTCTTCAGAGGAAAATTCCTCTCTAACTGGGGTTACAGGTCCCTGTAACTCATCTTGTTCTGACAAATCACCCTCTTCTAAAATTGAGGATATAGTTCTCAATTGTTCTGAATTAATAAGGGGAGTAAATCCCATTTCCAAGGCAGAGGGTGCTGAACTTGTCATTATTGGCCTCGAAAACGTCGATGTTGTCGACGCCGACGTCGAAGGCTTCGAGCATGGCGTCGAAAACAGAGGTGGAGGCCTCGAGGACCTCGACAGAATTGGAATTTTACTCGACAATATCGACGTCGAGGGCCTGGGAATCGTCACTGGATGTGTGGTCATCGTGACTTTTCTCGGCGTCGACGCCGGTGTCGAGTCGACAGACCTGTGTGTCGAAGGTCCCTTCGACAACGGCGTCGAAGACCTCGACGTCGACGGAACCTTCGTCGATGGCGTCGACGGAACCTTCGAGGAAGGTTTGGAGGTCATAGTCCTACTCGAGGGTTCGAGACGCGCTCGAGAGGTTTCTTTCGCCGGGTACTGCGACTCGCGGCGTTTTTGACCTTTGGGTCTTTCGACCAGAGCATCGCTCTCGGCAGTCTTCGAGGGGGTCGAGGCCGCTTTCTCGAAGACGCTCATCATGTTTTTTCTGAATTCCTCCCATTTAGCCCGGGAACTAAGTTTCGTGGGGCAAGGGATTCTTTTTGGCGAAACAGAGGAAGAGGAAGACGGAGAAGGGGATCTTCGACGTTTCCTCTTCGAGTGTTTCGATCTCGAGGAGTGATGAGACCCACTCCGAGATCTGGAGCGTGAATGGTGACGAGGAGACGAATGTCTCGACTTCGTCGAAGAAGAAGAAGCTTTAAAAGTCTTACCTTTCTCCAGCTTCCCCCTACGCTCCTTCAGGGCCTTAGCTGTCATGGACATACAGTCCTCGCACTCCGAACAATGGTGTTCGGCTCCCAAGCACCACAGACAATTTCTGTGAGGATCGGTCAACGACATCTTTTTCCCACAATCTCGACATTTTTTGAAGCCGGATCGAGGGGTTGTCGGTTCCGACGAGGAAGCCATTGAGTACGATTCGAATAACTTGAAGTAAATATTACTAAGAACTGAGCAACGGTATTCCGAGGCACCGAGTAGCGCGGAAAAACGGAACTGAGCAACGGACGCTGCGCGAGGCCTTTATAGGCAGGATGACGTCGAGCGTCGATACGGCGGCTGTCGAGGGTCATCGACTCGAGGGACGTCGACGCGCAGCGCCCTCTGGAGAAAAATTTTTCCGAGGCCAGCAGAGCTGGAAGGATATATCTAAGATGAGGAATACGTCGGAGGACACAATCCCTTCGAAGATCTTCATCTCGGAGAGTCTTCTTCCTCTGAGCTGGTGGGGATAACCAGTTCGCCCTCTTGTTCGTCTTCGTGGATCGTCTCATGGTCGAATCGCCTGTGCCAAGCACCCCGGCGGCCGGATAGCCACGCTTCACCACTACCGCGAATAAAAGGGTAGTACCTTTTAACCGGAAAACTCAGCGGCTGGTTTCTTCCCTGGCAGTGCAACGACCTCCAGCTTTCCTCCACGTCGAGATCTCCTCTTCCCCTGGACGAAGCACCGACTTGCACCTGCTGCCAGGAACAACTGCCCCCGCTGGAGCCTTCTCACCATTTTAGGTATTGAGTCCTGCTTGGTCTCCCTTGCAACAGACTGTTCAAGGTGTCCCGTAAATCCTTGACTTTCTATCCTGGGGTGACTTGGGACCTACTAACTAACTAACTTTTCCTGACTTGAGCCAACCCTTTTTGAACTCTTTGCAACGACTCTTAAAAAGTACTATTCAACTGTGTGATCTTGGACACATTCCGCCTTGCTCGCCGTCTTAATGGTGACCAGCCTGATGTACGCGGACACCATTGGTTCAAATGGTTTGTGTGCCAGGGCACCCAGAACTATGTTGAGGTCCCACACGGGATGTGGTCTCTTGATAGGTGGGTAGAGCCTGGCGAGTCCCGTCAATTGGGTTGGAAGAGGAAAAGATCTCCTCCTCCGAGTTTCTGTAAGCCCCATTGGCTGCCAAGTAAGTGTGGCAAGTGTCCACCTGCACGGCGGAGTGGGCGAGGTGTGCCGAGAAGGAGAGCATGTCGTCCAAGGTACATGCAAGGGGGTTGATACCCTTAGAGTCTGCACAGTGGGAGAACCTGGTTCACTTGCTCTTGTACTGGGCCCTGGTAGACTTGCTCCTGGCGCCCTGTATTATCTCTAGATTAGCCTAGGAAAGGCTGAGGTGACCTAGCGTGACCTGTTCAGGAACCACGCTGTGAGGGCTAATTTCTGTGGCGCGGGTGGATGACCCTGACCCCCCCCCCCCCCCCCCACTGCGTCAGAAGATGTGCTGGGACTGTCGGGAGGAGAATGGATGGCCTCTCCGAGAGGCTGAACAGCCCCGAGAACCATGGCCTGGCCGGCCACCACTGTGCTATTAGAATGATTCTGAGGTGGCGAGATTCCTTGATCTTGCATACCACCCTGTGTATCAGTCGTGTGGGCTGGAAGACGTATGCTGTCATTCCATCCCACTGAATCTGGAATGCATCGCCCAGGAAGCCCGGGCCCAGACCCTGCCAGGAAGCGAACAGTTGGCACTTCCTGTTGTCCCAGGAGGCAAAGAGGTCCAACTGGGGGTGTCCCCATTTGTAGAAGATTTCCTGCAGTACTAGGTTGTTCAACTGCCACTCGTAGTTGTGCACATGCAATCTGCTGAGCTTGTCTGCCTCCAGGTTGGATTCCCCTGTCAGGTGGACAGCCGTGAGGTAGATGATGTGCTGCAGGGCCCATTCCCACATACTGACCGCGAGCCTGCACAGGGGGGCGGGGCGTGAAGGGGGATTACCCCCCTGCTTGTTGACATAGAACATGCTGGTCGAGTTGTCTGTCTGAAGGACGACGACCTTGCCCTGGATAACCGGAAGGAAGGATCTGAGCGCCAGCCAGATAGCCTTCAGTTCCAGCCAAATGATGTGTATTCCTGCTCTTGCCGGTTCCAGGTGCCATGGACGCAGTGGTTGTCCAGGGTGGCCCCCCAACCCTCGAGAGAGGAGTCCAAGGTGATCGTGACCTGCGGGGTAGGTTGCCGGAAAGGCTTGCCCAGCCGAAGGTTGCAGTCCCTGGACCACCATGTGAGGTCCGGGTGAAGTGATGGAGGAACGCTGATCATCTCTGGCTGAGAGCCTGGTTCCTGGTTCCAAGAGGCTGCAAAGTGCAGCTGCATCCTCCTCCTCCTGACTCTCGTGTGGGGGACGGCCAAGAGAACTGCTGCCATGAGACCCAGTAAGTGTTGGTACCAACAGGCCGAGGTCACTTCTCGGCTGAGGAAGTGCGCGGTGGCCCTCTTGAGGGCTGTGATCTTGTCCTCTGAGGAAAAAACTCTCTCAGAGCACGTGTCCCAAACGAGACCCAAGAAGGTCATTCTCTGCGTGGGCTGCAGCTGCAAATTCTTGAGGTTGAGCGAAAAACCCAGCTCGTGCAGTGTTCATAAGAGCGTGGGAGGTATGGAGCACTTCTTCCGGAGAAGTCGCCCTGACGAGCCAGTCGTCGAGGTACGGGTAGACGTGGCGGCCCTGCGACCTGCGGAGGGCCACCACTGTGTTCATCAGCCTGGTAAAGACCCTGGGGGCCGAGATGGGGCCGAGAGGAAGCACCTTGTATTGGAAATGGTAGCCCATGATCCTGAATCGTAGGAAAGAATAATGGGGCTGCAAGATCGGGACGTGTAGGTACGCGTCCTTCAGATCCAGGTAGCACATCCAGTCTCCCTTGCACAATGTCTCCGCTATCAAAGCTGGCGTAACCATCTTGAATTTATGAAGAGGTAGGAAGAGGTTGAGGGTGGAAAGGTCCAGCACAACTCTCAGGCCTGCCTGATTCTTCTTCTGAATGGTGAAAATCCTGGCGTAAAAGCCCAAGCTTTGCTGGGACTTCCACCACTGCCTGGCTCTTGACGAGCGACCCGATCTCAGCTAAAAGAGTTGCTGTCCCAAACTGTGGGAGTGGAGGGGAGGAGAGGCTGGGATAAGGAGAAGGTACCCCGTGGAGACTACAGAGAGGATCCAGGGGTCTACGAATTTCTGGCGCCATAAATGTGCATGGAGAGCAAGCCTGCCCCCCCACTGGAGACACGTGGACCCGGAGGGGCGTGTCATGCCTTCTTTCCCTCTGAGGCTGTTGCGGAGGAGGGGGACTGGTAAAAGCCCTTGCCCCTCTCCCCCTTTGTTGTTTGCACCGATGTTGAGTCGGCAAATGGTCAGGCTGTCTGGACCTCCGCTCTTGGAAGCCGCGAACCCTCCATATGTAGTGCTGAATCCCATTGGAAAAGTCACCCTTCTGATGCCCACAAGGACGGTCTCATTTTAGCCTCTCTCAACTACAAAGAAACTATCTTCCAGGCTAAAAGAGATATTTTTAATATGCGTATTTCGCAAGCAGACTCAAGCACCAAAGACCTTTTAAGATCCTAAAGGAACTTGAATCACCTGCTATGCCTCTGGATACCTGTATCAAAGATAGCAAATGGTGTGCAAATATACAGACAGCACTCCTGGACAAAATTGTGTCCCTCCAAATAAAAATAAAAAACAAGCAAAATAGTCTACAAATGGGTAAGCCATGTACCACTCCTCCGAGTGCCACCCCCTCGGCTATCCCTAACTGTAAACCTTTTACCTTCTCTCCCCTCACCATTGCTGAAGTCGAAGGTATCATCTACAAAATCAAACCATCCAATTGTCAAGGTGATTCGTGCCCTGCCCCGATTATCAAGGAAGCTTCTCATGAGTTAGCTTCTATTATCACTGCCTTCATAAATTCTTCCTTCAAAACAGGGATTGTCACGGTCAACCTAAAGGACGCCTGGGTCAACCCCCTGCTCAAAAAACCTTCCTTAGACCCCAGCATACAAACCAACTACAGACCTATCACTACTGTCCCATTTATGCTCAAAATACTTGATCGAGCAGCCTACCTCCAGATCCAGGACTATCTCAAAGTCAACAATCTTCTCGGTCTGAGACAACAGGACTTCCGCCCAGGCATGGGACAGAAACGGCTCTGATCGACCTGAAAACACAAATCGAGGTTCTGAAAGACAATGGGAAACTAGCCTTGCTTTTACTACTTGATCTCTCCGTGGCTTTTGAGCTGGTCAATCAGCAAATCCTGTGCCAACACCTCACTTCCCCCGCCCACTTTTCTGACTCTGCCACTACTTGAATCAGATCCTTCTTAAGAAACAGATCCATGCGGGTCTTTTCCTCCATCAGCTTCTGCAGACCCTGCTCCCATCCACTGTGGAGTCCCTTAGGGCTTGTGTGTGTCTCCTACACTTTATAATGTGTTCACTAAACCACTCTGATGTGCTTGACTATCTGGGTGTCTCATACACTAATTATGTTGATGACACTCAGATACTCATCCCCATCACGGGTGATTATACAGTGGACACCAAATCCCTGGACGACGTCTACATGGTCATCCAGGCTTGGATGGCCCAACATCAACTTTGCCTCAATGATGACAAGACGGAACTTCTCATTCTGGGTTCCAATCAACATCTCAACAAACTAGACCACTCCTCCAAGTCTTACATCATTGACGGCAACGTTATCAAGGTTTCCAAGGATATAAAAACGTTAGGAATCTATCTCGACTCCACACTTTCATTGACAAGTCAAACTAATGCAGTCAGGTCAGCCACGTCCTACACCTGCAAACTTATCACGGCCTGCAGACCATTTCTGTCTACCCCTAATTGCATCATTCTGGCCAGAACCCTCATCATGGTCAGGATAGACTATTGTAGCACCCTCTATCTGGGGACTAGCCTATCTAACATTAACACATTACAAATTACCCAGAACAATGCCATTAGAGCAGCATTAAACATTCTGAGAAATCAACATATCTCCGACCTCAGAAGTAATCTTCATTGGCTCCCTCTCAAGCACATAATCTAACTGAAAACTCTTGCCTTGACGCACAAGTGCCTGGCCAACAAGGCCCCTGCCTACCTATCCAACCACCTCACAATCCACACTTCTACGCAAACTTTGAGAGCGGCCCATACTCACAGTCTCTCCCTTCCCAGATTCAAACTACAAAAAGCAGGGGGTATGAGCTTCCCTGTTTTGGCTTCTAAGCTCTGGAACTCTCTCACCAATGCTATCAGAACTGAGACCTCTTTCCATTTGTTCAAGAACAAAACCAAATCATGGCTTTTCGCACAAAACAACGGACATACTTGCTGTGCGACCTTGATAGGGCTTTGTTGTCCTGAGCTCTGAACTCTAGACCATAATGCCTATGTTGTCTTTTGTATATATTGCCTGTATCCAACTTTTGCCGTTATACTGTTAGCTGGTTCATACCAGGATGGTCTGTAAACTGGTTGAGTCATGCTCCTTCGATACGGTATGCTATTGTAATTGTGTGCTGTAAGTTTATGCGCCCAGATGCCCTTGGGCCCGGCGCGCTTTACAAATAAATAAAATACAAATATGTACGCCCCTTGTCCGAGCGCTGCTGTGACTGGGTGTACATTTTGGGAGTGGTCTTTTTCAGGATAGATAAAGACTTGGCCGTTTGTGAGTGGTTTTTCTTCTTGTCCAGCTCCTCGTCCGTTGTGGAGTGGAAGAGGTCACCCCCTTCAAACGGAAGATCTAAGATGCATTCCTGTACATCCGGGTTGAATTTCGTAGCATGGAGCCAGGCCGTTCTTCTCATGTCTGTGGCAATGGAGATGGCACAATAGGAGGTGTCAATGGGCCACGGTGGACTCCATGATGTCCTGCGCCACCATTTAGGCCTCTGCCAATCCCGCCTTGAAATGTGATTGGCTCTGCGCCGGAAGCTCTGGGAGGAAATCCACAATTTCCTGCCAGAGCCTCTGGTTAATGGCTGCCAGCATGGCATCCACGTTGGCTTGACAAAGGTGCAAGGACGCATTGGAATACAGCTTCTTCCCGTACGCCTCCAAGATTTTCTCCTCCTTGCCTAGCAGCGCCGCAGAGGAGGCTGAGGACGACTGAGGCTTGGAGTATAGTGATGCCGCAGCAATCACCGAAGAGTGTGGCTGAGGATGGGTCGATAGCAAGAGTGTATCCCCCTCCGTCTGCTGGTACTTGGCATCCAGGCGTTTGTTCACCAGCTGGGCTAAGTGGTGCTTGAGCCAACCCTTCTTGGCCAAGGCAACTACTTCCTTCTGCATCGGGATCCCCGTTCTGGTCACAGGACGTAGCGTGAGGACTTCTGCGAGGACTGGTTGCTCTACCTCCGGTTGAAGAAGGCCCAAGTACTCTGCCAGCCCTTCCAGATGTTCGTGGAAGGCTTTGGCGGAAGATGGCTTGTCAGGGTCCTCCTCCTCATCCGTGCCTGCCTGTGGGTCCTGTTGGTCAGGGGCCCGAGGAGTGGAGTTGGGAGCCGAGGGCTGCAGCGTGGAGACCGGAGCCGGAGCCTGGGGCTGATGTGGAACGTTCTGGACATGGGGCTGAACAGGCGCCAGGGGCATCTGCACCGGAGCCTCTGGTGCCGGAGCCAATGGCAGGAGCACGTCCCCGAGGATGTCCCCTATCCGAGGAGATTTCATGACCCTGAGGAACCGTTCAAAGAACCTGACCTCGCAGGCCGGATTGGTGGTAGGGGATATTGACGGGGTAGGAAGGGGCTGCTGGAGCCGTTGCGTGCCCTGCCCGTATGGACACAGGAAGGGTAGGTTATAGGCCACATACCTGGTTCACACCAGTCCCACCTTGACACGCAATCCTCCACCTGCTGCCTTCCCTAGAGCGGCGTCGGCCGGATGTCTGGATTTTCTGGCACGGCGGCCATTTTGTCAAGCTGCCTTCCAATGCCTGCGTAGTGTTGCTCGGCTCACTGGGCCCCGCCCCGTCCAGGACTCTTGAGTGAGGATCATGGGGCCTACCCTGTTCCTCGGGCTGAGGCCTGGTAGGCATTTCGCCCTCAGTGGATCTGCTGATAGAACTGCGTTTAGGGGCCGCCTCGGCCATGTTGCCGGTAATAGGGTGTAGCCCCTCGGGCGAAGACCCAGTAAAAGAACCTTCGGGTCCCTCAGCACTGACACCAGGAGGATCTACCGACCCCTAGGCCTGGCGGCCAGTAGCTGATTCAGCCTCAGTACTTGTGCTGGTATCAGGACCTGAGCGGTCCCTCCCGCGCGGGCGAGTCCTTGGAAAGGCGTCTCCTTTGCGGGGTGCACTGGAAAAGAGCGGCCCAACCTTGGGCCTGGATCGATGATTGACGAAGTCCTTTAGGTCCTTTGTAGGCGATCTCTGGAAGAGCTCCTTCAACCTGGCTAGTCTATTCTTCAGAGATCTCGAGGAAAGCGCATTGCACGTGGTACATGCTTGCCAGCCGTAGTCAGGGCCAAGGCACCGTAGGCAGAGGGTGTGGGGGTCTTTAGTCGGGAAGAGCCTGTCGCAGGATGGATTCCTGCTGAACCCTATAGAAGTTGACATGCGCCGGGGAGGAGCGCGACGACTGAAGACTGAATACCTGAATGATAAAAAGACAAAAAATAAAGAGGAGAAGAAGTATCCGCACATGGAATTACATGGCCCAAGCCAAATCCAGGAGCGTTGGTGAATTCGCCCCGTTTCCCTCGATGCGGAAAAGGGCACTGGGGTGTGGCACCGGGGGGCGGAGCCAGGGCAGCGCATGCTCCCAGGGCCACACCCCTGTGTGCCTCTAAATTTAAAGGGGAAGAAGGTTTTTTCTGGTGAAAAAAGTTCTGTCTCCCGTCCCTTGGAAGGGACGCCCATGCAGTATGGAGGAAAGGGGACGGGACGTAAGAGTACCACTGGTATGAAAGGGATAAGCAGGAACACATAGAGCAGGCCAAAGTCCCAATCGACCGTCAAGGTGTCTCCCCACCCCCATAGATCCTCCTGCAGAGAGAATTTCCTGGATCAGAAACACTTGCACTTACTGTTCACACTGGAAGCAAAGATGTCCACTGGAGTAGTACCCCAACGGGAGAAAACCTCCTTCAGAAACTCCTGGTAGAACACCTACTCGTGGGAGGACGAAGACAGTCTGCTCAGCGCATCCGTCAGTAGATTCTCCTTGTCGGCCAGGTGGGCCGCTGTCTGCGACATGCTGTTCCCAAGAGCAGAGACCCACAACTGCATTGCTTCTCTGCACAGGGACAAGAAGCCCACACCACCCTGCTTGTGAGGCAATGCATGGCAATAGTGTTGTCCGTCAGGATCAACACTGTTTTACCTCGCACAGAGGGAAGGAAAACGACTAGGACCAGCCTGATCGCTCTCAACTCCAGCAAATTTATTAGTTTCCAGCACTCTGATGGGGAACTGTGAGGGTTCAGAAATGTGAGGCGGACAGCTGTTTGAAAGGTTCTCAACAAACGCCATTTTTATCAAATCCAAAAGGTTGTATAAAAACCTCACTATGCCTAGCCTGACATGGATTTCCCTGCATAAAATAAACAAAAGGAAACCACTCTAACAAAGGTCTATGTCCCTCACACTTGCATACACACCAAATCATTAAGGAAATATATGGCAGTTTAACAACAATAAATAGAACAGTATAAATCACACCACAATAGCTCCGTCTTCTGATAACCTGGGCGAACTCCAGTGAGAAACCAAAGGGTTTCTCAAACGCTAGTCCTCGCGTACTTGTCATCCAGGTGGCCAGGACACTGCCATCGCTTTTGGATCCAGTTCCTGGGGGTGGACCAGTGCAGGAGGATCACTTGGGTGAGGGGTCTTTGGGAAGTACTGTAAGTGAGAAAAAGAGTCAAAGCTACCCTAACCAAAGGCGTGACATAGGGTCACCAGGTTTGCAGAGGAGCTAGGTAACTGCTAGCTCAATAGACAAAAACCCTAAGGATGCGGGAATGGCAACAAAAGTTTTTTTTTTATTTTACACTAACAGAGAACAAAACAAATTTACAAGCTGCGCCTGTCTTTGGGAAGTGACATTGCCGATGGTGAGACGCGGTATTCCCACTTTTTTGTTCATCTACCCCATCCTATTTTGTAGGATTTTTTGAAGTCCCAACCTCCCCTTTACACAAACACTGGGCCGAGGAAGAAGGTGACTAAGAGTAACCAGACTAATTCTCTCACATCATACTGGACATGTTCCGTTAATCGGGTCAGGCAAAGTCAGGCACTTTACACTAAATGCACGTGATACCAGTTAACTATCCTCACAGGAACAAAAGGCAACATCTAAAGAGACACTCTGAGCAAGGCAGAACACGAGTACAAGCAGAACTTCCGAGATGAAGGCACGCCCACTGGAGCAGAACAACGGACCAAGGGACGAGAGCAGCAGGCCGAAAACCCCAAGGGTTCCTTACTGGAGGTCGTTGCCTCCGATAGACCGCAAAAGGCATGTGGAGAAGGCCAGATCCCACAAGTGAAGATTGCATTGTGTTTCAAGGATGCCAGCGACCCTCCTGGGTGAACGACAGAGTTGGGAAGGTGAGGTCAAGCCTGTGCTACTAACCTTGACTTGTGAATTGAAAATAGCAAAACAGGAAAGAAGCGCACACAGCCGGTGAGTTGGCAAGTGACTTGAAAGACCGGTGTGTGTTAAAGCGAATGAAGTAGCAACATTATATCACATGTGAAGGCTGAACGCGTGTGGATGAGACACAAAGAAAGGCACACCTGTGAATGAACTATGAAGTAAAAGGCAGCTGTGAGATCAGCGATACTAAGTAGCGCAGTAGTCTGGCGAAAGGAGGTAGCCCATTCGAAAGTCTCTGTTAAAGGTACATTGTTTGAAGCTATAAAGTAAAAGTGAATTAAGCAAGACTAAATGTGAACTTTGAGTCAAAGTGCTTCTGCAGCCAGACTTATCTCAGGAGCAAAGGAGCAGTATTAGAAATTACACAAAGGACCACAATTACTGTGACTCAAGAAAACACTGACTCAAGGTTTTTGGTTGAAAAGTAAAAGTGCATTTATTTCTAGACCATCTGTTTGCAAAACACTTCACTTCTATTAAATTAAAACCACACGTAAAATACACTACACACAACCAATTCTCTTTGTGCAGAACAACTCAAGGTAAGTACCTTATGACTTGACAGACCGGTGTTATGAAACAAAAGGCGTTACCGGGAATACATATGCGATCACTTTTTGACAGTAATGACAGTTCGGTCTTCCTAAAGATAAGCGTATCTGCAAGAAGAAATGTTACCTGAGTTAAAACACACTTAGCACCTAAGTTAACAAAAGAGAGTTGGGGGCAAAAATCAAAGGCAATACTTTCGTCAAGGCAGACAGAATCAGAGAACACTTTCTGACAAGAAGATGAAAGTCAATAGGCCTGCGCCAGTGTCAAGTGGAACCGGGTTCCTGTTGTCGAGGATCACACAGTGAGATAGTTCACGATTGAAGATTGCCAGGAGTACTTGGATATTGTCAACAGAGGAAGCAAAAGTTATAAGAGGGAAGGAAGACAAGGGTAAGCCTTGGATGAGGAGAAAAGGGTTCACCCTAGTTCCTGGAAGCTGGATACAGTATCTTATTCTTTGAAGAAGCTGGTGGTACAGCAGTTGTTCCTGGCTGTTTCCAGCAGATTCACAGTTCCTGGACTTTCAGTTGTGGAGACAAGAAGGACGACGTCTGGAGTGATCTACACTACCCAAGGATGAGGCCAGCAGCAGCGACAGTGAATAAAAGGTGCGCTCCTTTAAAACAGGAGAGGCTCTACAGGTGGCTATCCGGACCACTACAGCAGTGTGCAGCGATTTCGACCACGAAGAGGATCCTCTGGCTGTGAAAGATGAGCTGGGTGATCCCACCAGGCTGAAGGGAAGACGACTCTGGACTGGATCTTCTCTTGTTGTTGAAGGGTAGATAGCTCAGGACTGCAGCAGGGCTTCACCTGGACTTTAGTTGCAGCAGCCATCTTCTTCTCTGCTTCTCTTCGGTTCCTTGCAGTTCCAGTGGCAACTCTGACTTCCAGCCCAAGAGTCCTTCCTTTTATGCGAAAATCCCCTCATTCACACAGCCTGGCTGTCAATCACACAGCAGAGGGGTTGTCCGGCCCGGACAACCACCTTAGCCAATCATGCCAAAGTGCGACTTGGGTTTCCAAGGATACCCTGTGCAGGGGGTGACTACACCCCTCCCTCACATACAGCCCACCTAGACACCCAGGAGCCAAGAGGAGAACAAAGGACGGTGAACAAAGGAGGAAAACCTGGATTTCCACACTAAGTAAAACACAAGAAGGACTTTAACAAAAAGAAATGGCGAATAAACCCGACCGGAGCCAAAAGAAAGAGCATTTGGTGAAGCGGGTTTATGTTCGAGGCTACTATGACAGCCTGGAACAGTACCAGGTTTATATAATATAGTTGCGGTAGAAAAGTTAGGGTAGATACCACTGCCACCAGCCAAGTCTGAATGTTAAAAGAGCAAAACAAAGCACAGAGAGGCACAGACAAAAAGGGATAGGAGTTAACACTTTCCAGTACTCCATGTAAAATGGGGTGTACTGGGTCTGTAGTTTTAAATGACTATGTAAAGTAAATGGCAACTTTACCTATTTTCTGGGGGACAGTAGTCAGCCTCAGAAAATGGAGTCAGGGGGAAGTCTCAAAGACAACCCTGTGTTACTGCACAGAAGGTGCTGTGTAACAAAAGTGGGGTTCATGGAGTGGTGTCCTCCAGAGCCCACTATTACACAAACAGTAAAAATACACATGGCAAAACACATGTAAGAGTGGGAAAAAAGGCTCACAATAAACTCCAGAAATCTAGCAAAGCTGCTAGGGGACTCACTAGGTGAGGGAAATTAGCCATAGAAGAACAAGTTACTTACCAACTGTAACGTTCTTTCGACTGGATGTTCCTCCCACGTATTCCTCATCTTGTGATAATTAGTTTCGCCAGCTTCGCTGCATCGGAAAAAAATTTCGGCAGAGGACGCTGTGCTAGAGTTATCATGTTGTCGAATGTCCCTCGACGGGCTCCGTACCGTGTCGACGTCACCGCTGGTACAAATGGCTCGAGCCGCACCCGTTAGCTTCAGTTCTGTTTTTTCGAGGAAATACTCGTGGAACATCCAGGCGTATGTTGTGACTGATAGGCCCATCGTGAGAGGAAATTGCAAGAAAGTATAAACTATACTGCGGGGTAGGTTGGGAGGGTTGATGAGGAATACGTGGGAGGAACATCCAGTCCAAAGAACGTTACAGTTGGAAAGTAACTTGTTCTTCGAATGGATTGTGTCCTCCCACGTATTCCTCATCTTGTGATAGACTCCCATAGCAGTGATCAATCTGGAGGCGGGAGTACTAGTTTTTGTTTTCATGTACAGAGTGAAGTACTGCTCTGGCAAATAAACCCTCATTTGAGGATGAGGTATCCAAACAGTAATGTTTGATAAAAGTATGTATTGATGACCATGTTGCAGCTGAGCAAATCTCTTTTGCCGGGACTCCCCTCTTCAAAGCCACAGAAGTGGCCATTCCCCTTGTGGAGTGAGCACGTAGCCCATCCGGTGGGTCTTTCCCCACTAGTCTGTAGCATTCCAATAGAGCTAGAACAATCCAGCGGGATATGGTTTGTTTGGTCACTGCTAAACCCAATTTACGACCTGTGTATCCCACAAAAAGTTGGTTGTCTTGGCGTAATTTTGTCATTCTTGAAATGTAAAAGCTGAGGGCCCTTTTGGGGTCCAGCCTATGTAATCTCTCCTCTTCTTTTCCCAAATTAGGAGGATAAAATGTTGGTAAAACAATTTTCTGCGACAAATGGAAGTCGGAAACTACTTTCGGTAAGAAAGATGGTTTAACTTTCAGAATTACTTTGTCTTTATAAAAAGTGGTATATGGAGGCTTACATGAGAGAGCCTGTAGTTCACTAGCCCTGCGGGCTGATGTTAATGCCACCAGAAGGACCGTTTTTAGTGTCAGAAGCCTCAATGGGCATGAATGCAGAGGCTCAAATGGTATACATGTCAAGAATTTAAGAACTAAATTCAAATCCCAAGTTGGAATATGGATTGGTATTGGTGGATATACATTTGTAAGTCCTTTCAGGAATTGTATTATTAATGGTATTTTAAAATAAGAAATCTCTTCCGAGGTGCGCTTAAAAATGGAAAGCGCAGCCAGGTATCCTTTGATTGTTCCGATCTGGAACCCCAGATTGGCTAGATGTAACAGGAAAGAAAGCACCACTGGTGTGCCACATTGAAAAGGGTCCACATCTCTATCCTTGGACCAGTTACTGAATGTATTCCAACAACACCGGTACAAAGATTTTGTTGCTGGCCTCCTGGCCGAAAGCAAAATCTCCATTACGTCATCCGGAAGATCCCAATCCTTGTATCTCAACCTCTCAGAAACCATGCATGAAGGTTGAGCGTGTTGACCTCTGGATGGAGAACTCGACCTTCCTCTTGCAAGAGAAGATCCTCTCTGTGGAAGACGTACTGGAGGGCAGATGGACATGTCCAGAAGGTCCGGGTACCACGTTCTCCTGGCCCAATCCGGGGCAATTAGAATCATGGTTTTCCTGTACTTTCTCAACCTCCTAATTACTTGAGGAATCACAGGGACTGGAAGAAACTCGTACAGCAGGGGAAAATCCCAATATACTACGAACGCGTCTCCCAGAGCTCCTCTCGGAGGAAATTCCCTTGAGCAGTACTGATCGCACGTTCGGTTCACCGAGGTTGCGAACAGATCCACCTGAGGGGTTCCTCAAAGGGCGAAGATCTCCAGAAGGACTTCCTGAGCTAACTCCCATTCGTGGGAGACTGTGCTCTGCGTGCTCAGAGCGTCTGCCGCCGTATTCTGCTCTCCGGCTAGGTGAACTGCCGATAGAGCGATTCCTTCTCGTATTGCCCAGAACCAGAGCTGCATTGCCTCTCTGCACAGAGGTAGTGATCCTACGCCTCCTCTCTTGTTGAGGTAGTACATGGCCACTGATTGTCCGTCATTATCAGGACATTCTTTCCCTGTACGGAGGGCAGGAAGGCCTTCAGAGCTAGCCTGATTGCCCTCAGCTCCAAAAGGTTGATGTGTAGTTTGGACCCCGATGGAGACCAATGTCCGCTGATTGTTAGATCGTTGGTGCGTGCTCCCCACCCCGTGAGTGAGGCGTCCGTCACTACTGTTAACTCCGGCCATGGTTGCCAAAAAGATTCTCCCTTGAGAATGTTGTCTTTGCAAGCCCACCATGATAGATCCTGAGCAACTGAGCTCGGGACTTGCAGAAGATCCGACATATTCCCTGAGAACTGGGACCACTGAGTTCTGAGGGCCCATTGGAGGGATCTCATTCTCAATCTGGCCTCTGGCACCAGAAAAATGCAGGATGCCATGAGGCCGAGCAACCTCAGGAAATCGAAGGCCGGCAGGTGCTGGGCTTTTTGGAATTTTGTTACCATCTGCTGGATGTGGAGAGCTCTCATCTCGGGGGTTTTTGGGATGGTACCATGTGGGACTTTTTGAAATTGAGTGAGAAGCCCAGGTTGTGGGGGAAGTGGCAGGTGATCGACAAGTGTTCCTGAGCTTGTTCTGGGGAACGAGCTCTGATTAGCCAGTCGTCCAGGTAGGGGTATACATGAATCCCTCCTCTCCTGAGACTCGCTGCCACAACTGCCATCAACTTGGTGAAAACCCTTGGAGCGGAGGTCAGCCCGAATGGCACTACTCGAAACTGATAATGAGAACCTCCAACTGCGAACCTCAGGTATTTTCTGTGCTTGGGATGGATCGGCACATGAAAAGCATCCTGAAGGTCCAGTAATACCAACCAGTCTTGAAGCTGGAGAGCCTGAAGGATCTGAGAAAGGGTTACCATCTTGAACTTGTCCTTCCTGAGGAATTTGTTACATTTTCTCAAGTCCAAGATGGGTCTCAATACTCAGTCCTTTTTGGGGATGAGAAAGTAGGGGGAGTACCAGCCTTTGTTCCTCTCCGCTACAGGTACATGTTCTATTGCACCTTTCTCTAGCAGGATTATAACTTCCTGCCAAAGGAGCAGGTATGGAATCTTGGTCGAGCTGGCTCCCGGTGGATGATCGTGAGGTCTTTTTAGGGAAGGCAGTAACCCTGAGCTACTGTTTCCAGTGCCCAAGCATCTGAAGTAATGTCCCGCCATTCTTTCAGATGCTGAGAGATCCTGCCTCCCACTGGTGTTTTTTAAGAT
Source organism: Ambystoma mexicanum (assembly GCF_040938575.1). Classification (NCBI taxonomy): domain Eukaryota; kingdom Metazoa; phylum Chordata; class Amphibia; order Caudata; family Ambystomatidae; genus Ambystoma; species Ambystoma mexicanum. The sequence continues at coordinate 392,225,611 of NC_090933.1, forward strand.
AAGACCTCAGAGAGATTTGGAGACTGCTGCAGGAGCGGCTGAGGGCATAGATGCCGTTCCTGAAGATAGCTTTGTCGTCTTTCCTCGTCCACCACGAGTGACATTTCTTCTGCCCCTTTGAAAGGCCTGTCCTCTTCCTCTACTAACAGAGGAGTAGTATCGAAAAGGACGACCCCTCCAGGAAGATGTGCCCGAATAGGGTCTCTGGGGCTGTTGCATAGAGGCACTAAGGGACTTTGCTGCCGCTTTCGAAGTCTGTAGTTTTTCTAGGCTCTCATCAGCCTTACTACCAAACAGCCTCGAGCCATCAAAGGGCATGTTGAGAAGCCTGGTCTGCACATCAGGTGCGAACCCCGACTTCCTCAACCATGCAAATCTGCGTAGTACTGTGCTTGAAGGCATGGATCTGCTGATACTATCAGTAGAATCCAGTCCAGACTGGGGACGTTCCCCCATTGCCTCCTTACCATCATTGACTATATTCAGGAAGCCTTCCCTTTCCTCGCCTTTCGGAATAAGTTCAGCCGCCGCCGAAATACATTCCCACAGGGTATGTATGTGTGAACCTGGCCAGGGTACAGGTTACATTGGTAGATTTTAAGGCCATGCTACCCGAAGTAAAAACCTTACGAGCCCAGGCATCAACCTTTTTATCCTCCCTGTCTGGAGGTATGGTTGGGTATGCTGTCTGCCTGGATGTATCAGCTGCCTGAATAACCAAGCTTTCTGGAGTAAGGGGTCTACTCAGGTATTCTGGATCAGAAGACGAAGTTCTGTACTTTTTGGGAGATTGCTGTCTATTGCAGCAATGCTATCTGGTTTCTCCCAGTTTCTCTCCACTGTTCTTTGTAATGCCCTTTGTAATGCCTATCTTTCCGAGGGCCTCTGACTATAATATCCGTCATGTCATCCTGTTTAAACGTAGGGGAAGCTCTTCCCCCAACCCATATATTCAATCACCCTACTCATCAGATTCCTGTACCCTGAGTCCACATGATCTGCAGGATCAGGTGCAGCAAACTCCAATTCGGGTGATGTGTCCACACCACTGGCAGAATGTAGAGTTTCAGACAGGTGTCTCATTTTAGTCTGAGGATCTACCAGTTCCTCTGGAACTTGTCTAGTTCCATATTTTATTCCATAAGGTGTGATCTCCTCTTCATCTGAACAAGATTCCTCAAAATTCGAAGACATGGACTTAAAAAAGTCAGATCTTGGGAAAGGTGTAAACCTTCTTTCTTCCTCCTCATAAATTGTCGATGGAATCTGAGTTTTCTTCGAGGTGGCCTTCGAAGGGGTCGAAGGAATCTTCGACACACTCGAGGAAGCCTTCGACAGAGGCATTGAAGATGAAGTAGGCTTCGACGTCGTAGTTGTCAGCGCTGATGGCATCGATGAAGTTGCACCCGACTTTGATAATTTTAGTTTTTTATGAGGGATCGGCGAGATACTTGATCCTCGAGGGTCTCTCGACGATTTGTCGACTCGAGAGTTATGGGTACAACCTGGTTTGGCCGTTGTAGTTCTCGACTTCCCTGCGTCGTCCAAAGGAGACACCGGGGTCTGACTTTTCTGCGGTTTCTTCGAGGGGGTTGAGGCCGCGTTCTTGAAGACCTGCAACATTTTCTTCCTAAAGCTCTCCCATTTAGATGGGCAATCCGATCTAGTCGGGCATCGAAACAATTCAGTTGACGAATCGGATGATGACAACGGAGATCTATGTCTCCTCTTGAGCTTTTTTGAGGAAGACGAAGAAGATCGTCTCGACCTGCTACGAGACCGGGATCTCTTCCGAGTGCCTTTTACGGCGTTCCGATTCTTTAGAGTCGGATGATTTTTTTATATTTTTTTTACAAGGCTTTCGAAGAGCCCTTCGACGCCTCCCGCCCCACAGCCAACTTACTTTTCCTCCCCCGGAGGCCCTTTTCAGTCATCGATTGACAAGAACCACAGTCGCCCGTTCGGTGGTCTGAGCCCAGACACCATAAACAGATTTGATGGGGATCGGTGATGGACAAATTCGACCCACAATCGCTACACTTCTTAAACCCCGTCTTGGGAGTCGAAGCGGTCGAAGAAGACATTTTTCGATAGAAAATCCTGAAGCGCGCCGTTCACGAGTTGCGAAGCAATCGGAAAAACGGAACTGAAGCCATCGGGCGCGGCTCGAGCCATTTATACCAGCGCTAACATTGACACGGTACGGAGCCCGTCGAGGGATATTCGACGACACGACCTTGAGCACAGCACCCTCTGACGAAAAAATGTTTCTGATGCAGCGAAGCTGGTCAAACGAATTATCACAAGATGATGAATACGCAGGAGGACACAATCCATTTGAATCAGAATTCTCACCAACATCAGCCAAGATAAATTCACTGCAGTTCTCTGTACAGTTATACTCTCCTGCCCGCACAGAATCAATTGGAATAAAGTTCTAAGACCTGGTATGTTCCCTTTCCAGGCCCAATTATGACCTCCAAGTACTTCTGTGCTAAGGGTCAACTTCAAAAGGCTCAACAATGTCTTCTGCTTCACAAAATGTATGTTCAGGATTTTCTTCAGGGGACACAAGAATCACACTGGTGCTATTTACTACACCTAAGTGTTTGCCACAC